>NC_090444.1:1718667353-1718967353 GCF_031143425.1 Pleurodeles waltl | reverse complement strand
TCACCGGAAGGTGAGTGAGGGCTCTTGCTTTAAGCATATTGCTTGCCCGTCTTTGTGGAAACCTTTGGTCTAGAGAACCCCCTTTTTTCTTGTCGTTTTGGAACTGTGTGTACACTTTTTGGATCCCATGACATCACCATCTAGATCTAGGACGCTGATTTCATCACCCCGTCAGCCGGCACCATTTGTGGAGCCGCGAACATCCGTGGCGCCATTAGGATCTGTTCCGGAGCCGATTCTGAGTGATGGATTCGAATGGAGTCATACTTTCTCTCCTGTTCCGCGTCAGGTGTTGAAGTCGGTGTCTTCGATTTCGGCAAATTCCATGTCGACGCCGAGGTTGGAAGCTCAATTGAGGTCACGCAGGAAGGCTTTGCAACTCTTAGAGGAGGAAGATTATCAGAGGCAGTTGTTGGAGGAAGGAGAGATTATAGAGTATCAAGGCCTGGAGTCGGCCAGTGGACTGGATACTCCCCCGGAATGGGACTTGTCTTCACTGGGGGAATTTACTGAGGAGGCAGATTCTTTTCACACAGTGATCAGGAAGGCAGCAGACTTTGTAGAACTTCCATTGCCTGCTGCAGAAGTTAAGACCAACATTTTAACAGAGGTCCTGCATCCTTATTCGGCTTCTGCAGACCCTTTGCTTCCATTTAACGAGGCTCTTAGAGAGCCCATATTAGAACTTTGGAGGAAGCCTGCCCATCCCTCGTTTTGTTCAGAAGACCATCTCCTGTTATTACAGCAGGAGATTCAGACCCTATTGTCATAAGGTGCGGTGGAGTTGGTTCCATAGCAGGAAAGGAATCAGGGTTGTTATTCAAGATACTTCCTGATCCCCAAGAAGGACGGTCGTTTAAGACCAATCCTAGACCTGAGGATGTTGAATTGGTTCCTCAAACAGGAGAAATTCAAGATGCTCACTCTAGCTCAGGTACTTCTGGCGTAGACCAAAGAGGATTTGCTGGTGTCTGTCGACTTACAGGATGCATACTTCCATATCCCTATACTCAAGTCGCACAGGAAGTATTGCCGGTTTGTGGTGAGGTCGCAGTACTACCAGTTTGCGGTCCTTCCGTTCAGTCTTACTTCAGCGCCTCGAGTCTTAACAAAGGTGATGGCAGTGGTGGCAGCGAGTCTCAGAAGGAAGGGGATTTCGGTATTCCCTTACCTGGACGATTGGTTGATCAAAGCCAAGTCTCCAGAGCTTGAGTTGCGTCACTTGCTGATGACAATTCAGATGTTGTTCGGGCTGGGTTTTTCGATAAGTGTACCCAAATCTCAGATAGAGCCCTCTCAACGCCTCCTGTTCATAGGGGCAGTACTGGATACAACATTGAATCGGGTCTATCCTCCGCCTCAGTGGATCCAAGATATTCAGGCGTTGATTCCAATGTTTCAAAATGGAGCGGTTGTTTCAGTCCTCAAGGTCTTATGCCTGCTCGGTCTGTTTTCTTTTTGCAATCTGTTGGTCACTCATGCACGTTGGCACATGAGGGCTCTCCAATGGTGCCTCCGCAGGCAATGATTTCAACACAAAGGAGATCTTGAGGAGTCGATAACGATCTCCGGAGACGCTGCAGCGGATTTACGATGGTGGGCTGTGGACAGCAACCTTTCTCAAGGAAGGCCGTTTTCACTGCTGCCTCCGGTGGCCACAGTCATGACGGATGCTTCCACTTTAGGGTAGGGAGCTCATCTGGGGGACCTGGAGAATAAGGGTAGTTGGTCTCCAGTGGAACAGACTTTTCATATCAATCTGTTGGAATTGTGGGCAATACTTCTGGCTCTCAAGGCCTTCCTCCCGTCCCTTCGCGGTCAGTCAGTTCAGGTCCTGACAGAGAACCCTTCCGCGATGTGGTATATAAATAAGCAGGGAGGAATAGGCTCGTATCTTCTCTGCAGAGAAGCTGTACGTCTCTGGTCCTGGCTTCAGGACCATCGTGTTTGCTTGATAGCAAATCATCTGGCCGGGGTGCTGAACGTGCGTGCGGACACTCTGTCGGCATCTTTCGGCCGATCACGAGTGGCGTCTCCATCCGGATCTGGTCCTGCACATCTTTCAGATGTGGGGTTCTCCAGTGATAGATCTGTTTGCCACTCGGGAGAACGTGCACTGCCTGTCATTCTGCAGCCTCCAGTAGCCGGTCCAAGAAGCTTTGGAGGATGCGTTTCAGATCTGTTGGTGCAAGTAGTTGCTTTATGCATTTCCCCCCATACCCTTGATTCCTCGGGTTCTGAGGAGGATTCACCAAGATCGGGCTCAGGTCATTTTGATAGCCACGGATTGGCCAAGAACGGTGTGGTGCACGGACCTTCTCCAACTCTCGCTGCCCCCTCCGCTCCATCTCCCACTCAGGGCAGACCTCCCCTCGCAGTCGCAGGGGCAGGTTCTACACCCACCACCTCCAGAGCCTGCACCTTCATGCCTGGTGATTGAACGGGGCAACCTGAGTTCCTTTTCTCTCCTACCAGATGTAGTGGATGTTATTTTATCGGCCAGGCGACACTCCACTAAGTCAGTTTATGCCTGCAGGTGGGCAAAATTTGTGGCTTGGTGTGGAGAAAAGCAAATTGATTCTTTGAAGGCTCACCTTTCTGATATGTTATTATTTGCTTTGGACTTAGCAAAGAAGGGTTGTGCAGTGGCTACGGTTAAAGGTTATTTAACTGCTTTGTCAGCCTTTCTTTGCCTCCTAGATCAGCCTCATTGTTTAAATCACCTATTGTGGTTAGGTTTCTTAAGGGTTTACTTAATAAGTTTCCTCCCACTCCTTTTCATGTGCCTCAGTGGGACCTAAATCTTGTTTTAACCTTTTTAGTGGGGTCACCATTTGAGCCCATGCACTCTTGCCCGTTAAGGTTTTTAGTACTTAAATCTGTTTTTCTTGTTGCCATAACCTTGGCTAGGCGGGTTAGTGAGCTTCAAGCTCTTTCTGTTAAACCCCCTTTACCTTGTTTTTCCCAGATAAAGTGGTGTTGAAAACCAGGGAGGCTTCTTTCTACCCTCCTCCCCACCCCTCGAAGGAGGAAGAAAGGCTCCATCGCTTGGACCCTAAAAGGGCGCTGAGCTTTTACATTGAAAGGACGAAAGACTTTTGCCTGGAAGATCAGCTGTTCGTGGGGTATATTGGACAGAGGAAGGGCAGAGCAGTCCATAAAAGAAAAATCTCCAGGTGGGTGATCCTTTGTATCAAGATATGCTACTCGTTGGCAAAAAAGATTCCCCCTAAGGGTATCAGAGCCCATTCCACCAGGGCTAAGTCTGCTACTTCAGCCCTGGCAAGGGGGGGTTCCGTTGGTGGATATTTACAAGGCGGCAACTTGGGCGTCCCTCCACACCATTGCAAAGCATTATTGCTTGGGCTCTGAGGTTCGGAGGGACGGCCATTTAGCACGATCTTTGTTGCAGCATTTCTTGGTGTAATCAGACAGGCACCCACCTCCGAGTGCGGTACTGCTTTGGGACTCTATTCCTAAGGTGAGGAATCCACAGGTACTTGTATCCATCAGAAGAACAAGTTACATACCTTCGGTAATGCTTTTTCTGATGGATACAACTACCTGTGGATTCCTCACCTAATGAATACTCCCATTGCGCCTGCACTCGACGGAAATCTTCTTCCTAGCTTCTGCACGTCGACGAGGACGTCACAGTTGCCCACGCGACGCCGTCTGACGTCATACAGGCAATAAGAGGTCCTCGCCGACGTCAGTTCCCTTTTTTCCGTGCCATTTGAAACGGTTATCTTCGAGGGAGCTACTGTTGCTGTTCGACAGTTAGTGTGTTTTTGGATCTATTTTTTCTCTGAGATTACAATGTTGCAGAGAAAGTCAGGATTCAAGCCCTGTCGTGAGTGTGGGGGCAAAATGTCGGTGACGGACCCACATTCTGACTGTTTGTGGTGTCTTAGTTCCGATCATGATTTTGACAAGTGTGATTCTTGTCAGCATATGAATCCGAAGACCCTGAAAGAGCGCGAGGCCAAGCTTTTTCTGGCGAAGTCGAAAAAGAGGGAAAAGAGACACCATCGAAAATCCTCGTCACCGAAGTCTCATCGGCGTCATCGGGACTCGCGTCGTCGAGAATCACGGCGCCGGTCGAGTAAAGAGAGGTCTCGGTCGAGGTCACCATCGACTCAGCGTCGGAAGACTTGGGAGGTCAGTCCCACTGTCACTCCCCATCCGTCAACGCCGTTGCCTTCTCCAGCCTCACCGACTTCGCCCGGGTCATCGGGCCAACCACCTTCAGTGTTTGAGGTTCCGCAGCCTCAAATGTTTTCTCCGACGTTGCAGACGTCGAGGTCGGTGTCTCCTTTGAACCAGGCACCCCAGTTCCCAGCTTACCCGGCCCCTGGAGCTGATAATACCGCATTTTTAAATGCGATGTTCTCCATCTTCCAGCAGATGGCTCCAGGTGGTGGACCGGCTGGGCCTTCGGGCCCTTTGGCTTTCAACATGGGTGCTCCGGCTCCCCTTCGACCGGCACCCTTTATGCCCTTTCTCCCCCTGGGGAACGTGGGCTCGGCGTCGGAATCGGCTCCGGTGGCTCCTGAGGCTTCGACATCTTCGGCTCCAGCTGCTTCGATGTTTCAACCAGTGGTGCTGTCTAGACCTCCTACGACTCCGAAGCAGTCTTCTCTCCATCCGACTCCTGGTTTGGCGCCGAAGGTACCTGTGGCGCCTGTAGACCTGGCGTCGGACGGATCCGGAGATCGGCGTCGTTCTTCGACATCTGCGGACGCCATGTCGACACCGAGGATTGAGGAGAGGCTGCACTCGAAGAGGCTTGCTCTCCACCTCCTTGAAGAACAGGAGTACCAGAGACAGAACCTGGAGGAAGGAGAGATTGAGGACTCTCATGAGGGTCTCCATGGGCTGGACACTGCTAGTGGCCTGGATACTTCCCCTGAGTGGGACTTGTCATCTCCTGGGGAGTATACAGAAGAGGCGGACACTTTTCATGCTGTTATCAGGAAGGCAGCTAACTTCTTGGATCTTCCTTTGCCGGTGACTGAAGCCAAGCAGAATTTGTTGACAGAGGTGTTGCACCCGGCGTCTACATCGGCAGAACCACTTTTGCCGTTCAATGAGGCGCTGCTGGAACCTGTTTTGGAAGTCTGGAAGAAGCCGGTGTCGTCTTCAGCTCTCAATAGATCTGTGGCTAGGAGGTATCTGGCTGCACCGGCTGACCCTGGTTTTCTTACCAGACATCCAACACCTGAAAGCTTGGTGGTCCAGGCTTCTTGCTCGGCAAGGTCTGCTCCTGGTTTTTTTCCAACGGATAGAGACTCCAAGAAGATGGACATAGCATCCAAAAAGGTGTTCTCGTCATGTAGCATGGCATTAAAGTCCACCAATGCTACATGTATTTTAGGAAGGTACATTTATGCTCTGATGGACGAAATTGCATCTACGCATACGGAGGTCCCTCAGGGGCTATTGAATCTGGTATCGGATGCTCAAGCAGCTGCAACTCAGGTTATCCAATCTGGGTTGGATACAACTGACTCTGTGGCTAGAGCAATGGGCACTGCTGTAGTTACGAGGAGGCAGGCTTGGCTTCGTAACTCAGGATTTTCCTCGGGTGTACAGTCGACCCTACTGGACCTTCCTTTTGATGGGGACAAGCTCTTTGGTGCCAAGGTGGATTCGGCCTTAGAGAGGTTCAAGGAGAGCAGGGCCACGGCCAAGTCGCTGGGCTTGCAAGCCACTTCTTCTGCCTCCTCCAGATTTTTTAGGAGGTTTCGAGGATTTGGTCGTGGCTCCTCCTCCTCCTCCCTTCGAGGGAAATTCCAGCAGCCTACCTCTGCGCTCTCTCCTATAGATCTTTTAGAGGGAGGGGTAGGGTCCGTACCAGGGGAGCCTCTTAGCAGCACTCTGCCTCTTCCTCTTCCTCTGGAGGGTTGCAGCAGGGGAAGCAGCCTTAGGCTTCCACCAATTCCCACTCACTCCTCTCCTGTAGGGGGGAGGTTACTGTATTTTCTCCACAAGTGGGAGGTCATCACATCAGACTCCTGGATTACCAGCATTGTGAGAAAAGGCTACACCCTTCCCTTTCGGGAGTTTCCGCCCCCCCATCCCGCCCCTCTTATTGTTCAGAAGAACCCCTCCTGTTGTTAGAACAGGAGGTTCAAGTCCTCCTTTCAAAGGGCGCGGTGGAGTTGGTTCCAGAGCAGGAAAGGGGTCAAGGTTGTTACTCGAGGTACTTCCTGATTCCCAAGAAGGATGGTCGGTTGAGACCAATCCTGGACCTGAGGATCTTGAATTGGTTCCTCAAACAGGAAAAGTTCAAGATGCTGACCCTAGCTCAGGTGCTTTTGGTGTTGAACAATGGAGATTGGATGGTGTCTGTCGACTTGCAGGATGCTTACTTTCATATCCCGATACTCAAGTCGCACAGGAAGTATCTCCGGTTTGTGGTGGGGTCGCAGCACTATCAGTTTGCGGTCCTCCCGTTTGGTCTTACTTCAGCACCTCAAGTCTTCACAAAGGTGATGTCGGTGGTTGCGGCAGAGCTCAGAAGGAAAGGGATAGCAGTATTTCCTTACCTGGACGACTGGTTGATCAAAGCCAAGTCCCCGGAGCTCGTGTTGCATCATCTGCAGTCGACAACCCAGTTGTTCTTCGACCTGGGCTTTTCGGTGAACGTGCCCAAATCTCACCTAGATCCCTCTCAGCACCTCCTGTTCATAGGGGCAGTACTGGATACAACATTGAATCAAGCCTTTCCTCCGCCTCAGCGGATTCAAGACATTCAGGCGTTGGTTCCAATGTTTCAAAGTGGAGTGGTCATTCCAGTCCTCAAGGTCCTACGTCTGCTCGGTCTGTTTTCCTCCTGCATACTGTTGGTCACGCATGCTCGCTGGCACATGAGGGCTCTACAGTGGTGTCTCCGGAGGCAGTGGTCTCAACACAAAGGGGATCTCGAAGGTTCTGTAAAGATCTCCAGAGATGCTGCCACGGATTTGAAGTGGTGGATTGCAGGTGACAATCTTTCCGGAGGAAGGCCGTTCATGCAACCTCCACCAGTGACCACGGTAATAACGGATGCTTCCACTCTAGGGTGGGGAGCTCATCTGGGGGACCTGGAGATCAAAGGGCTTTGTTCTCCAGTGGAACAGATGTTTCATATCAATCTGTTGGAGTTACGGGCTGTACGTCTGGCTCTCAAGGCCTTCCTCCCATCCCTTCGCGGTCAGTCGGTTCAGGTCCTGACGGACAATACTACCGCAATGTGGTATATAAACAAACAGGGAGGGGTAGGGTCGTACCTTCTCTGCAGGGAAGCTCTTCGGCTATGGTCCTGGGCAAAGGACCATCAGATTTGCTTGGTAGCAAATCATCTGGCCGGAGTCTTGAACGTACGTGCGGACAGTCTCAGTCGCCATTTCTCGGCAGACCACGAGTGGCGTCTCCATCCAGATCAAGTCCTTCTAATCTTCCAGATGTGGGGGTTTCCTCGGATAGATCTGTTTGCCACCCGGGAGAACTCGCACTGCCCGTTATTCTGCAGCCTCCAGTATCCAGTACAAGGAGCGTTGGGGGACGTGTTTCAGATGACCTGGTGCGACCAGTTGCTTTACGCGTTTCCCCCCATACCCTTGATTCCTTGAGTATTGAGGAAAATATGCCAAGACCTGGCCCAAGTAATCGTAATTGCTCCGGATTGGCCAAGCAGGGTGTGGTATTCCGACCTTCTCCAACTCTCACTGTGCCCTCCGCTCCGTCTCCCTCTCAGGGCAGACCTCCTCTCGCAGTCGCAGGGGCAGGTTTTACACCCCAACCTCCAGAGCCTGCACCTTCATGCCTGGAGATTGAACGGGGCAACCTGAGTTCCTTTTCTCTCCCGCCTGAGGTAGTGGATGTTATCTTATCGGCCAGGCGACACTCCACTAAATCTATCTACGCTAATAGATGGTCTAAATTTGTGGTATGGTGTGGAGAGAGGCAGATTGATCCCTTACATGCTCATTTGTCGGATGTTTTATCTTTTGCTTTGTCTTTAGCACAGAGGGGTTGTGCAGTGGCTACTGTTAAGGGTTACTTGTCTGCCTTGTCAGCCTTTCTTTGTCTTCCAGACCAGCCTTCTTTATTTAAATCTCCAATAGTACTTAGATTCTTGAAGGGCCTTATGAATAAATTTCCTCCAAATCCTTTCGTTATGCCTCAATGGGATTTGTCCTTGGTTCTAACTTTCCTTATGGGGTCCCCTTTTGAGCCTATGCATTCTTGCCCATTAGATTGTTAGTTCTTAAAACAGTTTTCCTGGTTGCTATTACATCTGCAAGGAGAGTGAGTGAGTTGCAGGCTCTATCGGTAAAACCCCTTTATACATCTTTTTATGGGGATAAGGTGGTGTTGAGGACCAAGGCTACTTTCCTTCCGAAGGTTGTTTCACCCTTTCATTTGGCCCAGACAATTACTCTATCCACGTTTTATCCTCCGCCTCATCCGTCAAAGGAAGAAGGGAGACTACACCGCTTGGACCCAAAGAGGGCGTTAAGCTTTTATATAGATAGGACAAAGGATTTCAGGCTGGAGGACCAGCTTTTCATCGGATACGTGGGAAAGAGGAGAGGAAAGGCAGTCAACAAGAGAACACTCTCCAGGTGGGTTGTTCTTTGCATTAAAATGTGTCCTCCTTTAGAAAAGAAGGATCCCCCTGATGGTATAAGAGCTCATTCCACCAGAGCTAAGTCGGCCTCCTCGGCCTTGGCTAGAGGTGTTCCTGTGGTCACCATCTGCAAGGCCGCAACTTGGTCGTCCCTTCACACTTTTGCGAAGCTTTACTGCTTGGACTCTGAGGTCAGAAGGGACGGCCATTTTGCACGGTCAGTGCTGCAGGATTTCTTGGTTTGACCATTCAGGCACCCACCACCGAGTGCGGTGCTGCTTTGGGACTCTGTTCATTAGGTGAGGAATCCACAGGTAGTTGTATCCATCAGAAGAACGAGTTACTTACCTTCGGTAACGACTTTTCTGGTGGATACATTAGCTACCTGTGGATTCCTCACGGTCCCACCCGCCTCCCCGTTGCCTGTTTGGTCTAACCAAGTAATTCTTGAGTGTGCTCCTCTTGGTTTTGAGGATTGGTATATATTATGTATATATGTTTATATGTATATATATATATATATATATATAGTTCATATATTTATTTACTTGCAAAAAAAAAAAATGGTAGGTTGAATTCTCAGAATGATGTTTGTTTGAAATGTCATTAAATATTACTATTGTTCTTTCATCTCAATGGCCTATTATTCTCAGGCACGTAAAAATTGTTGGTACTGACGTCGGCACGTCGGCGAGGACCTCTTATTGCCTGTATGACGTCAGACGGCGTCGCGTGGACAACTGTGACGTCCTCGTCGACGTGCAGAAGCTAGGAAGAGGATTTCCGTCGAGTGCTGGCGCAATGGGAGTATTCATTAGGTGAGGAATCGACTGGTAGCTAATGTATCCACCAGAAAAGTCGTTACCGAAGATAAGTAACTCGTTCTTCTGGTGGATACAATGGCTACCTGTGGATTCCTCACAGTCCCACCTGCCTTCCCGTTGCCTGTCTGGTTGCACTAGGGTATGCGGTTGTCTACATGTATGTATATATTGATGTTTTTTTTCTGATATATATAATATATGATGGTTTTGATTTTGTGGTATCATGAAGATTTTGTGAATAAATGTACTTATTGGAGTTATTTTGGAGTCGGTTTTCACTTGTTTTCCTCAAAGGCACGTAAAAAATGGGTGAAACTGACGTCAGCACGCCGGCGAGGACCTCTTATTGGCACGTTGACTTCAGACAGAGTCATGTGGAGCCGTGCAATTGTGACGTTCTTGTCGACGTAGAGAGCTGAGAAGATTTTCAGTTTAATGCTGGCGCAAGGGTGAATTCATTAGGTGAGGAATCCACAGGTAGCTATTGTATCCACCAGAAAAAGCGTTACCGAAGGGAATTAACTTGTTCTACAAACCCAGACCTTCAGGAATATTGGGGCACCCCAGTATTACCACTAGATATTCTTGATGGCCTAGTCTGACACCTCTGGATTAAGGATTCTGTGGACCTCCGGTATCAATCGAAAAGTTTTCTAAATAAAAGTAACTAGTTGTAGAACGCTGGCTATGTTGTACTAAAAATATTAATTCATTGTTGAACTTATTTTGCATTGATACCTCTTTAGCTTAAATTATCAGCTTTTTATGTTCATGCTTTTCTTGTATTCATAGGGACAGCTCCTGAAAATCAAGTTGTTTTAAATCCTGAAAATGAGATGACCCTGTCATGCACGTGTCCAGAAGAAGTATTTATCAACAAGGAACTTTCTTCACATATTGCAGGTGAACAAGGTTCTGTCAGAATGATGTTGGCGATTAGCAGCTTTCTCTTCCTTTTTTTTTCCTTTTCCCCATCATGGGATTTTCATTATAATTCAGAACCTACCTGTACTGTTGGTTTGGCTAATAGAACAGCTTTACAAATATACATAACAGATATTATAACAAAGAGCCTAATAGCTGTTTAATTGAACAGCAGGATTTCTAGGATCCAGAGAGTGAGAGGCTGGATTTGAGGTGATAGATAACATCTTTAGACCTAGCTGGTTACTATTGGTGCACTGATTTATATTAATCTGGTGATCACAAGTTGTTTTTCTAGGTATTCAGTGTATTGGTTGAAAATTGCTGGTGAATCTGAGGAACCATTTTGTGCTAGGTTATTGACACGTGGAAGGTGTGGTCTGGATGAATTGATTAGCCTGCTAACACAGGATGTGAAATTCATTATTTGTTCATTAGGCAGGATCTTAATGAGGGCACTACGAATCAAAAGCTGTAGAGTCAATAATATTTAGGGGTCCCAATTGTCCTTAACTGACAGTATTGTCTAGTTTTTGCAGTGTCCTTCCGGTGGTGGTGTGGTGATGAATTTGACCAGAGTTTTCATATTGTAGGCCAATCATTACTGACTTTGTGGAAGGATGTTACTGTCTGTTGGAAAACATGTTTCTGAGGGTATGTAGTTCTGTATTGTAATTAGAACAGTATGTGTGTCATTTTACACAGGGTACCTGCAGCCTAACAGACATTTTCTGTTTTTTCTTTTTATTCTTTTAAAAGGGGCAAATCTGTGGTAGTCCGGTTTAACGATTTCATCACTAAACTAATTAGCCTGTTTGGTGTTTTCTATATTATAAAAATAGAATAAATGAGTAATGTTGCATGTTATATGTATATGTTATATGCATATGTTCTTTGCACTAATACTTTGTCATCAGAACAGTGTTTATTAAGCGATCCTACTTTACCCCTTTGGCACATAAATATTCTTCTGTTTATGGATTGATAGAGAATGTCAACTAGAGAGAACTTGGCTTTCAGTTATGTGAGTTTCCTTGTACAGTCGCCTTCAGTAGAACCCACTCACTTGTTCAATCAAGAGAGAATCCCAAGTGGCTATTGATGTTTTCTACCAAAGATTGTGAATGCACAGCACTGTCCAGAAATACAAACTGACAGTGTTTTAAAGTATGTTATCAACCACTGATGAAAAGTCTTCAATCTTCTACATTGAACTGACAGTAGTGTTATTTGGAGTTACCCATCGATTTGTCACATTATTAGTAAGCTAGACAAGGATTTGTGGTTCGCAATTTAGCTGATTCCTGATTGTTTGGCAGACTGCCATTCTTTTTATAAACTGAGAGGTTACAATCCCTATATAACTGCATGTTTATCATTTCCTTAATAGACTAGTTGTGGTGGCACTATACCTCCTGCCGTCAGTCAAGGTGAAAGCCAGTTCACAGAGCATAGTTATTGATGCAGTTTAAACAAGGAAAACAAAAACTACCATTTGTACCTGTTTCTTCCCCATAAACAGAAAGGAGATAACCCATGGCTACCATTGCTGTTCATAGTTATAGGTCAATACATAAATAGTTCCACTTAATTTTTCAACGCATTCTGAGATGATTCGAATATCGTTTTGCAACAAATTGCAAACTGATTTTGGTGTGTTTAATTTAGGACCAGAGATTCTGCTTTTATTCATATTGTAAGATTTCATTGAAATGACACAGCAAGACACTAAGGATATAAACATTGTTTTAGAAAGCTCGATGGGGTGACTGTAGCAAATGGGCTGTGATCATTTAATTTCTTTAGATGTTTTTATATTTGATCACCAAGTTTTAATACTTGAGTGGGTCTCCCCACCCGAGGTTCTCATTCATGGTAAAATCATGGTACATGGGCTGAGAGGGCCAACTGCCAGTGTCCACCTTTTAAGATCAGGCAGCTGCTGTGCAGCTTGTGTAAGAAGCTGTGTGCATGTGTGTCGGCTGTGTGAGAACTGTCTTAGAAGGAATTCCAAGGATTGGTACTAACCTTGTGTAGGCCTTGTAATGCGAGTGCACATTAATAGTGTATGTTGATAGTGCGTGTGCTTTATTACAGATTATAAGTGAAATATGCTCTAAAGGTCAATTTTGCTCCACTTAAGCTGATAAGGTAGAGTGAGGTATCAAGCTAGGGGTGAACATGTATCCTGATTGTAGATTTGCAGTGCCTAACATCATACATACACCCCCTATGGCATTGTCATATTTCCCAGGCTCAGCTCATGATCAAATTTCAGGCCCCCCAAACGCTGCCTGAGAGCGAGTTTGAAGATGGACCAGCTCTCCTGAGAATTCTGTGGACTGACCTTTGACTCTGCTGGCACACAATTGGCATGCAGTAGCCAGTAGACTGAGCACTGGGAAGTGCAGCAGCGGGGGTGTCGCTTGTTGACAGCAGAGAGCCTGTGTGAGACGCTTCCACAAGCAGAAGAGAACCAGGAGCCATCCAGAGGAAAGGTCTGGAGCCACTTCTGTGCAGCTGAGGGTGTGTTTTCTGTGCCTGATTGTGTCCCCCGCCCCCCCTTAGTTCTCTACAAAAACCCCTGGTCTGCTCCCCAAGGACACGGGTACTTACCTGCCAGCAGATCGGAACCAGAGCAACCCTGTTCTCCATAGGCGCCTATGTGTTTTGGGCCCTCCTTTGACCTCTGCACCTGACCGGCCCCGTGTTGCTGGTGCTGTGGCTTTGGGGTTGCCTTGAACCCCCAACGGTGGGCTGCCTATGCCCAGGAGACTGACTGTGTAAGTGCTTTACTTACCTCAGAACCCTAACCAAACTTACCTCCTCCAGAAACTGTTGATTTTTGCACTGTGTCCACTTTTAAAATAGCTTATTGTCATTTTAACCAAAACTGTGTCTACTACTGTTTTAAATCAAAGTTCTATACTTACCTGTATGAAGTACCTTGCATTTTATGTACTTCAAATCTTGAATCTTGTGGTTCTAACATAAATTAAGAAAATATATTTTAAGATATATAAAAACTATTGGCCTGGAGTTAAGTCTTTGAGTGTGTGTTCCTCATTTATTGCCTGTGTGTGTACAACAAATGTTTAACACTAACCTCTAATAAGCCTACTGCTCTACCACACTACCACAAAATAGAGCATTAGTATTAACTAATTTTGCCACTATCAAACTCTAAGGGGAACCCTTGGACTCTGTGCACACTATCTCTCACTTTGAGATAGTATACACAGAGACAACTTCCTACATTAACTCTCCACACCTCCCTTGGGTAGTTCTTGGATGCTCTGTTTCGTTAGCCTGAGTGAGTCAAGTGGTACAGTGGGGTACTTGGTTCCCAGTAGAAACACAATTTCTTACTTACTGGTGAAATACTTGCATCCTATTAATAACTCAATTTCTTACAGTAACCCTGTTATACAGTTCCTACTAGTCTAACAGGACTGTTGTGAGAAAACTGGGCTGATTGCAGAAGCCCCCTAACTTTTTGTCCCCATTTTTCACTTTTTGCTGGTGTTTTCCTGACTCTAATGGTGCCCTGGGTATTTCTAATCAGTGATAGGGCTTGTGCTCTGTGTAAAATGAGTATGAAAATTAGGCTAATTATCATTGGCTAGATCAACCTACCTATAAGTCCCTAGTTTATGGTAGGGCATGTAGGTTTGGGGACCCCAGCATAGGTACTTCCCCCCCATAGGTGGACTGCTGAGGTGCCCAGGGTTATTTTAAAGGGAGGCCTTGTAGGAGAGCACCCTCTTTTTGGCATGTTTCCCCCAATTTCTGCCTAATGCCAGTGTGTTTGACTGTGTCACTGGGATCCTGCTAACCAGGACCCCAGTGCTTATGCTCTCTCTCCTCTCAACTGTCTCACTGCATACTGGTAACCCAGTATTTCATCCCAAATTGGCATACTGGTCACCCCTTATATGTCCCTAGTATATGGTACTTAGGTACCCAGGGCACTGCGGTTCCAGGGGATCCCTATGGGCTGCAGCATTACTTTTGCCACCCATAGGGAGGCCATGCACCCATAGATGGCCCATAGGGAGGCCATGCACCCATAGGGAGCCCATGCAAAGACTTTTACAAGACTGCCATTGCAGCCTGTGTGAAATGGTGCATGCACCCTTTCACTGCCATTTACACTGCACCAGGTCACTGATAAGTCACCTATGTCAGGCCTTCCATCCCTAAAGGTATGTGCAAAGTACCTGTGTGTGAGGGCACCCTTGCACTAGCAGAGGTGCCCCTACGTCGTCCAGGACCATTTTCCCGGACTTTGGGAGTGCGGGGATGCCATCTTACGCGTTTGCTGGACATAGGTCAATACCTATGTCCAGCTGCACAATGGTAACTCCGAATATGACCATGTAAGGTGTCTAACATTCTCCCTGGACTCTTCAGTGCTTTTTGAGCTTGGTCCCCTTTTTCCACAGATCTTCAGGTCCAGGAATCCATCGTTGGTGTCTTGCAGTCTCTTCTGGTTCTTGCAAAATCTTCTGTCACGTGTTCTTGTGTGTTCTAGGAAACTAACTGTGATTTACTCCTGTTTTCCTGGGCTCTGGGGTGGGTTCTATTACTTACCTTTGGTGTTTTCTAATTTTCCTTGCGCCCCTCTATACACTACACTTGCCTAGGTGGGAAACCGACTTTCGCATTCCACTATTTTAGTAAATGGTTTGTGTTCCCCCTAGGCCCATTTCAGACTATTGTGATTTTCACTATTTGTACTGTTTTTACAACTACTACTGTTCTCTGGGGTATATACTGTGTATATTACTTACCTCCTAAGGGAGTATAGTCTCTAAGGTATTTTGGCATTCGTTTCACCAAAATAAAGTTCCTTTATTTTTGTAACACTGAGGATTTTCTTTCATGTGTGTGAGGAATGTGTGAAAACAGTGGTATTGTATGAGCTCTGCACGTCTCATAGTTAAGCCTTGGCTGCTCATCCACACTACCCCTAGGGAGCCTGGCTTCTATACACTGACTACATTTCAGTAATAGGGATAACTGGGCCTGGTACAACGTGTAAGTACCTTAGGTATCCACTACAAACCTGGCCAGCCTCCTACAGGCCTGCCTCACTGGCTGCTTTTAAATTACATTTTAAGTTACATGCAAATTGGAGTTTGGATTTAAAAGTACTTCCAAAGTCTTAAACTACCTTATTTTTGCATATGTCACCCCTAAGGTGTGTTCTAGGTGCACCCAGGATTGGGTGCAATGTAACTGTAAACAGGGACACTACAAAATATGTTTTATAAGCTCTGGTGAGGTAAAATAGCCACATTCATTTTTCCCTCATTGTAGTGAATAGGCTCCGTAGGCTGTACTGGGGAGACTTTATTTTAATTAATAAAGTCTGCAAAGGAGCTAAATATGGCATGTGTGGTCTCAAACTGATTGTTATAATAAATGCCACAACTTGCCATTGTTGGATTTAATACAACTAGTTCAGGGAAAAGTTTTAGAACTCCTTCTAAAACTTACTAGTTTCAACTCTGAGGAGCCCTTCTCTGATTGGCTAGCCTCTGGCAGCCTGGCCAGGCTGCCTTGATGAGGTGCGAAGTGGCCTGGGCTGAACACAAAGAAAGTGCCTTTGTGGAGGTGGGATCTGCCTCAGCAGATGGTGAAACAGTATGGGGGGAGAGCAGCCAAACTGGTTTTCAAAGGAGGGAAGGACATTTGGAACAGCTCAGAACAGCCCCCATTTTCTGCATACCCAGACAACCAGGTGCCCTCTTGATTAGTTTAGGAGAGGGGTGTGGGTAGGCTCAGCCAGACCTAACGTCCAAAATTCAGTTTCTGCCATTTTGGATTTTTAAGGAATGTTGCTCTCTGGGATTGATTTTTGCCACACTTCCCAGGAAGTGGTCATCCAAGACGGTAGTGGCCTTCCTGTGATTGGACTGTTGCCCTCCTCTGCTTTCCACCCAGGAGCAAGGATAAATATGGCTGAGCTGCATCCACAACTCAGATCCCTGCTGGAAGAAGATACTGGAGAAGGACTGCCCTGGCCTGCACCTTGACACTGTACTGACAAGGACTGCAGCAGCTGCACACTTTGGGCTTCAACCAAAAAAAGCCTTTGCCTTGCTTCTGCAACTCCAGGAGTGGACTCCCTGTAAGCTGCAGGTACAAAGAAGCTGCCCAGAGTCCTCTGCATCAAGTCCTGCAAGAAGAGCCTAGCTGACCAGCGTCCAGTGGCCATTTGAGGAGTCTGACAAGATGCATTCTGGGAATTGTAGTCCCAACTCCCAAGGAGCAACTCGGAGCGTCTGGAATCTTGGATCAAGTTGTGGACACTTCAAGGACCCAAAAAAGACCTCTGGAAGAAGAGCCAGACGTTTGGAGACATTTGGAGCAACTATTGTAAACAGTTCCATAAGTTGAAGAGGTGCATTGTGGGAGGTGTAGACACAGACCCAAGAAACAAACCAAAGCCAGCCCTTGGCTGTTGCTGTGGACCACTTTACTGTATCACAAAACACTTCTGAAAGTATGTGTAACTGTTACATCGTGGGTGGCCTGAACTCCTGACTTTGTCCCTATACAGTGTGACCTTCTTGAACCCTTTGAGTGCTAGCTGCTTCTAAGCGCTAGATATACTTTCAGTCTTTAAAAATGTATGTCTCTGGTTCCCTACATTGAGTTTTTGTATTTTTTAGTGTCATTTTAAAAGATAAAAATATAATATATTTTTATAAATTGGTGTTGAATTATATTGAGTTTTGGTGTTTTATACTTATTTACTGTTTTGTGTTTTTTAAATGCTTTACGCACTTATCTCTCTAGTTAAGCCTTGTCGCTTGTTGCCAGGCTACCAAGGGTTGAACCGGGATTCATTCATTGAGACGTGACTGGACCTAGTGAGGGCCTATTGCGAAGTGTAGGCTCTTACCAGTCATTACCAATAATCCACTTGTCAACAACTATTTATCAGATCAACAAAACCTCTTAGTATAGTGACTGAGGTTTCCTATATAATCAGTAAATGTTGGTCCAGCTAGCTCACAGAGCCGCATCTAAATTTCCAAACCACCAGAGTGGTAGATGCGGTTGGTAAATTTGAGCCTGACCAATCTGATTCACAAGGAATTTGTGGAAAGAGATCTAACCCTTTCCATTGTCACTTTTGCATGCTGAAGAAGACTAAATAATAAATTTCAAATGTGAATTGAAAATATATAATTCCTGTAAATAAAACATGACCTGTGATTATCAGAGGCACATCATTGTTACAAGTATTATTAAAATGGTGTAAAACACAAATAATTCAACCATTCTGTTTAGTACCTAAAGTTGCTGCTACCTAGCACTAAGCATCCTAAATGAGAAATAGCATTCTTACAGACTTTGGTTGGTCATTAATTTGTTGATGTATGATGGTCCTTTGTTGTGAAGGGCTTTGCATGCATGTGTCATCATCTTGAACCTAAATCTTTTAGATCAGGAGCCAATGTAGCTTCTTGAGGTGCAAGTGATGTGGGTCCGTCTGAGTAGATCGAGGATTAGTCTTGCAGCTTAGTATTGTTTTTCTGTAGTCTCTTCAGGAGGCGTGTTTCTAGTCTAGCCTGCTGGTGACGAGGGCCTACACGGTGGTCATTCTGGTCCTTCTTTTTAGTCTTTCTGGTCCTATTTTTTACTCAAAAAAGAAAATGTTGACTCCTGTCAGCACAAGATAAACAAGGACATTGTGTTCTGACATTTGTCCCTGAAACTAATTGTGCAGACTTCTAAACAACATCTAAAGTAAACACATAATGGCATTCTCACATAGTATTTAAAACATGTTCCGACCACCATCTAAGAACGTCACGCTAAGAAAGAAACTAAAATGGAGAATAAACACAATCCATATAACACTGTCAAAAGAAATAAAATATCCTCTGAAATGTGTTGTAAAGATATTGCAAGTCACCCTGAAGTTCAGAGATTTTATGACTGAGCTCTACTTTCATCTCATTTTTCTGTATTGCTACAGAATTTCTTGGTGATTTCCAATATCCTTATATTCTCCAGTATTGGATCTTTAATTGATTCACATGCTTGAATAATTTTCTGTCGTCAAAGTGGTACCATGAAAAGCAGTGGAGAAAATCTTACAGTGTAAGACATTCACTTTACCAGCTTATTACTATCATTTAAAAAGAATCAAAGTCCAGACAGTCAAGTGACAGCACCCTTTGGAACCCTCACCACAGAGGCTCCAGTCCCTCTGATTTTCTACCACACATCCTGAGGTGAGATGAGTCTCCCTGACCTCTGCTCAGTTTTTCTGCATTTTACTCAGCTCTTAGAAGATTTCTCATCAGGTCATCATTAATTTCTCTATTCCAGATCCTACTCTACAACGAAAGAACCAACCAAAAAGGCACTGTTCAGGCCCTGTGGAACATGTGGCAAAAATATATTGTACTCTAATGACCCTCCTAGAGTGCATCTATTGCCTCTACCCTGAACATAAACCTGCAAAGTATGTTGTACCTTTTTCACGAATCTTAAGGACAGAGAGGGAAGATTATCGATTTGGCTACAGAAACTAAAAGCTGAGGAAGACAGTGATGATTCCTCCGGGACTACAAATTCTGCAAAAGGGATAGATCTCCTTAGCGTGTATATTTAGAGTCCACTAATAAAGTATCTAAAAAGTCTCATCATGTGTATTCTGGACATCCCAAAAAAGCAGAGGAGTGCCCACATTCCTCAAAGGAGAAATTCTCCTCAGAAAAGGTCCATTCAGATCCTGCAACTTCTTCTCTAAAGGATCACACAGCTAAAAGTACATCAAAATCCCTATCGTCGATGTCCGCTGTCAAAAACTAAATTTGAATCACTCGCTTCTCGTTGACGACGCTGTCAATGACATCCTCGTCGACTGCATCAGTGGTTACTGCCACATCAACATTCTCATCTCGGTTGTTACCCATATTGATATCGTCACCTCTAGCTTTGACGACATCCTTAGATCTAGGATCCTCTTGATGATGTCTCCATTAATTAAGAAAATCTTGATGAAAATTACCAAGACTTCGTTGCTGACCATGGCACCATCGATGGTGGCACCATCGATGGCAATAACGACGCAGACGGCGAGACAGTCGATGCCAGCACTGTCGACAACATCAAGAGCACGTCGACTACAAAACAGTCAACTGTGGTATTTTAGAGCACTACCACAGAATTGTCCATGGCTGCACTTTCTGCAACAAAGCCACTGACACCATTGATGCCCACATCTATCACCTCTGGTAAATCATGATCGCCTACATAGACAATACTACCAGTACATACCTCACTTAGCAAGGTTCTGCCTTTCCCTCCCTTACATGTGTTGGACAACGATGAGTCAGAGTATGAGGGACCTTTCAGGGTAGCTCATAGCTTCTCTGAACTTCATGTTAAATGTCAGGAGGTAGATGACTATAACCAATACTGCAGAGACCAGATCTACGCTGGTGAACAAGAACATTATGATGTCTACTGTACATATGACCCACAAGAACTGGGGCATTCTGTCCAGATGCCTTTGGAAGTGGTCAACAATCTCCAACATATGCTTCAGGGCTACTAAAAGATGTTTCTCTATCTGGCACCCACTGCATCTCTACCACCACCCCCACCCATCCGTCTACACAGATTGCTAGAGGAAATTGCCAGTAACATCTCTACCCACGCTGACAAGTACCTTAGCAGAGCCTACAGAGGATGACCCACCTTTCTCAGATAAAGATGGAGAAGAGGGAGAAATAAGTCTGCTTCAGTATCTAACGAGTAGGGTGATTATTTACTTCCAACCCCTCCTATGCATCCACCCGTAGACCCACCACCCGATGACATTGGTGGTTTCCACACCATCATGGAGGGAGCATCAAAAAGATTCCAGCTTTCCCTGACCACCAAGCAGCCAGATTGCTTCTGACACAATTTCAGGAAGCCAAAAAAAAAAAAAATCTATAAGAACCATTCCCATCGGAGATTTCAGCTGGGAAGAAAGAGCAAAGACTATGTGAAATCCAGCTACGGTGGCAGCAGCGTTTCCTAGACTGGAAACAAAAATATAAGGCACCAGATGACCCAGCATGTTTAGTTGGCCTTCCCAAGCCACATTTGGTCATAACGAAAGCCACCCAGCAGCATTCACGAAATCCATCAACCCTTACCACACCACCACCTGAACGAGAGGGACGCAGAATGGATAACATCGGCAAGCGTTTTTCCATCATGGCAACCACCACTGTCAGAGCAGCCAATTCCTCGCCAATATAAGGGGTGCTACAACAGGCAAATATGGTCTGATATGGCTCAGTACCTAGACCTACTGCCAGAGAATGCGAACCTAGAGGCTGAGAAGATTTTTCAGAGGGCGAAAGAGCATCAGTGGAGATTGATTGTGCCATCCATGCCTCCTCCATGCAGTTGGCGGGAGCAGCGCTGTTTCGCAGGCAAGGTTGGCTGAAAACAACAACTTTCAGGCATGCGATCCAGAGCAGGATCCAGTTGTCAGATATGAGAACGACCAAGTTCCTAATCACCCTACAGAAGCTCTGACACCCTTTTCTAAGAGCAAGGAGAAGGGGTTTTTACTCATTCCAAGGAGGATATCCACCTTACAGACAGCAGCAATCTCTTCAAGGTCAATATTGCTCACAGTTCCAACGGCAATATCAGCAGCTACCTCCAGCAGCATACAAGCAACCAGCAAGAGGAAATAAATCTTCAAGAGGTGGGGACTCTACCAGATAAATGTCCTTTTTACAGTTCTGGTTACTTTCCCCAACTTCAGCACACAACTTGAAGGCCGTATATCTCATTTCCTTCCAGAATGGTCAATCAATCAATCAAGGATTTATAGAGCGCACTAGTTCCCAAGTAACTTCTGGCAGATGGGTCCTGAATGTCATACCACGAGGGACATCAGCTCCCTATCTCAAGCAACTTCTATTGAGATCTCAACCATACTGGAGAAGGGTGTAATAGAAGAGGTCCCAGAGACTCCGAGGGGAATCGATTTCTACTCCCTGTTTTTTTTTTTTTCTTTCTTAAGAAAGAAAGAAGTCAGGAGAGTGGCACCCTTCCTTAGATCTTTGGAAACTCAACAAATGCCAGAAAAAAAAAATCCTTTCGCATTGTCATCCTACAGAATATTGTGCATCTTCTGAGTCACATGGATCATATGACTTCCTCAGACACCCAGGACGGACGCGTACTTCCATGTTCTAATCCATTCTAAACATCAAAAGTACATAAGGTTCAAAGTGGTTGGCACCCCTTTATAATTCACAGTTCCTCATTTAGGTCTAAAATCTGCTCCCTGTATCGTCACAAAGTGATTGGCTCCAGTGGCTGCTCATTTAAGGAAGAAAGAAGTTCAGGTATTCCAATATCTGGATGATTGATTGATAAAAGTGGCTATGTTTCAAGAAACCACAGCAAACACTTCCCTATGCCTTTAACTTCAAAATTCTGGCTCTCACAATCAACATGGAAAAATCTTCTCTCGCTCCAACATTACTAACGTTCCTGGGAGCTATTGTGGGCACGATGCAGGACAAGGCTTTCGCATCACAGGAATGTCCAAACAAAATACAGCAGCTGGCTCAACGACTAAGCAAAAAAAAAGTCTGTCTCAATTTGACTGTACCAGTCTCTCCTAGGGATGTTGCTCTCTTAGATTCCTTTGATCCCCAGTTGTCAGCTTCACATGCGTCCTCTGTAGGAGGAGCTAGATAAGCAGTTTGAGCGAATACAGGGGTCCTTCAACGCCGTCCAGATCATCTCCACCATGGTAGACTCCATGAAATGGTGGGTTTAAAGTGCCAGTATCTCCAAGGGTCTCACATCCCTCTCCCAAGTCTCAGACTTTGTCATAACAATGGACACATCTTTAGAGTGTTGGGGCGCTCAACTTCAGATCCTCTGACTGCCAGAGATGGAACAACACAGAAAAAGGAAATGCACATCAACTTCATGGAACTCAAGACCATGGAAATGGGCTTTCTATCTTTCCTTCCCATGACAGCACGATCATCAGTGCTTATCTGCATGGACAAAACCACCAACATGCATTACATAAGCAAGCAGGGAGGAACAAGTTTGGCAGCTCTATCAAAGCTAGCACAGCAAATTTGAAAGTGGGCCCTGCACAACCAAATAACATTGAAGGAAGAGCAGGTGCAACCAATGTCTTAGCAGATACACTGAGCAGGACAGCTACCAGCAGCCACAAGTGGGAACTCTATCAGCAGACCTTAGACACCATCTTCGACCTCAGGGTCAAATAGAACCTGGATCTATCTGCAACCAAGTTCAATCAGAAATGCAATACTAAGCAAACTGACAACGCCAACAAGGATGGGAGGGGAAAGTGTTTAGGATCGGATGATCAAAAATAATTGCATATGGTTTTCCCCTAATCCCTTTAATCCCCAGGCTGCTCAAGAAGCTGAAGAGAGAACCCTGCCGAATGATCCTCATTGCTTCCAGGTGGCTCAGGCAGTTTTGGTTCATGGAACTGCTCCTTCTCTCAGAACAGGACCACATACAACTGCCACCCATACCAACTCTATTTACAATGAATAATGGCCACGTACATCATCCCAATCCAGCATCTCAGCATTTGCAGCCTGGCTCCTGAGTTCCATGAATTTGCTCAGTTAGATATCCCGGAGTGATGCAGAGAGATCCTCTCCAAAGCCAGAGATGATACAACCAATAAAACTTATAAGTTCAAGTGGAAGTGTTTCTGTCTCTGGTGTCAGGATATAGGTGTTCATCCCATTTCTTCTGCTCAGAACAGATCTTACTGTATCTTCTTCAGCTAGTGAGGTTTGGTCTAACCCACTTTTCTATCAAAGTGCGTTTAGCAGCAATATCTCGATTCCGTAGGTCAAGTAAGCTACCCTCTTTATGGCCAGCTAGGGTAATAAGACAATTTCTCAAGAGTTCAGGGTGTTTCCTCCTGTAAGGGAACACCTCCTACTTGGCATCTCAAAATCATACTAAGCCAATTAACAAAGGCTCCATTTTGGCCAATCCATAAAATGTATTTGAAGTACCTCACATAGAAGACAGCAAAATTACTGGCACTAACATTGGTTAGCCTCAGGGTGGTCTTCCCCCACTTTATGCCTGCCTGCCTCCCTCCCCCCATTTTTCTAATCCTGTTCTTGATGGTTTTAGGACTCTGCACACTTTAACACTGCTGACCAGTGCTAAAGTGCTGTTTTGCTTTACTGCTGACTGAGCCAAAGTACACACACTGAGAGGAGTCTAAAAGATTCTCTGGAATACACTTCATAGTCTAAAAAATACATTCATTATATCTTTTCGCAAGGCTTGTGAAGAAAGGTCAGCGTAAGCAAAAGTGCACAGTTAAAATGTGCAACAATGAAGTAAGAACATGTACAAAGAATCTTCAGTCTAGGAACAGCAAATATATACATGCAATATATATATATATATATATATATATATATATATATATATATATATATATATATATATATATATATATATATATATATATATATATATATGTGTTCGATGGCATGTGTAGCTGCAAATACACATGCTGTGCATATCCCGCCATCTAGTGTTGGGCTCGAGTGTTGCAAGTTGTTTTTCTTCAAAGAAGTCACAAGATCGAGGGACTCCTCCCCTTTCGGCTCCATTGCGCATGGGCGTTGACTCCATCTTACATTGTTTTCTTTCCGCCATCGGGTTCGGACGTGTTCCTCTTCGCTCTGTGTTTCGGTTCGGAAAGTTAGTTAAATCTCGGAAAATTAGACGGTATTGTTTGCGTTCGGAATCGGGCTCGCTATAGCAGATCCACACCGAATAAAAGAAGAGCTCCGGTAGCCCTTCGGGGCTTCTATCCCCCGGCGGGGCCTGGTCGGCCCGACCGCGTGCGTCTTCAAGGCTCATGGAACGGACCCCATTCCGCTTCTGCCCCGAATGCCACAATAAGTATCCTTACACAGATCAGAATTTGGTCTGTAATTTGTGTTTGTCTCCCGAACACAGAGGATACCTGCGAGGCCTGTCGGGCATTTCGGTCGAAGAAGATGCTACGGGACCAAAGAGCTCGAAGGCTTCAAATGGCATCGATGCCGTTAGGACAAAACGACGTTGAAGAAGAGGAGACTTTCTCCATTGCCGACTATGACGAGGCCAAAAGTGAGCAGCCGACGAAAACCGTGAGTAAACCTGCCCCGGCCAAAACTCACGGCAAAATAATGAAGGACCAGGGGACGCCGCCGCCGGCAGGCCATGGCTTAACCCGTAAACTCGGTGACCAACCATTGGCACCGAAAAAGGGCACACACGTGTCGAAGTCACCCGACTCCGGTCGAGATACCGGCACAGAATATACTCGGCACAGAGATACTGGCTCCGATCCAAACTTGACACCGAGATACCGGCTCCGAGCAAAGTCGGCACCGAGAGATCGGCACCCCGAAACTGAAAAAGGTGGCTTCGGAGCCGAAAAAGACTGTTGAATAAGTTTTGCTGCCGAAACACCCATCATCGGAGCCGAAACAAAGTTCTTATTCTGAAGAACAAGGCCTTTCAGCACAACTACAAGGCCATAAATTTGGACAAGAATTAGAGATGGGGGAGCCAGACTATACACAAAGAAGGCTCCATATTCAAAAAGATACAGGGAAAATAAGAACTCTTCCCCCTATTAAAATGAAAAGGAAACTTGCTTTCCAAGACACAGAAACAACCAAAAGCAAAGGTGGTGAAAGAAAAAACTCTGCCACGTTTTTCACCACAACCATCGCCACAGCACTCACCGCAACTGCCACCAATTGTAACACCCCCTATGATGCAATCTCCAACGCACACAGGGATGACCCAGATGCATGGGATGTATATGATGCACCAGTATCTGACAATAGTCCAGACTGCTACCCGGCAAGACCGTCACCACCTGAAGACAGTACTGCTTTACATGCAGGTGGTGTCCAGAGCAGCTACTTTTCACAATGTAGCACTGCATGCTGAACCTATTGAGGATGACTTTTTATTTAATACTTTGTCGTCAACACACAGCCAGTACCAGTCTGCCAATATTACCAGGTATGTTAAAACACGCAAAACAAGTGTTTCAAGACCCCGTCAAAGGCAGAGCCATTACACCTAGGGTGGGAAAAAAGTACAAGCCTCCCCCTACGGACCCTGTGTACATCACGCAACAACTAACACCTGACTCAGTGGTAGTAGGCGCAGCACGCAAAAGGGCAAACTCACAGACTTCTGGGGATGCACCACCACCCAACAAAGAAAGTCAAAAGTTTGATGCAGCAAGGAAAAGAGTTGCAGCACAGGCAGCCAATCAATGGCGCATTGCCAATTCACAGGCTTTATTGGCAAGATATGACAGGGCTCATTGGGATGAAATGCAGCATTTTATTGAACATCTTCCCAAGGAGTTTCAAAAGTGTGCACAGCAAGTGGAGGAGGAAGGCCAAAGTATCTCCAACAACCAGATACGATCGGCAAAGGACGCAGCGGACACAGCCGCCAGAACTGTGAATACAGCGGTCACAATTGGGAGACCCGCATGGCTACGCACCTCCGGATTTAAGCCAGAGATCCAACAGGCTGTGCTTAATATGCCTTTCAATGGACAGCAGTTGTTTGGGCCGGAGGTGGATACAGCTATAGAGAAGCTAAAGAAGAACACTGACACGATCAAAGCCATGGGCACGCTCTACTCCCCCCAGAGCAGAGGCACCTTTAGGAAGCCACAATTTAGAGGGGGTTTTGAGCCCAAAGCACAGAACCCTCAACCTCACAAGCCAGACCCACATACCAGGGCCAGTATCAAAGAGGAGACTTTTGGGGACAATATAGAGGTGGACAGTTCACTAAAACCAGAGGAAAATTCAAAGCCCAAAGACCTCACAAACTAAACAGTGACTTCAATGTCACAAATCCCCAACACATAACACCACTGGGGGGAGACTCTCAGATTATTACAAAAATTGGGAAGAAATAACAGACTTGTGGGTCCTAGCCATTATCCAACATGGTTATTGCATAGAATTCCTACAATTACCACCAAATGTGCCTCCAAGAACACACAGCATGTCCAAACAGCACTTGGATCTATTAGAACTAGAAGTCCAAGCGTTGTTACAAAAAGAGGCAATAGAACTGGTACCCAACCATCAGAAAGGAACAGGTGTTTACTCCCTGTATTTTCTAATACCAAAAAAGGACAAAACACTGAGACCCATATTAGATCTCAGAACACTAAATCTTTACATCAAATCAGATCACTTTCACATGGTGACACTTCAAGACGTGATTCCCTTGCTCAAAAAACAAAACTACATGTCAACATTAGACCTCAAGGATGTTTACTTCCATATACCCATACATCCTTCCCACAGGAAATACTTAAGGTTTGTAATCCAAGCAGTACATTACCAATTCAAAGTGTTACCATACGGGATAACAACAGCACCAAGGGTATTTACAAAATGCCTTGCAGTAGTAGCGGCACATATCAGAAGACAGCAAATACACGTATTCCCGTATCTAGACGATTGGTTAATCAAAACCGACACTCAGAAACAGTGTCTTCAACACACAAAATACATCATAGAAAACCTTCACAAACTCGGGTTCTCAATAAACTATACCAAAAATCACACTTACAACTGTGTCAAATACAACAATACTTAGGAGCAACAATCGACACAAAAAAAGGGATTGCAACTCCAAGTCCACAAAGGGTACAAGCATTCCAAAACGTAATACAAAGCATGCACCCAAACCAAAAAT
The DNA here is from genome assembly GCF_031143425.1 of Pleurodeles waltl. Lineage (NCBI taxonomy): Eukaryota > Metazoa > Chordata > Amphibia > Caudata > Salamandridae > Pleurodeles > Pleurodeles waltl. The sequence goes on along the minus strand of NC_090444.1, from coordinate 1,718,940,176 downwards.
ATCAAGTGAAATTAGTGATGAAACTACTAGGCATGATGTCCTCCTGCATAGCCATTGTCCCAAACGCAAGATTACACATGCGGCCCTTACAACAGTGCCTAGCAACACAATGGACACAAGCACAGGGTCAACTTCAAGATCTAGTGTTGATAGACCGCCAAACACACACCTCGCTTCAATGGTGGAATCCTATAAATTTAAACCAAGGGCGGCCTTTCCAAGACCCAGTGCCTCAATACGTGATCTCAACAGATGCTTCCATGGTAGGGTAGGGAGCACACCTCAACCAACACAGCATCCAGGGACAATAGAACACTCAGAAAAAACAGCTTCATATAAATCAACTAGAACTACTAGCAGTGTTTCTAGCGTTGAAAGCAATTCAACCACTAATAGCCCACAAAAACATTCTCGTCACAACAGACAACATGACAACAATGTACTACTTAAACAACTAGGGAGGGACACACTCATCACAACTGTGTCTCTTAGCACAGCAGATTTGGCATTGGGCGATTCACAATCACATTTGCCTAATAGCGCAATACATCCCAGGGATTCAAAACCAGTTGACCGACAATCTCAGTCGAGATCACCAACAAATCCACGAATGGGAAATTCATCCCCAGATACTACAAACCTACTTCCAAAACTGGGGAACACCGCAAATAGACCTATTCGCAACACAAGAAAACGTAAAATGCCAAAACTTCGCATCCAGGTACCCACAGCCTTACTCCAAGGGCAATGCGTTATGGATGAGTTGGTCAGGGATATTTGCTTACGCTTTTCCCCCTCTCCCACTCCTTCCGTATCTAGTAAACAAATTGAGTCAAAACACACTCAAACTAATACTAATAGCACCAACTTGGGCACGACAACCTTGGTACACAACACTACTAGACCTGTCAGTAGTGCCTCATATCAAACTACCAAACAGACCAGATCTGTTAACTCAATACAAACAACAGATCAGGCACCCGAATCCAGCATCGCTCAATCTAGCAATCTGGCTCCTGAAGTCTTAGAATTCGGACATCTAGACCTTACACAAGAATGTATGGAGGTCATCAAACAGGCTAGAAAACCTACTACAAGACATTGCTACGCAAATAAATGGAAACGATTTGTTTATTACTGTCATAATAATCAAATTCAACCATTACATGCGTCCGCGAAAAACATTGTAAGCTACTTACTACACTTACAAAAGTCTAACTAAGCTTTTTCATCCATTAACATACATCTCACAGCAATTTCGGCCTATCTGCAAATTACGCATTCAACTTCACTATTTAGAATCCCAGTCATAAAAGCATTTATGGGGGGGCTAAAAAGGATCATTCCACCAAGAACACCACCAGTTCCTTCATGGAATCTCAATATTGTATTAACATGACTCATGGGTCCACCATTAGAACCCAAGCACTCTTGTGAGATGCAATACTTAACCTGGAAAGTAGCCTTCCTAATAGCTATCACATCTCTCAGAAGAGTAAGTGAAATACAAGCCTTTACCATACAGGAACCCTTTATACAAATACACAAACATAAAGTGGTTCTACGCACAAATCCAACATTTTTGCCAAAGGTCATATCACCGTTCCACTTAAATCAAACAGTAGAACTCCCAGTGTTCTTTCCAGAACCAGACTCTGTAGCTGAAAGAGCATTACATACATTAGACATAAAAAGAGCACTAATGTATTACATTGATAGAACCAAACAATTTCGCAAAACAAAACAATTGTTTGTAGCTTTCCAAAAACCTCATGCAGGAAATCCAATATCCAAACAAGGCATTGTCAGATGGATAGTTAAGTGTATTCAAACCTGTTATGTTAAAGCAAAGAGAGAACTGCCTATTACACCAAAGACACACTCCACTAGAATGAAAGGTGCCACCATGGCCTTTCTAGGAAATATACCAATAACAGAAATCTGTAAGGCAGCCACATGGTCTACGCCTCATACATTCACTAAACATTACTGTGTGGATGTGTTAACAACACAACAAGCCACAGTAGGACAGGCAGTATTACGAACATTATTTCAAACAACTTCAACTCCTACAGGCTAAACCACCGCTTTTGGGGAGATAACTGCTTAATAGTCTATGCACAGCATGTGTATCTGCAGCTACACATACCATTGAACGGAAAATGTCACTTACCCAGTGTACATCTGTTCGTGGCATGAGACGCTGCAGATTCACATGCGCCCTCCCACCTCCCCGAGAGCCTGTAGCCGTTATAAGTTGATAAAAATAAACTTGTACATTTGTAAACTTGTAAATATAACACTTTTAGACACATTATGTACATACATACTTACTCCATTGCATGGGCACTATTACTATATACACAACTCCTACCTCACCCTCTGCGGGGAAAACAATCTAAGATGGAGTTGACGCCCATGCGCAATGGAGCCGAAAGGGTAGGAGTCCCTCGATCTCGTGACTCAAAGACTTCTTTGAAGAAAAACAACTTGTAACACTTCGAGCCCAACACTAGATGGCGGGATATGCACAGCATGTGAATCTGCAGCGTCTCATGCCACGAACGGATGTACACTGGGTAAGTGACATTTTCCATATATATATATATACATATATATATATATATATTCATACACAATGCAAAGCAAATAATTAATAAAAATGCATCACCGTGGGGCCTATCTGGTGCTTCATCCTTCTCATGCCAGCAAGTCGTTGACCCCAGTTCGACGAGAGATCTACCCTCACGAGAAATATATCAGGCATTCAACGTCTCAATCCTGATGGAGGTCTCTGAATCTGCCACTGTGGATCTGGGTTCCTTATATACCATAAACAAGCAAGGAAGGAGATTTCTGCAAAAACCCTTCCCGCTCCGCAAGAAGTATTAAAAAAAAAATGATGGCTATTTTAGGTAAATGTTGAAAGTTGGAACTGGCCAGTTTCCCAAGGTGTCTCTCCCAAGCCGTTCCCTGCTGTACCATAAACATCATTCTAGTACATCCTTATCTTGCTGACTGACTCCTCCACGTTATGTGCTAGCCCTTTGGTGAGAAAAGAACAAGCAGACACGTAGAATAGAAAACATGTTGTAGAGCATGTTTTGTATGGAAAGATACTCACACTTTTAACGTGGTTGTGAAGCTAAGGCTAAGCTGAATACAAAGTGGACTCTATCTTGTGGCTGCTAATGTGACTGTGGACAGCTAAACGCAGTTCAAAAGGTGCAACACGGAGTCAGTGGTCAAAACACAAATATCACTACAAGTGCATGTGCTCTCTTCCCTAAACATGGACACATTGGCTCCTACCCAATTTGCATATTTAATTTACCTGGAGGTCTCTAGTAAAGTGCACTAGAGGTGCCCAGAGCCTGCAAATCAAATGCTACTAGTGGGCCTGCAATACTGATTATGCCACCACATTAGTAGCCCATTAGCCATGTCTTAGGCCTGCCATTACAAGGCCTGTGTGTGCAGTTTCACTGCTACTTTGACATGACATTTAAAACTACTTCCCAAGCCTTAAACTCCCCTTTTTCTACATTACTACCCCTAAGGTAGGCTCTTGGTAGCCCATAGGGCAGGGTGCTATAGAAGTAAAAGGCAGCAAATGTACTGTGAGGCCTACTCCTCTTATAGGGCAGCATTAGAACAGCCCTTATGTACTTTTAAGTGGTAGATTCTGATCTGAAAGGAGTAGCCCTGTCATGTTTAGTATGGGAAAAATGGTAATGGAAAATCCTATTTACTGATGAATTTGGATTTAACCTTAATATTATGGAAATGTCACTTTTAGAAAGTGGGCATTTCTCTGCACTTAATTCCTTCTTTGCCATAAAGCCTGACTCCAATCCACGCCTGGGCTGCGCTGGTTGAAAGCTCCCCTTGTACATTCAACCCAGACAGCCAAAAACACAGGACTCCCAGCCACATCTGCATTCATTTGTATATTGAATGGGTCTCCCTGGGCAGGAAGGGTGGAAGGGCTTACACACCAAAGGCCAGTGGCCTGACCGCACAAAAAGGACTGACAACCTCCCACAGGGATCCTGGCAGAGAGGGCTGGGTTGAAAGTGGACCTTGTTCAGTTCAAAACCACTCTTTAAAGTTTCCCCATTTTCAAAGGCATTTTGGGGTACATATATACTGGGCCTCATACCCCACCAAATCAGACACTTTTGGATCTACAATTGGACTTTGTCAGAAGGACTGCTGAGCTACCCAAAGGACTCATCTGGACTATTTCTCTAGAAGGACTGCTATCACTTGTTGCCCTGCTGCACCCTGACTCTGCTGGAAGGACTCTGCCTTCCTTCACAAGTGTTAACCAGTGCCTCGCCACTGGCGCCGCATCACCTCTCCTGCAACCGTACGGAACTGAAGCCTTGCCTCCCCTGTGCAGCAGTAAGGACCCAATGGCTCACCTCCCAGGCTGAAGCAAGTCATGACCTCCGCACCTGCCCCAGCGGCACCTCATCCCCCCGACTCATGCTACTTTTTTGTTTCCTTGTTTACCAAAGGTCCTCTGCCTGGAGTCTGTGCGACTCCGTGCTCGGCTTGCACTCAACCGCAAGTGCGGTCGGCCTTTTGGAAACGACTATCACAACGTCGTAATAGCCCCAGTTAGAGCTATTGTGTTTCTAAGCGCTATATTAGGATTTAATGTTGCTAAATTCATAACTTTACTTGTGTAGATTGAATTCCTGACATTTTTGTCTCTTTTTTTTTAGATTAATATTAGCTATGTTCCTAAACTGATGTGAAGTACTTTTTCTGGTGTTTGTACTGTTACTGTTTGAGTTATTGCTCAAATACCTTACACATTGCCTTCTAAGTTAAGCCTCCATGCTCTGTGCCAAACTACCAGAGGGTGAGCACAGCATAATTTAGGCTGTGTTGACTTACCCTGACTAGTATTGTGGTGACTACTTGGACAAGGGTATATACCTCTGCCAACTAGAGACCCAATTACTAATAAGGAAATCCCGGTCCACAGACTACGGCGGAAAGATAATTACATACTCTAGATGTAAAGAGGTGTATTAAATTTCACTTGCATAGAACTAAACAATTGTGCAAGACGAACCAGCTGTTCGTGGCTTATGGAGCACTACAGAAAGGATTCCCAGTGTCAAAACAGACCAGCCCGATGGATCACCACAACTCTCCAGTTCTGTCACAGACGAGTAGGAAAGCATTTTTCATGCTCGGTTAAGGCACATTCTACTAGAGCTGTTTCAAGCACTATGGCTCTCCTCGCCAGGGTGCCTATTCAACAGATTTGCCAGGTAGCAACGTGGTTCATCAGGCACACCTTTACACAGCATTACTGCCTGGATTCCTCTGACAAGAGCGATGCGGCTGAGGGACAAGCAGTGTTGTGCAGTCTGTGTCACAAAAAAATTGAGTAATTTCTAACCTTTTCCCTTCTTCGGCTATAACATTATAGTGTTCACATTTGCAGGTGCTAATTGCTAACTATTCTGATTGAAGCATGTGAATCTATGAAAGATGCAGTACTGAGGAAGAAAATGAGTTACTTGCCTGCAGCTGTAGTTCTCCACTATTGATATCTTTCGTAGATTCACATGCCACCCACCCTACTCCCCGTAGAGGGTCACCTTATTTGTATACAGTAGATATACATATAGATATATATTGTAGGAAGTTAGCTCTGTATGTACTATTTCAAAGTAAGAAATAGCATGCACAGAGTCCAAGGGTTCCCCTTTGAGGTAAGATAGTGGCAAAAAGAGATAATTCTAATGCTCTATTTTGTGGTAGTGTGGTCGAGCAGTAGGCTTATCAGAGGGTAGTGTTAAGCATTTGTTGTACACACACAGGCAATAAATGGGGAACACACTCTCATAGATAATTCCAGGCCCATATGTTTTTATATAGAAAAATATATTTTCTTAGTTTATTTTAAGAACCACAGGTTCAAGATTTACAAACAATACTTAAAATGAAAGGTATTTCACTTAGGAACTTTAGGAACGTTGAATTAGCAAAATAGCATATACAGTTTTCACACATGGCAATAAGCTATTTTAAAACTGGACACAGTGCAATTTTCAACAGTTCCTGGGGGAGGTAAGTGTTTGTTAGTTTTGCAGGTAAGTAAACCACCTACAGGGTTCATAGTTGGGTCCAAGGTAGCCCACCGTTGGGGGTTCAGGGCAACCCCAAAGTTACCACACCAGCAGCTCAGGGCTGGTCAGGTGCAGAGGTCAAAGTGGTGCCCAAAACACATAGGCTTCAGTGGAGAAGGGGGTGCCCCGGTTCCAGTCTGCCAGCAGGTAAGTACCCGCGTCTTCAGAGGGCAGACCAGGGGGGTTTTGTAGGGCACCGGGGGGGGATACAAGTCAGCACAAAAAGTACACCCTCAGCGGCACGGGGGCGGCCAGGTGCAGAGTGCAAACAGGCATCGGGTTTGCAATGTAGTTTAATGGGAGACCCAGGGGTCTCTTAAGCGAAGCAAGCAGGCAAGGGGGGGGCTCCTCGGGGTATCCACCACCTGGGCAAGGGAAAGGGCCACCTGGGGGTCGCTCCTGCACTGGAGGTCGGATCCTTCAGGTCCTGGGGGCTGCGGGTGCAGTGTCCTTACCAGGCGTAAGGGTTCTTAGAAGCAGGCAGTCGCGGTCAGGGGGAGCCTCTGGATTCCCTCTGCAGGTGTCGCTGTGGGGGCTCAGGGGGGGGTCAACTCTGGCTACTCACGGGCTTGCAGTCGCCGTGGAGTCCTCCCTGTATTGTTGGTTCTCCACAAGTCGAGCCGGGGGTGTCGGGTGCAGAGTGCAAAGTCTCACGCTTCCGGCGGGAAACGTGTGTTCTTTCAAAGTTGCTTCTTTGTTGCAAAGATGTTTCTTCTTTGGAGCAGAGCCGTTGTCCTCTGGAGTTCTTGGTCCTTTTAGATGCAGGGTAGTCCTCTGAGGCTTCAGAGGTCGCTGGACCCTGTGGAACGCGTCACTGTTGCAGTTCTCTTGAAGTGGGGAGACAGGCCGGTAGAGCTGGGGCCAAAGCAGTTGGTGTCTCCGTCTTCTCTGCAGGGTTTTCAGCTCAGCAGTCCTTCGTCTTAGGTTGCAGGAATCTAGTTACCTAGGTTCTGGGAGCCCCTAAATACTCGATTTAGGGGTCTGTTTAGGTCTGGGGGGTTAGTAGCCAATGGCTACTAGCCCTGAGGGTGGCTACACCCTCTTTGTGCCTCCTCCCTGAGGAGAGGGGGGCACGTCCCTAATCTTATTGGGGGAAGCCTCCATCTGCAAGATGGAGGATTTCTAAAAGTCAGTCACCTCAGCTCAGGACACCTTAGGGGCTGTCCTGACTGGCCAGTGACTCCTCCTTGTTTTTCTCATAATCTCCTCCGGTCTTGCCACCAAAAGTGGGGCCGTGGCCGGAGGGGGCGGGCATCTCCACTAGCTGGAGTGCCCTGGGGTGCTGTAACAAAGGGGGTGAGCTTTTGAGGCTCACCGCCAGGTGTTAGAGTTCCTGCAGGGGGAGGCGAGAAGCACCTCCACCCAGTACAGGCTTTACTAGCCACACAGTGACAAAGGCACTCTCCCCATGTGGCCAGCAACATGTCTGGTGTGTGGCACCTGCTAAAACTAGTCAGCCCACACTGGTAGTCGGGTATGGTTTCAGGGGGCATCTCTAAGATGCCCTCTGGGGTGTATTTCACAATACAATGTACACTGGCATCAGTGTGCATTTATTGTGCTGAGAAGTTTGGTACCAAACTTCCCAGTTTTCAGTGTAGCCATTATGGTGCTGTGGCGTTCGTTCATGACAGACTCCCAGACCATATTCTCTTATGGTTACCCTGCACTTACAATGTCTAAGGTTTTGCTTAGACACTGTAGGGGCATAGTGCTCATGCACTTATGCCCTCACCTATGGTATAGTGCACCCTGCCTTAGGGCTGTAAGGCCTGCTAGAGGGGTGACTTATCTATACCTGTAGGCAGTGTGAGGTTGTCATGGCACCCTGAGGTTAGTGCCATGTCGACTTAGTCATTTTATCCCTACCAGTACACACAAGATGGCAAGCAGTGTGTCTGTGCTGAGTGAGGGGTCTCCAGGGTGGCATAAGACATGCTGCAGCCCTTAGAGACCTTCCCTGGCATCAGGGCCCTTGGTACTAGGGGTACCAGTTACAAAAGATTTACCTGGATGCCAGGGTGTGCCAATTGTGGAAACAAAGGTACAGGTTAGGGAAAGAATGCTGGGGCCTGGTTAGCAGGCCTCAGCACACTTTCAAATCATAACTTGGCATCAGCAAAGGCAAAAATGTCAGGGGGTAACCATGCCAAGGAGGCATTTCCTTACATATATACAGGGAGTGCAGAATTATTAGGCAAGTTGTATTTTTGAGGATTAATTTTATTATTGAACAACAACCATGTTCTCAATGAACCCAAAAAACTCATTAATATCAAAGCTGAATATTTTTGGAAGTAGTTTTTAGTTTGTTTTTAGTTTTAGCTATGTTAGGGGGATATCTGTGTGTGCAGGTGACTATTACTGTGCATAATTATTAGGCAACTTAACAACAACAAAAAATATACCCATTTCAATTATTTATTATTACCAGTGAAACCAATATAACATCTCAACATTCACAAATATAAATTTCTGACATTCAAAAACAAAACAAATCAGTGACCAATATAGCCACCTTTCTTTGCAAGGACACTCAAAAGCCTGCCATCCATGGATTCTGTCAGTGTTTTGATCTGTTCACCATCAACATTGCGTGCAGCAGCAACCACAGCCTCCCAGACACTGTTCAGAGAGGTGTACTGTTTTCCCTCCTTGTAAATCTCACATTTGATGATGGACCACAGGTTCTCAATGGGGTTCAGATCAGGTGAACAAGGAGGCCATGTCATTAGATTTCCTTCTTTTATACCCTTTCTTGCCAGCCACGCTGTGGAGTACTTGGACGCGTGTGATGGAGCATTGTCCTGCATGAAAACCATGTTTTTCTTGAAGGATGCGGACTTCTTCCTGTACCACTGCTTGAAGAAGGTGTCTTCCAGGAACTGGCAGTAGGACTGGGAGTTGAGCTTGACTCCATCCTCAACCCGAAAAGGCCCCAAAAGCTCATCTTTGATGATACCAGCCCAAACCAGTACTCCACCTCCACCTTGCTGGCGTCTGAGTCGGACTGGAGCTCTCTGCCCTTTACCAATCCAGCCACGGGCCCATCCATCTGGCCCATCAAGACTCACTCTCATTTCATCAGTCCATAAAACCTTAGAAAAATCAGTCTTGAGATATTTCTTGGCCCAGTCTTGACGTTTCAGCTTGTGTGTCTTGTTCAGTGGTGGTCGTCTTTCAGCCTTTCTTACCTTGGCCATGTCTCTGAGTATTGCACACCATGTGCTTTTGGGCACTCCAGTGATGTTGCAGCTCTGAAATATGGCCAAACTGGTGGCAAGTGGCATCGTGGCAGCTGCACGCTTGACTTTTCTCAGTTCATGGGCAGTTATTTTGCGCCTTGGTTTTTCCACACGCTTCTTGCGACCCTGTTGACTATTTTGAATGAAACGCTTGATTGTTCGATGATCACGCTTCAGAAGCTTTGCAATTTTAAGAGTGCTGCATCCCTCTGCAAGATATCTCACTATTTTTGACTTTTCTGAGCCTGTCAAGTCCTTCTTTTGACCCATTTTGCCAAAGGAAAGGAAGTTGCCTAATAATTATGCACACCTGATATAGGGTGTTGATGTCATTAGACCACACCCCTTCTCATTACAGAGATGCACATCACCTAATATGCTTAATTGGTAGTAGGCTTTCGAGCCTATACAGCTTGGAGTAAGACAACATGCATAAAGAGGATGATGTGGTCAAAATACTCATTTGCCTAATAATTCTGCACTCCCTGTATATATATATATATATATATAAAGATATATATGTTCGATGGCATGTGTAGCTGCAGATACACATGCTGTGCACTGTTCCTGCCATCTAGTGTTGGGCTTGGAGTGTTTTTATTCGAAGAAGTCTTTTTAGAGTCACAGGACCGAGTGACTCCTCCCTTTCGGCTCCATTGCGCATGGGCATCAACTCCATCTTAGATTGTTTTCTTTCCACCATCGGGTTCGGACGTGTTCCTCTTCGCTCTGTGTATTCGAATCGGAAAAAGACTAAATTCACAGAAAATCGTTGGTATTGTTTTCGATCGCGAAACATCTTGCATCGACACCGGTGAAACACAGCTTCGGTGGCCCTTCGGGGCTTCCGCGCCCAGCCAGGGCCTGGTCGGCCCGACTGCAGAAAACATCGAAGCCTACTGGACTGGACCCCATTCCGTTTCTGCCCACAGTGCCACGCCAAGTATCCCTACACAGACCAACACCTGGTCTGTAATCTGTGTTTGTCACCGGACCACCTAGAAGATACTTGCGAGGCCTGCAGGTCCTTTCGATCGAAGAAGACCTTGAGGGATCGGAGGGCGAGTCGACTGCAAATGGCGTTGAAGGGTTCAGAGCACCTCGACGTCGAGGAAGGAGGAGATGGCTATCTCCATCCAAGGTTCGGATTCGGACGACTCTGACGCAGACCGTCCACCCACAGCAGGCCAACACGTGAGTATGCCTGCCCCGACCCAAGCCCAGAGTCAGTCCAAGACAAAAACACAAGGCCTCGGGGACGCCACTGCCGGAAGGCCATGGCTCGACCCATAAGAAATCAAGCGGTGACCAAGCAATACCTTCGGCACCAAAAAAGGCCAAATCCGTGCCGAAGTCTTTGGACTCGAGCCGAGGACCCGTGACCGAGAAAACTCGACTTCGACTCGTCGAGTCGGCGAAGCCTCGAAAGAGTCTTTTGGAGCCGCGGCCTATTGTCAGCATGGGCATTTTGGTGGCGAACGAAACGGCTTCGGAGACGAAAAAAGCCTCGTACACAGAGGAACATGGACTCTCAAAACACCTAAAAGAGAGACAGATTTTAGGAGGAACTTCACCAAATTAAGGAGTTTGATGAAACACAGGCAAGGATACAGATCCATAAGTATACTGGGAAGATCCAAACAGCACCTAATCTCAAATTCAAAAGGAAACTGGCTTTCTAAGGATGTTCAGTCACTGAGCAGATTAAGGCTAAAGTGGCCAGAGAAAAAAATCAGTCGCGCCAATTTTCCCCAGAACATTCTCCTCCACATACTCCGCAAAGAACAATGTCACCTATTGCAACGCCCACTGCACAGTCACCCACACACTGTGCAGTCGCAGGAGGATACAGACCCCTGGGACCTCTACGATCCCCCTGTGTTGGACAATAGTCTGGAGTGCTATCCTTTGAAACCCTCTCCACCCGAAGATAGCACCTCATACACTCAAATCTTGGCTAGGGCTGCCACATTCTACAGTGTGAGCATGCACACAGAGCCATTGGAGGACGACTTTCTCTTTAATACTTTGTCCACAATGCACGCTTCCTATCAGTCTTCCTATGCTCCCAGGCATGCTTAAACATGGCCAACAAATTTTTCAGGAACCCGTGAAAGGGAGAGCTATTACACCACGGGTGGAAAAAAATACAAGCCACCACCGTCGGACCCAGTGTTCATCACACAGCAGCTGCCCCCAGACTCTGTAGTAGTTGGAGCTGCGAGAAAGAGAGCCAACTCGCAGTCATCTGGAGATGCACCACCTCCAGATAAGGAGAGTAGGAAGTTTGACGCGGCAGGAAAGAGAGTAGCGTCACAAGCTGCCAATCAGTGGCGCATAGCAAACTCAGGCCCTTCTTGCATGATATGACCGAGCTCATTGGGAAGAGATGAGCGATATGATCCAACATCTCCCCAAGGAATACCAGAAAAGAGCTCAGCAAGTGGTAGAGGAGGGACAAGCAATATCTAATAATAAGGTACGATCTGCATTAGATTCTGCCGACACTGCCGCAAGAACAGTGAACACTGCAGTGACCATTAGACACCATGCTTGGCTGAGGTCCTCAGGTTTCAAACCAGAGATTCAACAGGCTGTCCTTAATATGCCATTCAATCTGCAACAGCTATTTGGCACACAAGTAGACACAGCAATTGAAAAAATGAAAAAGGACACTGATATGGCCAAAGCAATGGGAGCGCTCTACTCGTCCCAATACAGAGGGACATTAAAAAAACCACAGTATAGGGGAGGTTTTAGACCACAGTCATCAGAAACATCCACCTCTCAACCAAAACCCTCCTACCAATCACAATATTAGATAGGGGGGTTTCGCTGGTCCTTCAGGGGACAATTCCCAAGGTCCAGGGGAAAATTCCAAACCACAAAGCAGGCCACTAATACCAAGCAGTGACTTACCCATCACCCTTCCCCAACACACATCCCCGGTGGGAGGAAGACTGGGAATGTTCCACAATCAATGGTCAAACATAACAACGGACACATGGGTTCTATCAATTATCCAACATGGTTACTGCATAGAATTCACACATTTTCCTCCAGATATTCCCCCAAGAGCGCACAAACTGTTGTTGCAACATCTAACACTGTTACAAACAGAGGTGCAGGCATTATTGACAAAACAAGCCATAGACCTAGTACCTCATCAACAAAAAGGAACAGGGGTCTGTTCCCTGTACTTCCTTATTCCCAAAAAGGACAAAACACTAAGATCAATTTTAGATCCCAGGACTCTCAACCTATTCATCATATCAGAACACTTTCACATGGTGACACTACAAGATGTAGTCCCATTACTAAAACAGGGAGAATACATGTCAACACTGGATTTAAAAGATGCGTATTTTCATATACCCATCCATCCATCTCACAGAAAATATCTCAGGTTCGTTATACAAGGAAAACATTACCAATTCAGGGCATTACCATTCGGGATAACAACAACCCCCAGAGTATTTACAAAATGCCTTGCCGTGGTAGCGGTATACATAAGGAGACAACATATGCATGTATTCCCATATCTCGACGATTGGCTAATAAAGGGCAACACTCAACAGCAGTGTATAAATTACACACGTTACGTAATAGATACCCTACACACACTAGGGTTTTCTATAAATTACAAAAAATCACACTTGCTGCCATCCCAAATTCAACAATACTTGGGAGCTACACTCAAAAAGCGATCGCAAGTCCAAGCCCACAAAGAGTACAATCACTCCACACCATGGTGGCAAAAATACAACCAAATCAGCATTACACAGTCAGAGTTGTGATGAAACTCCTAGGCATGATGGCATCATGCATCGCAGTTGTCCCAGGCACAGGGTCAACTCTAAGATCTAGTGTTGATAGACCGCTAAACACCACTATTCGCTTCAGTGGTGGAACCCCGTAAATTTAAACAAAGGGCGGCTTTTTCAAGACCCTGTGTCTCACGCCATTCTCACAACAGGTGCGTCAATGATTGGGTGGGGAGCGCACCTCAACAATCACAATATACAAGGACAGTGGGACAACGAGCAAAAACAGCTACACATAAATCACTTAGAGCTGCTAGCAGTCTTTCTAGCGCTAAAAGCTTTTCAACCTCTTCTAGCTCACAAACACATTCTTGTCAAAACAGACAATATGACAACAATGTACTACTTAAACAGGGAGGAACACACTCATCACAACTCCGCCTCCTAGCACAATAAATTTGGCATTGGGCAATTCACAACAATATTCGCCTAATAGCGCAATACATCCCAGGCATTCACAATCAATTAGCGGACAATCTCAGTTGAGATCACCATCAAACTCACGAGTGGGTTCAGGGCAACCCCAAAGTTACCACACAAGCAGCTCAGGGCCGGTCAGGTGCAGAGGTCAAAGTGGTGCCCAAAACGCATAGGCTTCAATGGAGAAGGGGGTGCCCCGGTTCCAGTCTGCCAGCACGTAAGTACCCGCGTCTTCGGAGGGCAGACCTGGGGGGTTTTGTAGGGCACCGGGGGGTGGGGGGGGGGGGGGGCACAAGTCAGCACAAAAAGTACACCCTCAGCAGCACGGGGGCGGCCGGGTGCAGTGTGCAAACAAGCGTCGGGTTTGCAATAGGTTTCAATGGGAGACCAAGGGGTCTCTTCAGCGATGCAGGCAGACAAGGGGGGGGCTCCTCGGGGTAGCCACCACCTGGGCAAGGGAGAGGGCCACCTGGGGGTCGCTCCTGAACTGGAGGTCGGATCCTTCAGGTCCTGGGGGCTGCGGGTGCAGTGTCTTTACCAGGTGTCGGGTCTTTGAAGCAGGCAGTCGCGGTCAGGGGGAGCCTCGGGATTCCCTCTGCAGGCGTCGCTGTGGGGGCTCAGGGGGGTCAACTCTGGCTACTCACGGTCTCGTAGTTCCGGGGAGTCCTCCCTGTGGTGTTTGTTCTCCACAAGTCGAGCCGGGGTCGTCGGGTGCAGAGTGCAAAGTCTCACACTTCCAGCGGGAAACGTGTGTTGGTTCAAAGTTGCTTCTTTGTTGCAAAGTTGCAGTCTTTGTGGAACAGAGCCGCTGTCCTCGGGAGTTCTTGGTCCTTCTAGATGCAGGGTAGTCCTCTGAGGCTTCAGAGGTCGCTGGACCCTGTGGAACGCGTCGCTGGAGCAGTGTCTTTAGAAGTGGAGAGACAGGCCGGTAGAGCTGGGGCCAAAGCAGTTGGTGTCTCCGTCTTCTCTGCAGGTTTTTCAGCTCAGCAGTCCTCCTTCGTCTTAGGTTGCAGGAATCTATCTTTCTGTGTTCTGGGAGCCCCTAAATACTCAATTTAGGGGTGTCTTTAGGTCTGGGGGGTTAGTAGCCAATGGCTACTAGCCCTGAGGGCGGCTACACCGTCTTTGTGCCCCCTCCCTGAGGGGAGGGGGGCACATTCCTATCCCTATTGGGGAAATCCTCCATCTGCAAGATGGAGGATTTCTAAAAATCAGTCACCTCAGCTCAGGACACCTTAGGGGCTGTCCTGACTGGCCAGTGACTCCTCCTTGTTTTTCTCATTATCTCCTCCAGCCTTGCCACCAAAAGTGGGGCCGTGGCCGGGGGGGCGGGCAGCTCCACTAGCTGGAGTGCCCTGGGGTGCTGTAACAAAGGGGGTGAGCCTTTGAGGCTCACCGCCAGGTGTTACAGTTCCTGCAGGGGGAGGTGAGAAGCACCTCCGCCCAGTACAGGCTTTGTTACTAGCCACAGAGTGACAAAGGCACTCTCCCCATGTGACCAGCAACATGTCTGGTGTGTGGAAGGCTGCTAAAACTAGTCAGCCTACACGGGTAGTTGGTTAAGGTTTCAGGGGGCACCTCTAAGGTGCCCTCTGGGGTGTATGTTACAGTAAAATGTACACTGGCATCAGTGTGCATTTATTGTACTGAGAAGTTTGATACCAAACTTCCCAGTTTTCAGTGTAGCCATTATGGTGCTGTGGAGTTCGTGCATGACAGACATTGTAAGTGCAGGGTAGCCATAAGAGTATATGGTCTGGGAGTCTAAGGGTTTGCTTAGACACTGTAGGGGCATAGTGCTCATGCACTTATGCCCTCACCTATGGTATAGTGCACCCTGCCTTAGGGCTGTAAGGCCTGCTAGAGGGGTGACTGACCTATACCTAAAGGCAGTGTGAGGTTGGTATGGCACCCTGAGGGGAGTGCCATGTCGACTTAGTCTTTTTATCCCCACTAGCACACACAAGCTGGCAAGCAGTGTGTCTGTGCTGAGTGAGTGGTCCCTAGGGTGGCATAAGATATGCTGCAGCCCTGAGAGACCTTCACTGGCATCAGGGCCCTTGGTACCAGGGGTACCAGTTACAAGTGACTTACCTGGATGCCAGGGTGTGCCAATTGTGGAAACAAAAGTACAGGTTAGGGAAAGAACACTGATGCTGGGGCCTGGTTAGCAGGCCTCAGCACACTTTCAAATCATAACTTGGCATCAGCAAAGGCAAAAAGTCGGGGGTAACCATGCCAAGGAGGCATTTCCTTACAGGATGTGTTTCAGATGTCCTGGAATGGTCAGTTGCTTTACGCGTTTCCTCCCATACCCCTGATTCCTCGAGTTCTGAGGAAGATCCACCAAGACCGGGCCCAGGTCATCTTGATAGCCACGGATTGGCCAAGAAGGGTGTGGTATACAGACCTTCTCCAACTCGGTCTGTGCCCTCCGCTCCATCTCCCTTACAGGGTGGACCGCCTACCGCAGGGGCAGATTTTACACACCCACCTCCAGAGTCTGCACCTTCATGCCTGGAGCTTGAACGGGGCAATCTGAGTGCTTTTTCTCTCCCACCGGAAGTGGTGGATGTTATTTTATCGGCCAGGCGGCACTCCACCAAATCGATCAATGGAAATCGATGGGCTAAATTTGTATGTTGGTGTTGATCCCTTAAAGGCTCACTTGTCTGATATATTATCATTTGCTCTTTCCTTGACACAGAAGGGTTGTGCAGTTGCCACAGTTATGGGCTATTTATCAGCACTGTCGGCTTTTCTGTGCCTCCCAGATCAACCTTCCTTGTTTAAATCTCCAATTGTTTTGACGTTTCTTAAAGGTCTCACTAATAGGTTTCCACCCACACCGTTTGTTATGCCACAGTGGGACCTTAACTTGGTATTAACGTTTCTAATGGGATCGCCATTTGAACCAATGCATTCTTGTGCTTTGCGTTTGCTGGTTCTTAAGACTGTATTCCTGGTAGCCATAACATCAGCCTGGAGAGTCAGTGAGCTTCAGGCTCTTAGTGTAAAGTCTCCATACCTTTCCTTCTTTAGAGACAAAGTGGTGTTAAGGACCAAGGCGGCTTTCCTCCCGAAGGTTGTTACACCCTTTTACTTGGGGCAGTCTATTACTCTCTCTTCCTTTTACCCTCCGCCTCATGCATCCAAGGAGGAAGAGAGGCTCCACCGACTGGATCCACGAAGAGCATTGAGCTTCTTTGTCGACAGGACGAGGGAGTTCAGGCAAGATGATCAGCTCTTCGTTGGATACGTGGGGAAGAGGAAAGGCAGAGCAGTCCACAAGAGAACGCTATCCAGGTGGGTGATTCTCTGTATTAAGCTTTGTTATTCCAAGGGTAGGTCGCTCCCCCTGCCGCTGCAGCTCCTCCAGGTTCCTGAGACCGCCCAGCTACCTCGCAGTAAGTACCTCCCAGCCCCTCGCCCTGCCCCGCGCTACTCACCCTCTCTCCTGCTCCTGCTTCTTTTCTTCCTCTCTGTTCTTCCTCCTCGCTCCTCTTCTGTAATCTTCTTCTGTACTCTTCTTTTCCCCGTCTTCTCTCTTCATCTGTGTGCTTCTCAGCCTCTCCTGTCGCCTCTCTTCTTCTTCATCTTCTTCTGTGGACTTCTGCCTTCTGTTCTTCGTCTTCTGTATCTTCTTCTGTGATCTTCTGTCTCTTCGTCCTCTGTTCTTCTGTCTCCTGTTCTTCTGTTTCTTCGTCCTCCGTCTTCTGCTCCTCCCGCGCCTGCCCTCCTGCTCCTGTCTCATCTCTCTCCCTCACTCGCCTCCCCCTCTCTATCACCCCTATCCACCCCGTTCGCTATCTGCCTCCCTCACTCCTCCTACCTACCAATCTACCTATCTCTCTATCTCACTATCTATCTCCCTCACTCACCACCTCCTCCTATCTACCTATTTCTCTCTCTCCTCCCCTCCCGCCACCCCCTCTGTTACCACCCCTATCTTCCTATCCTCTCACTCTACCTCTCACTCTCACCCACCTCTACAACCTCCCCTCCCCTATCTTCCCAACCCTACTCCTATCTCTCTCCCTAATCTCCTAAACTTCCTAACACTCACCCCCCTCCACCCTTAAACCCCCCCTCCCCCAGCTCTTCTCACTCTATCTGTCCCCCCTCCCTCCCGCTTTCCCGCCGCGACCTCCTGCACGCCCCCACCCCCCAGCTCCCATTCGCCCCCAGCTGACCCTCCTCCCCCCCTCCTCCCTCTTATGGCGGCCGCTGCGCGACAGTGGTAGCGACCCTTGACCCAAGGGTAGGTCGCTCCCCCTGCCGCTGCAGCTCCTCCAGGTTCCTGAGACCGCCCAGCTACCTCGCAGTAAGTACCTCCCAGCCCCTCGCCCTGCCCAGCGCTACTCACCCTCTCTCCTGCTCCTGCTTCTTTTCTTCCTCTCTGTTCTTCCTCCTCGCTCCTCTTCTGTAATCTTCTTCTGTACTCTTCTTTTCCCCGTCTTCTCTCTTCATCTGTGTGCTTCTCAGCCTCTCCTGTCGCCTCTCTTCTTCTTCATCTTCTTCTGTGGTCTTCTGCCTTCTGTTCTTCGTCTTTTGTATCTTCTTCTGTGATCTTCTGTCTTCTGCCTCTTCGTCCTCTGTTCTTCTGGTCTCCTGTTCTTCTGTTTCTTCGTCCTCCGTCTTCTGCTCCTCCCGCGCCTGCCCTCCTGCTCCTGTCTCATCTCTCTCCCTCACTCGCCTCCCCCTCTCTATCACCCCTGTCTACCCTGTTCGCTATCTGCCTCCCTCACTCCTCCTACCTACCAATCTACCTATCTCTCTATCTCATTATCTATCTCCCTCACTCACCACCTCCTCCTATCTACCTATTTCTCTATCTCTCCCCCCTCCCGCCACCCCCTCTGTTACCACCCCTATCTTCCTATCCTCTCACTCTACCTCTCACTCTCACCCACCTCTACAACCCCCCCTCCCCTATCTTCCCAACCCTACTCCTATCTCTCTCCCTAATCTCCTAAACTTCCTAACACTCACCCCCCTCCACCCTTAAACCCCCCTCCCCAGCTCTTCTCACTCTACCTGTCCCCCCCTGTAGGAGGCTGGACTGGCTTGTAGTGAGTACCAAGGGGTACTTGCACCTTGCACCAGGCCCAGTTATCCCTTATTAGTGTATAGGGTGTCTAGCAGCTTAGGCTGATAGATAATGGTAGCTTAGCAGAGCAGCTTAGGCTGAACTAGGAGACGTGTGAAGCTACTACAGTACCACTTAGTGTCATATGCACAATATCATAAGAAAACACAATACACAGTTATACTAAAAATAAAGGTACTTTATTTTTATGACAATATGCCAAAGTATCTTAGAGTGTACCCTCAGTGAGAGGATAGGAAATATACACAAGATATATATACACAATAGCAAAAATATGCAGTATAGTCTTAGAAAACAGTGCAAACAATGTATAGCTACAATAGGATGCAATGGGGAAACATAGGGATAGGGGCAACACAAACCATATACTCCAGAAGTGGAATGCGAACCACGAATGGACCCCAAACCTATGTGACCTTGTAGAGGGTCGCTGGGACTATTAGAAAATAGTGAGAGTTAGCAAAATAACCCACCCCAAGACCCTGAAAAGTGAGTGCAAAGTGCACCAAAGTTCCCCTAAAGACAAAATAGTCGTGTTAGAGGGAGAATGCAAGGAAAACACAAATCAGCAATGCAACAACGATGGATTCCTGTCTGAAGGTACCTGTGGAACAAGGGGACCAAGTCCAAAAGTCACAAGCAGCTCGGAGATGGGCAGATGCCCAAGAAATGCCAGCGGTTGGTGCAAAGAAGCTCTTACTAGGCTGAAGAACTGTGAATACTGCAGGAACGACAAGGGCTAGAGACTTCCCCTTTGGAGGATGGATCCCCCACGCCTTGGAGAGTCGTGCAGAAGTGTTTTCCCGCCGGATGGACGCCAACAAGCCTTGCTACACGCAAATCGTGCGTTTGGCGTTTTTGGACGCTGCTGGGGCCCAGGAGGGACCAGGAGGTCGCAAATTGGACCTGCAGAGAGAGGGGACGTCGAGCAAGACAAGGAGCCCTCACTGAAGCAGGTAGCACCCGGAGAAGTGCCAGAAACAGGCACTACGAGGATGCGTGAAACGGTGCTCGCCGAAGTTGCACAAAGGAGTCCCACGTCGCCGGAGACCAACTTAGAAAGTCGTGCAATGCAGGTTAGAGTGCCGTGGACCCAGGCTTGGCTGTGCACGAAGGATTTCCGCCGGAAGTGCACAGGGGCCGGAGAAGCTTGCAAAGTCGCGGTTCCCAGCAATGCAGCCCAGCGAGGTGAGGCAAGGACTTACCTCCACCAAACTTGGGCTGAAGAGTCACTGGACTGTGGGGGTCACTTGGACGGTGTCGCTGGATTCGAGGGACCTCGCTCGTCGTGCTGAGAGGAGACCCAAGGGACCGGAGATGCAGCTTTTTGGTGCCTGCGGTTGCAGGGGGAAGATTCCGTCGACCCACGGGAGATTTCTTCGGAGCTTCTGGTGCAGAGAGGAGGCAGACTACCCCCACAGCATGCACAAGCAGGAAAACAGTCGAGAAGGCGGCAGGATCAGCGTTACAGAGTTGCAGTAGTCGTCTTTGCTACTATGTTGCAGGTTTGCAGGCTTCCAGCGCGGTCAGCGGTCGATTCCTTATCAGAAGGTGAAGAGGGAGATGCAGAGGAACTCGGCTGAGCTCATGCATTCGTTATCTAAAGTTTCCCCAGAGACAGAGACCCTAAATAGCCAGAAAAGAGGGTTTGGCTACCTAGGAGAGAGGAAAGGCTACTAACACCTGAAGGAGCCTATCACAGGGAGTCTCTGACGTCACCTGGTGGCACTGGCCACTCAGAGCAGTCCAGTGTGCCAGCAGCACCTCTGTTTCCAAGATGGCAGAGGTCTGGAGCACACTGGAGGAGCTCTGGACACCTCCCAGGGGAGGTGCAGGTCAGGGGAGTGGTCACTCCCCTTTCCTTTGTCCAGTTTCGCGCCAGAGCAGGGGCTAAGGGGTCCCTGAACCGGTGTAGACTGGCTTATGCAGAATTGGGCACCTCTGTGCCCAACAAAGCATTTCCAGAGGCTGGGGGAGGCTACTCCTCCCCTGCCTTCACACCATTTTCCAAAGGGAGAGGGTGTCACACCCTCTCTCAGAGGAAGTTCTTTGTTCTGCCATCCTGGGCCAGGCCTGGCTGGACCCCAGGAGGGCAGATGCCTGTCTGAGGGGTTGGCAGCAGCAGCAGCTGCAGAGAAACCCCAGGAAGGGCAGTCTGGCAGTACCAGGGTCTGTGCTACAGACCACTGGGATTATGGAATTGTACCAACAATGCCAGGATGGCATAGAGGGGGCAATTCCATGATCATAGACATGTTACATGGCCATATTCGGAGTTACCATGGTGAAGCTACATATAGGTAGTGACCTATATGTAGTGCACGCGTGTAATGGTGTCCCCGTACTCACAAAGTTCAGTGAATTGGCTCTGAACAATGTGGGGGCACCTTGGCTAGTGCCAGGGTGCCCTCACACTAAGTAACTTTGCACCTAACCTTTACCAGGTAAAGGTTAGACATATAGGTGACTTATAAGTTACTTAAGTGCAGTGTAAAATGGCTGTGAAATAACGTGGACGTTATTTCACTCAGGCTGCAGTGGCAGGCCTGTGTAAGAATTGTCAGAGCTCCCTATGGGTGGCAAAAGAAATGCTGCAGCCCATAGGGATCTCCTGGAACCCCAATACCCTGGGTACCTCAGTACCATATACTAGGGGATTATAAGGGTGTTCCAGTAAGCCAATGTAAATTGGTAAAAATGGTCACTAGCCTGTCAGTGACAATTTGGAAAGAAATGAGAGAGCATAACCACTGAGGTTCTGATTAGCAGAGCCTCAGTGAGACAGTTAGTCACTACACAGGTAACACATACAGGCACACTTATGAGCACTGGGGCCCTGGGTTACCAGGGTCCCAGTGACACATACAACTAAAACAACATATATACAGTGAAAAAATGGGGGTAACATGCCAGGCAAGATGGTACTTTCCTACACAACCCCCCCCCAAACGAAGGACAATAAGACTAGCCATTACCTGATGAGTCTTCATTGTCTAAGTGGAAATATCTGGAGAGTCCATCTGCATTGGAGTGGCTACTCCCAGGTCTATGTTCCACTGTATAGTCCATTCCCTGTAGGGATATGGACCACCTCAACAATTTAGGATTTTCACCTTTCATTTGTTTTAGCCAAAGTAGAGGTTTGTGGTCTGTCTGAACAATGAAGTGAGTGCCAAACAGGTATGGCCTCAACTTCTTCAGAGCCCAGACCACAGCAAAGGCCTCCCTCTCAATGGCAGACCAACGCTTTTCTCTAGGGGTCAACCTTCTACTAATAAAAGCAACAGGTTGATCCTGGCCCTCAGAATTAAGTTGTGATAGGACTGCCCCTACTCCTAATTCAGATGCATCAGTTTGGACATAGAATTTTTTAGAGTAACAAGGGCTTTTCAGGACAGGTGCAGAGCACATGGCCTGCTTCAGCTCCTCAAAAGCTTTCTGACAGTTTGCTGTCCATAATACCTTTTTAGGCATTTTCTTGGATGTGAGGTCATTAAGAGGGGCTGCAATGGAGCCATAGTTCTTAATGAACCTCCTGTAATACCCAGTGAGGCCTAGGAAGGCTCTCACCTGAGTCTGAGTGGTAGGGGGAATCCAATCAATAATAGTTTGGATTTTCCCCTGAAGTGGTGCAATCTGTTCCCCACCAACAAGGTGTCCCAGATAAACCACCTTACCCTGCCCTATCTGGCACTTTGAAGCCTTGATAGTGAGGCCTGCCTTTTGCAGGGCCTCCAAAACTTTCCAAAGGTGGACCAGGTGATCATCCCAGCTGGAGCTAAAGACAGCTATATCATCCAAATATGCTGCGCTGAAAGCTTCCAGCCCTTGCAGGACTGTGTTCACCAACCTCTGAAAAGTGGCAGGTGCATTTTTCAAACCAAAAGGCATTACAGTAAACTGGTAATGTCCTCCAATGGTAGAAAATGCAGTCTTAGGTTTAGCATCTTCTGACATTTTGATCTGCCAATACCCTGCAGTCAAATCAAAAGTGCTTAGATACTTGGCAGATGCCAGTGTATCTATTAGCTCATCTGCCCTGGGTATAGGGTGAGCATCTGTTTTGGTTACCAAGTTGAGACCTCTATAGTCTACACAAAACCTCATTTCCTTCTTTCCATCTTTAGAATTGGGTTTTGGTACCAGTACCACAGGAGAAGCCCATGGACTGTCAGAGTGCTCAACCACTCCTAGTTCCAACATCTTCTGAACTTCTTGCTTTATGCAGTCCCTGACATGGTCAGGCTGCCTATAGATCTTACTTTTGACAGGTAAACTGTCTCCAGTATCTATAGTGTGCTCACACCAAGAAGTGGTGCCTGGCACAATGGAGAAGAGTTCTGAAAATTGTCCTAGGAGATTTATGCAATTATCTTTCTGCTCAGCAGTAAGACAATCAGCCAAAACTACCCCTTCCACAAGAGCATCTTGTTCTGTGGAAGAGAAGAGATCAGGTAGAGGATCACTGTCTTCTTCCTGTCCCTCATCTGTTGCCATGAGCAGGGTGAGATCAGCCCTGTCATAGTAGGGTTTCAGGCGGTTGACATGGAGCACCCTAAGGGGACTCCTGGCAGTGCCTAAGTCAACCAAGTAGGTGACTTCACCCTTCTTTTCAACAATTGTGTGTGGACCACTCCATTTATCTTGGAGTGCTCTTGGGGCCACAGGCTCCAAGACCCACACTTTCTGCCCTGGTTGGTACTGAACCAAAACAGCCTTCTGGTCATGCCATTGCTTCTGGAGCTCTTGGCTGGCCTGAAGGTTTTTACTGGCCTTTTTCATGTACTCAGCCATCCTTGATCTGAGGCCAAGTACATAATCCACAATATCCTGCTTAGGAGCTTTTAAAGGTTGTTCCCAACCCTCCTTTACAAGTGTGAGTGGACCCCTAACAGGGTGTCCAAAAAGAAGTTCAAAGGGGCTGAAGCCCACTCCTTTCTGGGGTACCTCCCTGTAGGCAAAAAGGAGGCATGGTAGAAGGATATCCCATCTCCTGCGGAGTTTTTCAGGGAGTCCCATAATCATGCCTTTGAGAGTTTTATTAAATCTCTCCACCAGTCCATTTGTTTGTGGATGATAGGGTGTTGTGAACTTGTAAGTTACACCACACTCCTTCCACATGGCCTTTAAGTATGCAGACATGAAATTGCTTCCTCTGTCTGATACTACTTCCTTTGGGAAGCCCACCCTGGAAAATATTCCCAGGAGGGCCTTTGCCACTGCAGGAGCTGTAGTGGTCCTTAAAGGAATAGCTTCAGGATATCTTGTGGCATGGTCCACTACCACCAAGATAAACCTATTGCCTGAAGCAGTAGGAGGGTCAAGGGGGCCAACTATGTCAACCCCTACCCTTTCAAAGGGAACCCCAACCACAGGCAGTGGGATAAGGGGTGCCTTTGGAGTGCCACCTGTCTTGCCACTGGCTTGACAGGTTTCACAGGACTTACAAAATTCTTTTGTGTCCTCAGACATCCTAGGCCAATGAAACAGTGGTACCAATCTGTCCCAAGTTTTCATTTGACCCAGGTGCCCAGCTAAGGGAATGTCATGTGCCAGTGTTAGGAGGAACTTTCTGTACTCCTGAGGAATCACTAATCTCCTGGCAGCTCCAGGTTTAGGATCCCTATGCTCAGTGTACAAGAGGTTGTCCTCCCAGTAAACTCTGTGTGAGTCACTGACATCCCCATTAGCCTGTTTGACAGCTTGCTGTCTGAGACCCTCTAATGTGGGACAGGTTTGCTGTGCCACACTCAGCTCCTCTCTGGCAGGCCCCCCTTCACCCAAAAGCTCAGCAGTGTCTGCTTCCAGCTCCTCTGGTGTAGGTTCTGCACAGGGAGGGAATTCTTCTTCCTCAGAATTAGAATCCACTGTAGAGGGAGGGATAGTAGGAAGTGGTTTGCTTCTACTAGCCCTAGCTTTAGGGAGCACTTGGTCCATTGTTCCAGGATCCAAGCTTCCCTGTCCTTTTTGCTTTTTGGCCTGAGCCCTTGTCAAAGCAAAAATATGCCCTGGGATGCCCAGCATTGCTGCATGGGCCTCCAACTCCACATCTGACCAAGCTGATGTCTCCAAATCGTTCCCTAATAGACAGTCTACAGGTAAATCTGAAGCTACCACAACTTTCTTTGGACCAGATACCCCCCCCCAGTTGAGATTTACAACAGCCATGGGGTGGCTTTGTGTTATGTTGTGAGCATCGGTTACTTGGTACTGGTGTCCAAGTATGTGTTGTTCAGGGTGCACCAGTTTCTCAATCACCATTGTGACACTGGCACCTGTGTCCCTGTAGGCCTGGACCTCAACACCATTTATTAGGGTTAGTTGCTTGTACTTCTCCAAGTTATGGGGGCAAGCAACCAAAGTGGCAAAGTCAATAGCCCCTTCAGAGACTAAAGTAGCCTCTGTGGTCTCCCTAATCAGACCAACCCCAACTAAATTACCAAAAGTGAGCCCAGCTACTCCCTTGGATTGGCTATTAGTAGGTTTGCTCCCACCACCACTGCTATTAGTAGGGACACTAGGTGTAGCAGTAGGGGTTGTAGTGGTAGGAGCTGTGGTGCCTTTCTTTGGACAACTGGGATCTGTTGTCCAATGGCCTTTTATCTTACATAAATAGCACCATGGTTTCTTTTCCTTGTTCTGATTAGAGGAGGGTTTGGGCCCACCACCCCCACCAGAGTGTTTTTGTGGGCCTGATGAAGACTCATTTTTAGATTTGTCCCCACCCTTGTCAGAAGACTTACCATCCTTCTTTTTGTTGCCATCTTTGTCACCCCCTGTATGAACTTTTCTGTTCACTCTTGTTCTGACCCATTTGTCTGCCTTCTTTCCCAATTCTTGGGGAGAGGTCAGATCAGAGTCCACCAAGTACTGGTGCAACAAATCAGACACACAATTATTAAGAATATGCTCTCTCAGGATTAAGTTATACAGGCTGTCATAATCAGTAACTTTACTGCCATGTAACCACCCCTCCAAGGCCTTCACTGCCTGGTCAATGAAATCAACCCAGTCTTGTGAAGACTCCTTTTTGGTATCTCTGAACTTGATCCTGTACTGTTCAGTGGTTAAGCCATAACCATCCAGGAGTGCATTCTTAAGAACTTGGAAATTGTTAGCATCATTTTCTTTTACAGTAAGGAGCCTATCCCTACCTTTTCCAGTAAATGATAGCCATAGGATAGCAGCCCACTGCCTTTGAGGGACATCCTGTACAGCACAGGCCCTCTCAAGTGCAGCAAACCACTTGTTAATGTCATCCCCCTCCTTGTAAGGGGGAACTATCTTATGCAGATTCCTGGAATCATGCTCTTTTGCAGGATGACTATGGGGAATACTGCTGCTGCCACCATGGGTATCTAAACCCATTTTCTGTCTTTCCCTCTCTATTTCTAAAGACTGTCTATCCAAATCCAGCTGTTGCTTCTTGAGCTTCAGTCTGGTTTGCTCCACTCTCAATCTATTGAGCTCCCTTTCCAACAATCTGTCATCAGGGTGTGTGGGAGGGACATTTCTAGATACAGAGGTATGATGGGAATGAACAGAAGGAGACCTGTCCCTTACAGAGGGCACCCTAACAGCTTGGCTACCAGTATAATGTGAGAGCACATCATCAGTATGATGTGATTCAACCTCTGTACCAACTATGCTAGACTGTCTAGTAATGGGCAGGCTGAGAATTTTCTTTCCAGAACCTTTTCCTGGGGGAGTCCCTGGATCAGATTGAGAACCATTAGCTACTTTTTCTACAGATTGGGCACTTATGGCCTTATCCTGTACTCTAAGCATATTAATTAACAGTTCTAAGGAAGGATTCTTCCCTACACTCAAACCTCTCTCTATGCAGAGACTCCTTGCTCCTTTCCAGCTAAGGTGATCATATGCAAGTTTGGACAGTTCAACTTTTTGGCCTGTGCCAGACATTTTTAGAGAGAGTTAAAGTGATAGACAAAGAGAAAAAAGTTTTCAGAACTTTTTGGAAAGACAGAAAAAACTTTTTAAACTTTTTAAGAACTTTTTGAAAGTTTAGAAGTACTTTTCAGCACTTAGAAAAGAGTGAAAAGAGGAAATGCAAAACTTTTTGGCTATGTGTATATACACTGACCTTGTTTTGTATATTTTTCTCTTATGAAAAGTACAATGACAAGAGTGGTAAGTAGTCTCAAGCACTTATCCCACCACTGCACAACCAATGTAGGAGGCTGGACTGGCTTGTAGTGAGTACCAAGGGGTACTTGCACCTTGCACCAGGCCCAGTTATCCCTTATTAGTGTATAGGGTGTCTAGCAGCTTAGGCTGATAGATAATGGTAGCTTAGCAGAGCAGCTTAGGCTGAACTAGGAGACGTGTGAAGCTACTACAGTACCACTTAGTGTCATATGCACAATATCATAAGAAAACACAATACACAGTTATACTAAAAATAAAGGTACTTTATTTTTATGACAATATGCCAAAGTATCTTAGAGTGTACCCTCAGTGAGAGGATAGGAAATATACACAAGATATATATACACAATAGCAAAAATATGCAGTATAGTCTTAGAAAACAGTGCAAACAATGTATAGCTACAATAGGATGCAATGGGGAAACATAGGGATAGGGGCAACACAAACCATATACTCCAGAAGTGGAATGCGAACCACGAATGGACCCCAAACCTATGTGACCTTGTAGAGGGTCGCTGGGACTATTAGAAAATAGTGAGAGTTAGCAAAATAACCCACCCCAAGACCCTGAAAAGTGAGTGCAAAGTGCACCAAAGTTCCCCTAAAGACAAAATAGTCGTGTTAGAGGGAGAATGCAAGGAAAACACAAATCAGCAATGCAACAACGATGGATTCCTGTCTGAAGGTACCTGTGGAACAAGGGGACCAAGTCCAAAAGTCACAAGCAGCTCGGAGATGGGCAGATGCCCAAGAAATGCCAGCGGTTGGTGCAAAGAAGCTCTTACTAGGCTGAAGAACTGTGAATACTGCAGGAACGACAAGGGCTAGAGACTTCCCCTTTGGAGGATGGATCCCCCACGCCTTGGAGAGTCGTGCAGAAGTGTTTTCCCGCCGGATGGACGCCAACAAGCCTTGCTACACGCAAATCGTGCGTTTGGCGTTTTTGGACGCTGCTGGGGCCCAGGAGGGACCAGGAGGTCGCAAATTGGACCTGCAGAGAGAGGGGACGTCGAGCAAGACAAGGAGCCCTCACTGAAGCAGGTAGCACCCGGAGAAGTGCCAGAAACAGGCACTACGAGGATGCGTGAAACGGTGCTCGCCGAAGTTGCACAAAGGAGTCCCACGTCGCCGGAGACCAACTTAGAAAGTCGTGCAATGCAGGTTAGAGTGCCGTGGACCCAGGCTTGGCTGTGCACGAAGGATTTCCGCCGGAAGTGCACAGGGGCCGGAGAAGCTTGCAAAGTCGCGGTTCCCAGCAATGCAGCCCAGCGAGGTGAGGCAAGGACTTACCTCCACCAAACTTGGGCTGAAGAGTCACTGGACTGTGGGGGTCACTTGGACGGTGTCGCTGGATTCGAGGGACCTCGCTCGTCGTGCTGAGAGGAGACCCAAGGGACCGGAGATGCAGCTTTTTGGTGCCTGCGGTTGCAGGGGGAAGATTCCGTCGACCCACGGGAGATTTCTTCGGAGCTTCTGGTGCAGAGAGGAGGCAGACTACCCCCACAGCATGCACAAGCAGGAAAACAGTCGAGAAGGCGGCAGGATCAGCGTTACAGAGTTGCAGTAGTCGTCTTTGCTACTATGTTGCAGGTTTGCAGGCTTCCAGCGCGGTCAGCGGTCGATTCCTTATCAGAAGGTGAAGAGGGAGATGCAGAGGAACTCGGCTGAGCTCATGCATTCGTTATCTAAAGTTTCCCCAGAGACAGAGACCCTAAATAGCCAGAAAAGAGGGTTTGGCTACCTAGGAGAGAGGAAAGGCTACTAACACCTGAAGGAGCCTATCACAGGGAGTCTCTGACGTCACCTGGTGGCACTGGCCACTCAGAGCAGTCCAGTGTGCCAGCAGCACCTCTGTTTCCAAGATGGCAGAGGTCTGGAGCACACTGGAGGAGCTCTGGACACCTCCCAGGGGAGGTGCAGGTCAGGGGAGTGGTCACTCCCCTTTCCTTTGTCCAGTTTCGCGCCAGAGCAGGGGCTAAGGGGTCCCTGAACCGGTGTAGACTGGCTTATGCAGAATTGGGCACCTCTGTGCCCAACAAAGCATTTCCAGAGGCTGGGGGAGGCTACTCCTCCCCTGCCTTCACACCATTTTCCAAAGGGAGAGGGTGTCACACCCTCTCTCAGAGGAAGTTCTTTGTTCTGCCATCCTGGGCCAGGCCTGGCTGGACCCCAGGAGGGCAGATGCCTGTCTGAGGGGTTGGCAGCAGCAGCAGCTGCAGAGAAACCCCAGGAAGGGCAGTCTGGCAGTACCAGGGTCTGTGCTACAGACCACTGGGATTATGGAATTGTACCAACAATGCCAGGATGGCATAGAGGGGGCAATTCCATGATCATAGACATGTTACATGGCCATATTCGGAGTTACCATGGTGAAGCTACATATAGGTAGTGACCTATATGTAGTGCACGCGTGTAATGGTGTCCCCGTACTCACAAAGTTCAGTGAATTGGCTCTGAACAATGTGGGGGCACCTTGGCTAGTGCCAGGGTGCCCTCACACTAAGTAACTTTGCACCTAACCTTTACCAGGTAAAGGTTAGACATATAGGTGACTTATAAGTTACTTAAGTGCAGTGTAAAATGGCTGTGAAATAACGTGGACGTTATTTCACTCAGGCTGCAGTGGCAGGCCTGTGTAAGAATTGTCAGAGCTCCCTATGGGTGGCAAAAGAAATGCTGCAGCCCATAGGGATCTCCTGGAACCCCAATACCCTGGGTACCTCAGTACCATATACTAGGGGATTATAAGGGTGTTCCAGTAAGCCAATGTAAATTGGTAAAAATGGTCACTAGCCTGTCAGTGACAATTTGGAAAGAAATGAGAGAGCATAACCACTGAGGTTCTGATTAGCAGAGCCTCAGTGAGACAGTTAGTCACTACACAGGTAACACATACAGGCACACTTATGAGCACTGGGGCCCTGGGTTACCAGGGTCCCAGTGACACATACAACTAAAACAACATATATACAGTGAAAAAATGGGGGTAACATGCCAGGCAAGATGGTACTTTCCTACACCCCCTCCCTCCCGCTTTACCGCCGCGACCTCCTGCACGCCCCCGCCCCCCAGCTCCCATTCGCCCCCAGCTGACCCCTCCCCCCCCACCCCCCTTCTCCCTCTTATTGCAGCCGCTACGCGACTGCCCAGCGGGCGCGCCGGAGGCGCACCAGAGGCAAGCCCGTCTGCGCCCGGCCCACGCCCAGCACCACGACCCCTGGTCCCCAGCTCTCCCAAACCCCGCTGCTCCGCTACGACCCCACCACCCTCCACGCCCTCAACCCAGGGCGCTCCAACACCTGCTTCCAAGCTCACCCCAAACGCACCCATGGACCCTTCGCCTGCAACTCCTGCAAACGCATCTTCCACCACGCAACTACCATGACCACCAGCCCACGCGCCATCAACCACCTCAAGTGCATCCTGGTCAACGCTCGATCTGTCCACAAGCACGCCGTGGAACTCTGGGACCTCCTGGACTCCACAACACCGGACGTCGCCTTCATCACGGAGACCTGGATGAACGCCTCTTCGGCCCCAGACATCACCACTGCCCTCCCCGAAGGCTACAAGATTTCCAGAAAAGACCGCACCAACCAAGTAGGAGGAGGTATCGCCATCGTCTTCAAAGACTCCAGCAGCGTCACCACCTCCACCGAAGACACCCCTCTCGCCGCTGAACATCTGCATTTACAGATTCGCAACGACCCCAGGACCACCCTCAGAGGATCCCTCGTCTACCGTCCCCCCGGACCGCGCGCCCCTTTCAGCGACTCCATCGCCGACTTCATCTCCCCGCACGCCCTCGCCTCGCCGGACTACATCCTCCTAGGCGACCTCAGCTTCCATCTGGAACAAAACGACCCCAACACCACCGCCCTGCTCGACAACCTCGCCAACTTCGGCCTCAAGCAACTGGTGAACACCGCCACCCACATCGCCGGACACACGCTTGACCCTATCTTCTCCGCCAGCAAACACGTCTCCTTCAGCCACGCCTCCGCTCTACACTGGACCGACCACAGCTGTGTCCATTTCACATTCCGACGCGAGACCCGCCACCTCCGCACTCAACCCATCCCTCGTCGACAGTGGAACAAAATCCCCGAAGAGCAACTCCTCTCCGCACTCGCCATCAACCAACCTACCCTCACCACCGACCCCAACGACGCAGCCCTCAGACTCTCGAACTGGATCTCCAACTGCGCAGACAACCTTGCTCCCCTCAGTCGCACGCATCAACAGGCCATCACCAAAAAACCTCTCTGGTTCTCTGACACCCTTAAAGAATCGAAGAAAACTTGTCGCGCCCTCGAGAAGGCCTGGCGCAAGGACCACACCGCCGACAACATGACCGCCCTCAAAAACGCAACCCGCGAACACCACCACCTGATCCGCGCAGCCAAAAGGAACTTTTTCACCGACAGACTGGACAAAAACAGCCACAACAGCAGAGAACTTTTCAGCATCATCAAAGAGTTCTCCAACCCCAACGCCAACGCCGTCACGCCCTCACAAGACTTGTGCAACTCCCTCGCCACCTTCTTCCATCGCAAGATCAGCGACCTCCACGACAGCTTCGGACACCAGACCCAACCAAGCATCACCGAACCCACACCCCCGGCCATCACCCTCAACGCCTGGACCCACATCAACACTGAAGAAACCAAAACCACCATGAGCTCTATCCACTCCGGCGCCCCATCGGACCCCTGCCCTCACTTCATCTTCAATAAAGCCGACGACATCATCGCCCGCACCTCCAGGCCGTCAACTCTTCATTTTCTTCTGCTACCTTCCCCGAAAGCTGGAAACACGCCGAAGTCAACGCCCTACTAAAGAAACCTACGGCTGATCCTAGCGACCTGAAAAACTTCCGCCCCATCTCACTCCTCCCCTTCCCTGCCAAGGTAATAGAGAAGACCGTCAACAAACAGCTTACCACCTTCCTGGAAGACAACAACCTGCTCGACCCTTCACAAACCGGATTCCGAACCAACCACAGCACTGAAACTGCCCTCATCTCAGTCACAGACAACATCAGAACCCTGATGGACAACGGTGAAACAGTCGCCCTCGACCTCTCGGCGGCCTTCAACACCGTCTGTCACCGCACCCTAATAACCCGCCTCTGCTCCACCGGGATCCAAGGCCAGGCCCTGGATTGGATCGCCTCCTTCCTCTCAAACCGCTCTCAAAGAATTTACCTCCC
Source organism: Pleurodeles waltl (assembly GCF_031143425.1). Taxonomy (NCBI): domain Eukaryota; kingdom Metazoa; phylum Chordata; class Amphibia; order Caudata; family Salamandridae; genus Pleurodeles; species Pleurodeles waltl. The sequence goes on along the minus strand of NC_090444.1, from coordinate 1,718,908,041 downwards.
ACCGTTTCGCTCAGACCCCACCGAGATCTGCGGCGTACCTCAAGGCTCATCGCTCAGCCCGACACTCTTTAATGTCTACATGAGCCCCCTCGCCGACATCGTACGCAAGCACAACATCATCATCACCTCCTATGCCGACGACACCCAACTTATACTCTCCCTCACCAAGGACCCCGCCAGCGCCAAGACCAACCTACAAGAGGGCATGAGGGACGTTGCAGATTGGATGAGGCTCAGCCGCCTAAAGCTGAACTCTGACAAAACGGAAGTCCTCATCCTCGGCAACACCCCGTCCGCTTGGGACGACTCCTGGTGGCCCGCGGCCCTTGGTATTGCACCGACCCCCTCAGACCACGCCCGCAACCTCGGCTTCATCTTGGACCTTCTTCTCACCATGACCAAGCAAGTCAACGCCGTGTCCTCCGCCTGCTTCCTCACCCTCCGCATGCTCCGCAAGATCTTCCGCTGGATCCCGGCCGACACTAGAAAAACCGTGACCCACGCCCTCGTCACGAGCCGCCTGGACTACCGCAACACCCTCTATGCTGGGACCACCGCTAAACTCCAAAAACGCCTGCAACGTATTCAAAACGCCTCGGCCCGCCTCATCCTCGACGTACCCCGCAACAGCCACATCTCCGCACACCTGAGACACCTGCATTGGCTCCCAGTCAGCAAAAGGATCACCTTCCGACTTCTCACCCACGCACACAAAGCCCTCCACAACAAGGGACCGGAATACCTCAACCGTCGCCTCAGCTTCTACGCCCCCACCCGTCTCCTCCGTTCCTCTGGCCTCGCGCTCGCTGCCGTCCCTCGGATCCGCCGCTCCACGGCGGGTGGGAGGTCCTTCTCCTTCGTGGCAGCCAAGACCTGGAACACCCTCCCCACCAGCCTCAGGACCACCCAGGACCACTCCGCATTCCGGAGACTCCTCAAGACCTGGCTTTTCGAGCAGCAGTAACTCCCCCTAGCGCCTTGAGACCCGCACGGGTGAGTAGCGCGCTTTATAAATGTTAATGATTTGATTTGATTTAGCTAAGAAAGAACCACCTGTGGGGCTTCATGCTCATTCCACCAGAGCTAAGGCTGCCTCTTCGCCTTTAGCTAGGGTTGTTCCTGTGGTTGACATCTGCAGAGCGGCAACTTGGGCATCCTTCCATACTTTTGTCAAACATTATTGTTTGGATTCTGAGGTTAGGAGGGATGGCCATTTTGCTCGCTCGGTGCTGCAGGATTTCTTGGCTTGACCATTCGGGCACCCACCTCCGGAGGTAGTACTGCTTTGGGACTCTATTCTTTAGGTGAAGAATCCACAGGTAGGTGTATCCATCAGAAGAATAAGTTACTTACCTTTGGTAATGCTTTTTCTGGTGGATACATTAAACTACCTGTGGATTCCTCACGGTCCCACCCGCCTCCCCGTTGCCTGAATGGTTGTTCCACGAAATCCTTGGGTGAGCGCCAGTTGTCTTGTATATGTGTGTGTGTGTGTGTGTGTGTATATATATATATATATATGTGTTCGATGGCATGTGTAGCTGCAGATACACATGTTTTGCACATCCCGCCATCTAGTGTTGGGCTCGGAGTGTTACAAGTTGTTTTCCTTCAAATAAGTCTTTTCGAGTCACGAGATCGAGGGACTCCTCCCATTTCGAATGGGCGTCGACTCCATCTTAGATTGTTTTCTTTCCGCCATCGGGTTCGGACGTGTTCGGTTCGGAAAGTTAGTGAAAAACTCAGAAAATTAGACGGTATTGTTTGCGTTCGGTATCGGGTTAGCTACAACAGATCGACACTGAATTCGGAAGAGCTCCGGCGACCCTTCGGGGTGTTCGATTCCCCGGCAGGGCCTGGTCGGCCCGACCGCATGCGTCTTCAAGGCTAATGGAACGGACCCCATTCCGCTTCTGCCCCGAATGCCACAACAAGTATCCTTACACAGATCAGCATCTGGTCTGTAATTTGTGTTTGTCGCCAGAACACAAATAGGATACCTGTGAGGCCTGTCGAGCATTTCGGTCCAGAAAGACTTTAAGGGACCGAAGAGCAAGAAGATTACAGATGGCGTCGGTGCCGACAGGACAAAAACACATGGAGGAAGAAGAGGAAGCCTTCTCCATCGAGGATTCGGACTCAGAAGTGGTCGATCCTGAACAGACGCCAGAAACCGTAAGGTAAGACGTTGATACACAAGACTCACTTAAAAGCCAGTAAAGCCCAGGGGACGCCACCGCCAACCGGCCATGGCTTAACCCCAAAAATAGGTGACCGGGCATCGGCACAGAAAAAGGGCATGCATATGTCAAAGTCATCCGACTCCGGTCAAGATACCGGCACAGAGCACACTCAACCCCGAGACACCGGGTCAGAGCAGACTCGACACCGGGTCAGAGAAATCTCTGCACCGAGAGTGTGGCACCGAACCAAGTCGGCACCGAGAAATCTGTACGCCGAAGAGCAAAAAAGTTTCGTCGGAGCCGAAAAAGGCAGCCGAAAAGGTTTCGATCCCAAAACATCCGGCTTCGGAACCGAAATCAAGTTCCTACACAGAGGAACAAGGCCTGTCCTCACAAATGCAAACACATAGATTTGGACAGGAACTGGAGACAATGGAGCCAGACTACACCCAAAGAAGGCTCCACATCCAAAAAGAAACAGGGAAGATCAGCACTCTCCCTCCGATTCGAATGAAACGCAAACTTGCCTTCCAAGAGAAAGACAAGCAGCCACAGGCAAAGGTGGCTAAACAAATAACCCTGCCACCGTCTGCACAACGCTCTCCGCAACCATCACCGTAGCCACTCCACCAATGATGCAATCCCTAACTCATACAGGGATGAGTCAGGATGATCCGGACGCGTGGGATCTTTATGATGCGCTAGTGTCAGATAACAGTCCTGACTGTTATCCAGCTAGACCGTCACCACCAGAAGATAGTACAGCCTACGCACAGGTGGTGACAAGGGCAGCGGCGTTTCATAATGTCAGTCTGCATGCAGAGCCAATTGAAGACGACTTTCTATTTAATACACTGTCGTCCACACACAGCCAGTACCAGAGTCTCCCCATGCTACCTGGAATGCTAAAACACTCCAAACAAGTGTTTGAGGAGCCTATAAAAGGAAGGGCCATTACTCCAAGAGTGGAGAAAAAATATAAACCGCCACCAACAGACACAACAGCTAACACCGGACTCAGTGGTTGTAGGGGCAGCTCGCAAGAGGGCGAACTCACACACTTCAGGAGATGCACCACCTCCAGACAAAGAGAGTCGTAAGTTCGACGCGGCAGGGAAAAGGGTGGTGGCACAGGCAGCAAACCAGTGGCGTATTGCCAACTCACAGGCTTTGTTGGCCAGATACGATAGGGCTCATTAGGACGAAATGCAACACTTTATAGAACATTTGCCCAAGGAGTTCCAAAAGAGAGCATAGCAAGTGGTGGAAGAAGGACAGAGTATCTCAAACAATCAGATACGGTCAGCAATGGATGCAGCAGACACAGCTGCTAGAACTGTAAATACAGCAGTGACAATAAGGAGACATGCATGGCTGCGTACATCAGGATTCAAGCCGGAAATACAACAAGCCGTGCTGAATATGCCATTTAACGGACAGCAGTTGTTTGGGCCGGAGGTGGACACTGCCATCGAAAAACTTAAAAAGGACACTGATACGGCCCAAGCCATGGGCGCACTCTACTCCCCACAGAGCAGAGGCACATTTCGTAAAACACAGTTTCGAGGACAAAGCACAGAACCCACAACCTCACAAACAAGGCCCACTTATCAGAGCCAATATCAGCGGGGACGTTTTCGGGGACAATATAGAGGGGGACAATTCCAAAAAAGTAGAGGGAAGTTCCAAAATCCCAAAACTCCACAAAACAAGCAGTGACTTAGATGTCACAAATCCCCAACACATAACACCTGTGGGGGGGAGGCTAACCAAGTTCTACAAACAATGGGAGGAAATAACAGATACTTGGGTCCTAGCAATTATCCAGCATGGTTATTGCATAGAATTTCTCAAATTCCCTCCAAATGTCCCACCGAAAACACACAATTTGTCAAAACAACACATGGATCTTCTACAACTGGAGGTCCAAGCGTTGTTACAAAAAGAAGCAATAGAATTAGTACCAATTCATCAGAAAGGAACAGGAGTTTACTCTCTGTACTTTCTCATACCCAAAAAGGACAAAACTCTAAGACCTATATTAGATCTCAGAACGTTAAATACCTACATCAAATCAGATCACTTTCACATGGTGACATTACAGGACGTAATCCCATTGCTCAAAAAACAAGACTACATGACAACACTAGACCTAAAGGATGCATACTTCCATATACCGATACATCCCTCACACAGAAAGTACCTAAGGTTTGTATTCCAAGGGGTATATTACCAATTCAAAGTGTTGCCATTTGGGATAACAACTGCGCCAAGAGTTTTTACAAAATGCCTGGCAGTAGTAGCTGCGCATATCAGAAGACAGCAAATACACGTGTTCCCGTACCTAGACGATTGGTTAATCAAAACCAACACGCAAGAGCGGTGTTCACAACACACAAAGTATGTCCTCGAAACCCTCCACAAACTAGGTTTCTCATTCAACTACACAGTCACACCTTCAGCCGTGTCAAACACAGCAATACTTAGGGGCGACAATCAACACAACAAAAGGGGTTGCCACTCCAAGTCCACAAAGGGTACAAGCATTTCACAATGTAATACAGGCCATGAATCCAAAACAAAAAATACAGGTCAAGATGGTGATGAAACTACTAGGCATGATGTCCTCGTGCATAACCATTGTCCCAAACGCCAGATTGCACATGCGGCCCTTACAACAGTGCCTAGCATCACAATGGTCACAGGCACAGGGTCAACTTCTAGATCTAGTGTTGATAGACCGCCAAACATACACCTCGCTTCTATGGTGGAACAATATAAATTTAAACCAAGGGCGGCCTTTCCAAGACCCAGTGCCTCAATACGTAATAACTACAGATGCCTCCATGATAGGGTGGGTAGCACACCTCAATCAACACAGCATCCAGGGACAATGGGACCCTCAGCAAAGACAGTTTCACATAAATCACTTAGAACTACTGGCGGTATTTCTAGCGTTGAAAGCATTTCAACCCATAATAAGCCACAAACACATCCTTGTCAAAACAGACAACATGACAACGATGTATTATCTGAACAAACAGGGAGGAACACACTCAGCACAGTTGTGTCTCCTGGCACAAAGAATATGGCATTGAGCGATTCACAACCACATTCGCCTAATAGCACAGTTTATTCCAGGGATTCAGAATCAGTTAGCAGACAATCTCTCTCGGGATCACCAACAGATCCACGAATGGGAGATTCACCCCCAAATACTAAACACTTACTTCCAAAGATTGGGAACACCACAAATTGACCTATTTGCAACAAAAGAAAATGCAAAATGCCAAAACTTCGCATCCAGATACCCACAGGATCAGTCTCAGGGCAATGCGTTATGGATGAGTTGGTCAGGGATATTTGCATACGCTTTTCCCCCTCTCCCACTCCTTCCATATCTGGTAAACAAATTGAGTCAAAACAAGCTCAAACTCATACTAATAGCACCAACTTGGGCAAGACAACCTTGGTACACAACACTACTAGACCTCTCAGTAGTGCCTCATGTCAAACTACCAAACAAACCAGATCTGTTAACTCAACACAAAAAACAGATCAGACACCCAAAACCAGCATCGCTGAATCTAGCAATTTGGCTCCTGAAATCTTAGAATTCGGACACTTAGACCTTACACAAGAATGTATGGAGGTCATAAAACAAGCTAGGGAACCAACCACTAGACATTGCTATGCAAATAAGTGGAAAAGATTTGTTTATTATTGCCATAATAATCAAATCCAGCCATTACACGCATCTGCTAAAAACATTGTAAGCTACTTACTACATTTGCAAAAGTCAAAGCTAGCTTTTTGATCCATTAAAATACATCTTACCGCAATTTCAGCATATCTGCAAATTACGCACTCAACTTCATTATTTAGGATACCAGTCATAAAAGCATTTATGGAAGGCCTAAAGAGAATTATATCACCAAGAACACCACCAGTTCCTTCGTGAAACCTCAACATTGTCTTAACTCGACTCATGGGTCCACCTTTCGAACCTATGCATTCATGTGAAATGCAATACTTAACATGGAAAGTTGCATTTCTAATTGCTATCACATCTCTAAGAAGAGTAAGTGAGATACAATCATTTACCATACAAGAACCATTTATTCAGATACACAAGCATAAAGTAGTCTTACGAACAAATCCTAAATTCTTACCAAAAGTCATATCACCGTTCCACTTGAATCAAACAGTGGAACTACCAGTGTTCTTCCCAGAGCCAGATTCGGTAGCTGAAAGAGCACTACATACATTAGACATCAAAAGAGCGTTAATGTACTACATTGACAGAACAAAACAAAACAATTATTTATTGCTTTCCAACAACCTCATACAGGAAATCCAATTTCAAAACAAGGCATTGCTAGATGGATAGTTAAGTGCATTCAAACTTGTTATCTCAAAGCAAAAAGAGAACTGCCTATTACACCAAAGGCACACTTGACTAGAAAGAAAGGTGCTACCATGGCCTTTCAAGGAAATATTCCAATGACTGAAATATGTAAGGCAGCCACATGGTCTACGCCTCATACGTTTACCAAACACTACTGCGTGGATGTGTTAACGGCACAACAAGCTACAGTAGGCCAAGCAGTACTACGAACATTGTTTCAAACAACTTCAACTCCTACAGGCTGAACCACCGTTTTTGGGGAGATAACTGCTTACTAGTCTATGCAAAGCATGTGTATCTGCAGCTACACATGCCATCGAACGGAAAATGTCACTTACCCAGTGTACATCTGTTCGTGGCATGAGTCGCTGCAGATTCACATGCGCCCACCCGCCTCCCTGGGAGCCTGTAGCCGTTTTAAAGTTGATCTTAAACATTGATAAATTTGTAAATATATCACTTTAAACTACATTATGTACATACATATTCACTCCATTGCATGGGCACTATTACTATAATACACAACTCCTACCTCACCCTCTGCGGGGAAAACAATCTAAGATGGAGTCGACGCCCATATATGCCTAATTCATGTATATAGTTATAGCATGTATATATGTATGTCTTTCTCTGGTCTTGATAATTCAAGTACTCATGATTGATTTTGACTGACATATTTAATTTCTTATTATTTTTAGTGTAATGTTGCGTTTTCACTTCTTTTGATGTGATTGTTCTCTTCTAGGTCACATTTTCACCTGTTCGCCTCTAAGGCACGTAAAAAATGGTGATAACTGACGTCTGCACGTTGACGAGGGCTTCTTATTGCCTAGATGACGTCATAAGGCGTCGCATGGAGTCGGGCTATTGTGACGTCATCCTCGACGCACAGAGCTAGAAGAAATTTCCGTCTAAGCTGGCGCGAGGGGAGAATTCTTTAGGTGAGGAATCCACAGGTAGTTAATGTATCCACCAGAAAAAGCATTACCGAAGGTAAGTAACTTATTCATCTATTCCATTGCATGGACATCTTTACTATTCTCATTCTACCACTCCTACCTCACCCTTTGCGGGAAAACAACCTAAGATGTAGTCTATGCCCATGCGCAATGGAGCCGAAAGGGAGGAGTCACTCGGTCCCGTGACTCGAAAAGACTTTGTCGAAGAAAAACAACTTGTAACACTCCGAGACCAACACTAGATGAAAGGAACAGTGCACAGCATGTGAATCTGCAGCGGAACATGCCACGAACAGATGTACTCTAGGTAAGGGACATTTTCCATATATCTCACTTCTGCTGGTAAATATGAGGTATTGAAGCCTCTGCGGTGAGGGTTTTAATGGGTGCTTTTGAAATGACATCAATAAGCTGGTAAAGTGAATGTCTCTAACAATGACTTATATGTAAATTTTTCTCTACTACCGTGGCACTTCGGCGATGGGGAAATATTAATGCATGCAAATCTATGAAAGATAACAATACTAGAGAACTACAGTTAAAGATAAGCAGTGTTCCCTGTAGAGTGCACACGTTTACCCTACTCTTCCCTAGCTCTCGCACGCTGTTCATAAACACGCACATCGCTGTTTAAGTCACTGCTTGCATAATGCAAGAGTGCCTTTTTGAGTGTTAGCCTTAAAACCCAAGCAGTGCGAAAAAATCGTCACGCACTCTTTTGGAAACGGATCAGGAGGAGAAGTATCTTGGCGGGTGGGTTCGGGGGACAAGTCTGCAGCATGTCACACAGTTTGGAGCTGGTGGTTCATACGAATGCCACTTTTTCCTTTAGTAGAGCAGTAGGCTGGCATAAGCCTCTATGGGCAAATGCAAGATTTTGAACTCTGCTTTTGCAGGTCATGGCTTCTGCTGTCTTCCACAACTCAAGTTATTTAATTTGGATAAGTATGCAGCTGTCCTCAGTTCTACAATAAAAGCAAGCTTTACAGCAGGAAGTATTAACTGTCACCCTCTGTTTGGTGACTCGTGTGTTTTAATTTTCTCAGTTTATTTTAAAGGGCAACACATGTTCATATACTTTATACAGTTCCCAGTTTTATGCAGTAGCGAAAGACAACTGACTGGACAGGTAACATTAGTTTGCTTTCAGAATGCTTCTGAAGTGCATGTATTTGATCGTTTTTAAAATTACTTAAACAGTAACTTAAATTTGACTTGACCAATGAATATAAGGGCAATTAATGGTATTCACAAACCCTGACATCTTTGCAAACCACGCTAGAAAATACTAAGTGCATTATGCAAGGCAGGAGATGTGCCTAACTGGCAGAGTTGCTGACTTTAGAATTAGGGAACCAGGTTTGTGTCCCAGCATCAGCTCAACATCCTGTGATTCTGGGCAGATCACTTAGGTTACCTTTAGGACAGCGATTTTTAAATAATGTTTTTTTTCCAAATCACTACTTAGTAATCACTATTCTAAATGTATACAAGTTTTGTTTTTCAATTAGCAATTCCTAGTGGGTTGCAAATCGACCTACCTCATCAATATTAAGGAGGTAGGTCACAATTTGCACCCATTAGGAATGATAGCCATCAGAGGGATGGTTGCATGATGTGTTCAGCAGACTTCTATGTCCGTGATTGCTTTTAAAAAGAAACAATCTTTTTTGTTTTTGTTTTTTAAATGCAGCTGTTTTCCTTAAAAGAAAATGGAATGCATTTCAAAAAAGAAAAAAAAAGTTTACTTTTCATTTTTTCTGCTCTAAAAAATATTTTAACATGCTCAAAGGGAAAGGGCTGCTGCCAGTTTTGAATTGTGGATAAAGTATTACTGTTTTGCGACTGGAATGGAATCGCAAAACCTCAATATATATCGTACTGATTCGGTGTTTGGAAGGGATGTCCTAAACACACCCCTTCCCAATACTGAATCCTAAATTGCAACTTGGTAACTTGTTACCAAATCTCAATTTGGTTTTCGTTCATTGTGAAAAGCATCTTTGTGACTACACATCTCCCGATTCTGAGAATCGTACAATTTGCAACAACAGTAAAGCTTTGTACACTTGAACCCAAATATCCACTTGCCTAATTAAAAAAAAAAAAAAAAAAAAAAAATGGAAAAAAATGAGGTAAAGCGAACCTGCACTGATGTAATGGAATCATGTGCTAAACTAAGGTGATCTATTGTACATGGACCAAGTTTATGCCATTTAAAACTGCAAAAAATAAAATATAGCAATAGCGCCCAAGACATTGCAATCGTGGCCCAGTCTAGTAGTATAAAGCACCCGCTATCCAATTCATTCAGCTGCCGATGAGTTACAGGCACACATCCATGACACTGAAGACTTCATATAAAAATCACACAATTCCAATTACTGAGTGTAGCACCCAAGGCACTTATAAGCGCTTCAAATAGAAAAGATGTTTAAACACTATGGAAAGGTGAATATTGGATCTTATTAAGACATCAGAGTATTTTGCCTATTCATGTTATTGAACTTAACCACATAAAGAATGTTATTCAAACTAAATACCAAATATTTTTACTCTAATATCATTTGCTATGATTGTTCAACCTGGTCTCTAGACACAATAGTATGTATCCCTTAATAATAGGCATATGAGTCCCAGCTAATAATCAGTGGTTTTAATACTTAATGGTGTTTATTTCTGGACAAAAACATGGGCCAGTGCCTTACCATTTTCTTTAAATGTCTGTGGGTCTTCTTTGAGCTGTCACGGGCTCCTGGTACACTTAGGCCCTCATTACGACCCTGGCGGTATAGAACCGCCAGGGCCGCGGCACGCGGGAGCACCGCCGACAGGCCGGCGGTGCCCCGCGGGGCATTCTGACCGCGGCGGCTTAGCCGCGGTCAGAGAAGGGAAGACCGCCGGTTTCCCGATGCCCCCAAGGAATCCTCCAAGCCGGCGCAGCTTGCTGCGCCGGCTTGGGGATTCCGACTCCCCCTCCCGCCATCCAGTTCCTGGCGGTTCTCCCCGCCGGGAACCGGATGGCGGGAGGGGGAGTCGCGGGGCCCCTGGGGGCCCCTGCAGTGCCCATGCCAACGGCATGGGCACTGCAGGGGCCCCCGTAAGAGGGCCCCAAAATGTATTTCACTGTCTGCCTTGCAGACAGTGAAATACACGACGGGTGCAACAGCACCCGTCGCACCTTCCCACTCCGCCGGCTCGATTACGAGCCGGCATCCTCGTGGGAAGGGAGTTTTTCCCTGGGCTGGCGGGCGGTCTTTTGGAGACCGCCCGCCAGCCCAGGGAAAAACTCATAATACCCTCTGCGGTCTTTTGACCGTGGAGCGGTATTATGGAGGGCTGAATTCAGGCGGGCGGCCTCCGCCGCCCGCCAGAATCAGAATGAGGGCCATAGTTTCGGACGATCTCGGTCGCTTGGGACAGCTGGTATGCTGGATATATCAATTAAGTGGGGGCGGGGATGGAAGGGGCCCTGAATGTATGATGGTAGGCTCTACAGGCCTTGAAAAATCTACTCGCCCACTCACTATGGCGAGTCAGATCAGGCTATTTTTAGGGCCTACTCGCCTCTTCTGGCGAGTTGACAAAGAACAGGTGTTCTGTTCAGTTAGAAAGTGAAGGTGCAATAAAGAAGCCTGTAAAGCTTATTCTTACCTTGACACATTAGCTGTGTGTTCAGAGACAGGTCAAAAGTCAGTTTGTCTTCTTACAATTACTTCTTCTGTGTGCAGAGTTCCAGAATTTTGAAAGGTGAACTTTCCGACCTGCAACAATTAAGTTAACTGTACAAATATTTCAAAATAATATTTCAGTAGTTGTGAAAGCCCATTTTTTGTACTGCTCTGTGATGAAACAAATATTTTAATAGGATGAAAACAAATCAAAACACTTTACTTGGTGAGGTGCTACTGATAAATGTTTTCTGAAACCCAATTTTTACAGATTAATACGCTATATAGTTTTATAATTAAAGATGCAATTTAGTGGGCAGGTTTTTGGACATTTCTTGGAAATATACTGCCTGTAAACGACAGTGCGCTACCACATCATGCTTTAGTAATGTAATTATTAAAAGCTTAGCCCCCCCCCCCTAACCGCCCGCCCCAATGCTGAGAGCCCTTTTTTGGCTACTTGGGGTAGTTCACGCTTAGGGCTTCATAACTGTTTTCCACATAAGGTAGCCATGCCAAATATTTCCCCATTATCCTGGGGATTCTAAAGGTAACCAGGGTTTGCGCATTCTCCTGGAGAGAACTGAGAAAATAGGCAAAATATAGCAAACTTTTTTTGTTTTGTTCATTAAAATAGGGAAAAAAAGCAATGCTCCAGATAAGTGAATTCCCCCCTGCCCACCCCCCCCCCCCCCAAGAAAGGCATACAAAAACAGTTTGCTGTACTAAAGTCTCCTTCTTCCCAGCTTTCAGGAAAATGCAAAGAGCTGAATCCAAAAACCTAATTTTGTACCACAGTTTTGACATTTTCCCAAGAGGGAGCCTATTTTCCCCATTTTTGTGCTTTCAGCCTTTCAGTTTGTGGTGGAAACCATTGTGAAACCCTTGGGTGATCCAGAAAAGCTATAGATTTCTGAACAGTAGACAAACTGTTGAAGTAAGCAAGGCTTCATATGTGTAGATGCCTCAGTGTATTACCAAGGAAAAGAACTGTTGAAAGAAAGAAATAATGAAAGTGAGTAAGATAAAATGGGTATTGGTGACAATATATTAATCTGTAACTTTGTTATGATAGCGAATTGACAAAAGCAATATGCCATTACATCTGCAAGTCTCTTCTGATTTGGGGGATATATAGAGTTTGTAGGTTTTCCAAGAACCCAAGTTACCAAGAGCCAACAACTGAGATGCACCGTAAAATAGTTTTTCATTGAGTACAGAGTATAGACCAGTAACTTGCATGTTTCTGAACTAGACACAATATATATATATATGTGTGTTCGGTGGCATGTGTAGCTGCAGATAGACATGCTGTGCACATCCCGCCATCTGGTGTTGGGCTCGGAGTGTTACAAGTTGTTTTTCTTCGAAGAAGTCTTTTCGAGTCACGAGATCGAGGGACTCCTCCCATTTTGGCTCCATTGCGCATGGGCGTCGACTCCATCTTAGATTGTTTTTTTTCCGCCATCGGGTTCGGACGTGTTCCTTTTCGCTCCGTGTTTCGGGTCGGAAAGTTAGTTACAATCTCGGAAAAATCGTCGGTATTGTTTGCGTTCGGTATCTGGTTAGTTATAACAGATCGACACCGACTTTTGAAGAGCTCCGGTGGCCCTTCGGGGTTTTTTCGATCCCCCCCGTCGGGGCCTGGTCGGCCCGGCCACGCATTTCTTCAAAGCTGATGGAACAGACCCCATTCCGCTTCTGCCCAAAATGTCATAACAAGTATCCATATACAGATCAGCATCTGGTCTGTAACTTGTGTCTGTCTCCAGAGCACAAGGAGGATACCTGTGAAGCCTGTTGAGCGTTTCGGTCGAGGAAGACATTAAGAGACCGAAGAGCGAGAAGACTGCAGATGGCGTCGGCGCCGACAGGACAAGGGCGTTTCGAAGAGGAAGAAGAAAGCTTCTCCATCCATGAATCGGACTCGGACGAGCTCGATCCCGAAGAAACGCCGAAAACCGTGAGTAAGACGTCGAAACATAAAACTCACGAGAAGACAACAAAAGCCCAGGGGACGCCACCGCCAACAGGCCATGGCTTAACCCGAAAAATAGGTGACCGATCATCGGCACCGAAAAAGGGCATGCATGTGGCGAAGTCATCCGACTCCGGTCGAGATACCGCCACACAGCTATCTCGGGCCTGAGACAGTGGCACCGAGACAGTGGCACCGAAATGGTTCGGCACCGAGAAACCACAACGCCGAAAATAAAGAAGGTTGCCTCGAGCCCAAAAAGGCGACCGAAAAGATTTCGATTCCGAAACATCCAGCCTCGGAACCGAAAACAGGTTCCTACACAGAGGAACAGGGATTGTCCTCCCAGATGCAAGGACATAAGTTTGGAGAGGAACTTCAATCTGTTGAGCCAGACTACACTCAAAGAAGGCTCCACATTCAAAAAGACACAGGGAAAATAAGCACTCTTCCCCCAATTAAGATGAAAAGAAGACTTGCCTTTCAAGAAAAGGACAAGCAGCCACAGGCAAAGGTGGCAAGACAAACAACTCCACCCCCATCTCCACCACCATCAATGCACACATCACCGGTAGCCACTCCACCACTGATGCAATCCCCGACTCGTACTGCAATGAGTCAAGATGATCCTGATGCATGGGACCTTTATGATGCTCCTGTATCAGATAACAGCCCAGACTGTTACCCAACGAGGCCGTCGCCACCTGAAGACAGTACATCCTACACGCAGGTGGTCTCAAGGGCAGATGCGTTTCATAACGTCACCTTGCATTCAGAACCAATTGAGGATGACTTTTTATTTAATACACTCTCCTCCACTCATAGCCAATACCAAAGCTTACCTATGCTCCCGGGAATGCTAGAACATTCAAAACAAATATTTCAGGATCCTGTTAAAGGCAGAGCCATAACTCCAAGGGTGGAAAAAAAGTACAAGCCACCACCAACAGACCCTGTTTATATTACGCAGCAATTAACACCAGATTCTGTGGTTGTTGGGGCAGCTCGCAAGAGAGCAAACTCTCATACCTCGGGAGATGCACCACCTCCAGACAAGGAGAGTCGCAAATTCGATGCTGCGGGTAAAAGAGTTGCAGCACTAGCAGCAAACCAATGGCATATTGCCAATTCACAAGCACTTTTGGCAAGATACGATAGACCTCATTGGGACGAAATGCAGCATTTCATAGAACACTTACCCAAAGAGTTCCAGAAAAGGGCACAACAAGTGGTAGAAGAAGGACAAAGTATCTCCAATAATCAGATACGGTCATCAATGGACACAGCAGATACAGCTGCAAGGACAGTAAATACTGCAATAACAATAAGAAGACACGCATGGTTGCGTACGTCAGGATTCAGGCCGGAAATACAACAAGCCGTGCTGAATATGCCCTTTAATGAACAGCAGTTGTTTGGGCCGGAAGTCGACACTGCTATTGAAAAACTCAAAAAAGATACTGATACCGCAAAAGCCATGGGCGCACTCTACTCCCCACAAAGCAGAGGCACATTTCGCAAGACTCCATTTAGGGGAGGGTTTCGAGGTCAACCTACAGAGGCCACAACCTCACAAGCAAGGCCCACTTATCAAAGCCAATACCAGCGGGGAAGTTTTCGGGGGCAATATAGAGGGGCACAATTCCAAAAAAATAGAGGGAAGTTCCAAAGCCCCAAAACCCCTCAAAACAAACAGTGACTTCCAAATCACACATCCCCAACACATAACACCTGTGGGGGGGAGACTAAGACTATTTTACAAACATTGGGAGGAGATAACAACAGACACTTGGGTACTGGCAATTATCCAGCATGGTTATTGCATAGAATTTCTCAAATTCCCTCCAAACGTACCACAGAAAACACACAATATGTCAAAAGAACATATACATCTTCTAGGACTAGAAGTTCAGGCATTACTACTAAAAGAAGCAATAGAATTAGTACCAGAACACCAGAAAGGAACAGGAGTTTACTCTCTGTACTTTCTCATACCCAAAAAAGACAAGACTCTGAGACCCATATTAGATCTCCGAACATTAAATACCTACATCAAATCAGATCACTTTTACATGGTGACATTACAAGACGTAATCCCACTACTCAAACAACAAGACTACATGACAACACTAGACCTAAAGGATGCATATTTCCATATACCGATACATCCTTCACACAGAAAGTACTTAAGGTTTGTATTCCAAGGGATACATTACCAATTCAAGGTGTTGCCATTCGAAATAACAACTGCGCCAAGAGTTTTTACAAAGTGCCTAGCAGTCGTAGCTGCACATATCAGAAGGCAGCAAATACATGTGTTCCCGTACCTAGATGATTGGTTAATCAAAACCAACATGCTAGAAAAGTGTTCACAACACACAGAGTATGTCATAGAAACCCTCCACAAACTAGGTTTCACAATCAACTACACAAAGTCACACCTTCTGCCACTCCAAGTCCACAAAGAGTTCAGGCATTTCACAATGTAATACAGGCCATGTATCCAAATCAAAAAATACAAGTCAAAATGGTGATGAAACTCTTAGGCATGATGTCCTCATGCATAGCCATTGTCCCAAACGCAAGGTTGCACATGCGGCCCTTACAACAGTGCCTAGCATCACAGTGGTCACAGGCACAGGGTCAAATTCTAAATCTGGTGTTGGTAGACCGCCAAACATGAACCTCGCTTCAATGGTGGAACAGTATAAATTTAAACCAAGGGCGGCCTTTCCAAGACCCAGTGCCACAATATGTAATAACAACAGATGCCTCCATGATAGGGTGGGGAGCACACCTCAATCAATACAGCATCAAAGGACAATGGGACACTCACCAAAAACAGTTTCACATAAATCACTTAGAACTATTGGCAGTATTTCTAGCGCTGAAAGCATTTCAACCCATAATAAGCTACAAACACATTCTTGTCAAAACAGACAACATGACAACGATGTATTACCTAAACAAACAGGGAGGCACACACTCAACACAGTTGTGTCTCCTGGCACAGAAAATATGACATTGGGCGATTCACAACCACGTTCGCCTAATAGCACAATTTATTCCAGGAATTCAGAACCAGCTAGCAGACAATCTTTCTCGGGATCACCAACAGATCCACAAATGTGAGATTCACCCCCAAATACTGAATACTTACTTCCAGAGTTGGGGAACACCACAAATAGATCTATTTGCAACAAAGGAAAACGCAAAATGCCAAAACTTCGCATCCAGGTACCCACAAGATCAGTCTCAGGGCAATGCGTTATGGATGAGTTGGTCAGGGATATTTGCTTACGCTTTTCCCCCTCTCCCACTCCTTCCATATCTAGTAAACAAGCTGAGTCAAAACAAACTCAAACTTATACTAATAGCACCAACATGGGCAAGGCAACCTTGGTACACAACACTACTAGACCTCTCAGTAGTGCCTCATGTCAAACTACCAAACATACCAGATCTGTTAACGCAACACAAACAACAGATCAGACACCCAAATCCAGCATCGCTGAATCTAGCAATCTGGCTCCTGAAGTCCTGGAGTTCGGACATTTAGACCTTACACAGGAATGTATGGAGGTCATAAAAACAAGCTAGGAAACCTACCACTAGACATTGCTATGCAAATAAGTGGAAAAGATTTGTTTATTACTGCCATAATAATCAAATTCAACCCTTACACGCATCTGTCAAAGACATCGTAGGATACTTACTACATTTGCAAAAATCAAAGCTAGCTTTTTCTTCCGTTAAAATACATCTTACAGCAATTTCAGCTTTCCTGCAAATTACGCACTCAACTTCTCTATTTAGAATACCAGTCATAAAAGCATTTATGGAAGGTCTAAAGAGAATTATTCCACCAAGAACACCACCAGTTCCTTCATGGAACCTCAACATTGTCTTAACACGACTCATGGGTCCACCTTTTGAGCCCATGCACTCATGTGAAATGCAATACTTAACATGGAAAGTTGCATTTTTAATTGCCATCATATCTTTAAGAAGAGTAAGTGAGATTCAAGCATTTACCATACAAGAACCATTTATTCAGATACACAAGCATAAAGTAGTTCTACGAACAAATCCTAAATTTTTACCAAAAGTCATATCACCGTTCCACTTAAATCAAACAATAGAATTACCAGTGTTCTTCCCACAGCCAGACTCTGTAGCTGAAAGAGCACTACATACATTAGACATCAAAAGAGCGTTAATGTACTACATTGACAGAACAAAACTAATTCGAAAAACAAAACAATGATTTATTGCTTTCCAAAAACCTCATACAGGAAATCCAATTTCTAAGCAAGGCATTGCTAGATGGATAGTTAGGTGCATTCAAACCTGCTATCTTAAAGCTAAAAGAGAACTGCCGATTACACCAAAGGCACACTCAACCAGAAAGAAAGGTGCTACCATGGCCTTTCTAGGAAATATTCCAATGAACGAAATATGTAAGGCAGCAACATGGTCTACGCCTCATACATTTACCTAACACTACTGTGTAGATGTGCTAACACAGCAAGCCACAGTAGGCCAAGCAGTAATACGAACATTGTTTCAGACAACTTCAACTCCTACAGGCTGAACCACTGCTTTTGGGGAGATAACTGCTTACTAGTCTATGCACAGCATGTGTATCTGCAGCTACACATGCCACCGAACGGAAAATGTCACTTACCCAGTGTACATCTGTTCGTGGCATTAGTCGCTGCAGATTCACATGCGCCCACCCTCCTCCCCGGGAGCCTGTAGCCGTTTAGAAGTTGATCTTGAACATCTGTATATTTGTAAATATATATATTACTTTAAACTACATTATGTACATACGTATTCACTCCATTGCATGGGCACTATTACTAGCATATACAACTCCTACCTCACCCTCTGCGGGGGGAAAACAATCTAAGATGGAGTCGACGCCCATGCGCAATGTAGCCAAAATGGGAGGAGTCCCTCGATCTCGTGACTCGAAAAGACTTCTTCGAAGAAAAACAACTTGTAACACTCCGAGCCCAACACCAGATGGCGGGATGTGCACAGCATGTGAATCTGCAGCGACTAATGCCACGAACAGATGTACACTGGGTAAGTGACATTTTCCATATATATATAAGTGTAGGAGCAGTGGTGATTTCTATATCTTTGAATTTGTGTGTACCAGTACTAGCGTATGATTTTGAGGGACTTTTTTCAAAATGTCATCTTTTTTATGCACTGTCTTACGTATGAAAGGCACAAATGCAGTGAAATCCTACAGGTAATAACAAATGTTGTGCTATTCTGTGCTCCCACAAATCTCACAATAAAAATGGTGCCTCACTTGTGTCGGTAGGCCTAGTGCCTTTGATAGGAAACTGCACAAAAAAACGCAACATGAACACAGCGCATTTTTCCACCGAAAATTGTCCCTTTTTTTCCAGTGTAAGTAGCTTGATATTTTGGATCCTTGCTCAGCTGGCACCAAGGACAACCTAGCCAACTTAGATTTTTGAGAACTAGACCCCTAGGGGCATCCAGTGTGGGAGTGTGGGCTGACTTGCATGGCTCACACCACATTTTTTTTACCCAGAATCCTCTGCAAACCTTAAACTTTCCTGAAAAAAACAAATTTTCCTCAAATTTCTGTGATGTAAAGTTCTGGAATCTGTGGGGAGCCCCACATTTCATTACCCCCTACATTCCTCCAGGTCTTCTGATAAGAGTGGTACCTCACTTATGTGGGTAGGTCTAGTGCCTGCAACAGGAAATGTCCCACAACACAAACTGGATGCATCACATTTTTCCACTGAAAACTGGCTCTTTTTCCCCCCAAAGTGCATAGCTTGAGATTTTTGACCCTAGCTCAGTCGGCTCCAATGGAAACATAGCAAACCTGACATTTTTGAAAAATAGACACCTAGCGGTATCCAGGGTGGGCTGACTTGTGTGGCTCACACCATATTTTGGTTACCCAGAATCACTTGCAAACCTCAAACTTTGATTTAAAAAAAAAAAGAAAAAATTCCTCACATTTCTGTTCTGGAAAGCTCTGAAATCTGCAGAAACTTGCAAATTTTCTACCACCCAGCATTTTCCCCAGAAAAAAAGCATCCTCACTTGTGTTCTGGCATTGGCAGCCAGGTAGAGAAACTTATCAAACCCAAACATTTTAGAAAAGTAAACATCAAGGGGAGTCCTGGGAGGTATCGCTTGTGTAGATCAACCAAAGTTTTCTTACCCAGAATTTCCTGCAGAGATGAAACATTAAACACTATTTTTCCTTCCATTTCTGTGACGTAAACTACAAGAATGTGTAGGAATCCACAAACTTCCTACCACCCAGCGTTCCCACACTTGTCCCGATTAACGCTACCCCACTGGTGTACCTGGACCTAGGGCTCTCGATAGGAATGGATCACACAAGGGTCAGTGGTAATCCTTGCTTGAGGACTACTTGAGGGGGGCACTTCCACGAGGGCTGACTCTTCAGATGAAATCCTTGGCTTCTAGTGGTGTTTCCTGGCTGTGGATCGCAGCATGGCTGCAATCAACAGCCAGTAAACCTTTTAAGGAAGGGCTTGTTAGAAAGGGGAGATTCTCCCTTTTCAAACAAGACTTCCAGGAAAGTTTGGGAGGCCTCTATGGCCTTTTTTTTTCCCCCAAATAGAGTAGAGAGCAGCCTTACCTGCTGTCTCTGCCCCAGTGGGGAAAACAAATGTGACTTAGCACGCCTCGCAGGCGCTGACGTCACAGATGGGCGAAAGGGGGTCGCAAAGAGATGCAGAAGCTATTTTGCACATCCCCAAGGGGTTTTCTCCAAAAAAAAAAAAAAATCCTAGGGTGCTTTGTGTAGGAAGCTAGCCTGGTGTGTGGTGGACACCTGTGGTGTTTACACCTGATACCAGTTTCAGACAACCCCTTATTAGTCAGTAACAGGGTCTAGGAAACCAGGGCTCTCTACGGGTATGGCTGTCGATGAGCAACCACGACTTATATAGGAGTTTAAAGCACTTGCAATACCACACTAGTCACACAGCAACTTATCACTAATGAAAGAAACCACACAGGGTTACCCTAATAAAGATACTTTATTAGGGTAATGCTAAACTAGTTATCTTATAGTCTGTCCCCCAACTGCAGGTAAGTACTCAATAAATATATGTACAGAATGAGTTAGGAATTAGCATGAGAAACAACGAGCATTGGCAAAAAATAGCTAGGGGCCTAGGGGAGGGCAAAACCATATACTGAAATAGTGGAATGCGAAGTTAGGTCTCTCACCCGAGGATGTGGGGTAGTTAGTTGGGAGCTGGGAGAACTCGAAACCCCAAGCGATGAGTACTTAGGTGACCCCCAACGACCAGGACAGCAGAGGTACGTTAACTTGTTTGCCCATGGGCTAACAAGGGAAATTCGAAAAGGAACTTTACAAGAACAGGACCAGACTAGAGGAACCCAAAGGTGGATTCTGAAAGAAGAGGACCTGCAAAAGAAGTGAACAGATTTCAGTCCACGATGAAGGGTCCAGCCGGGGCAGGAGCCACTGTCCACTCTTCTGTGGGTGAAGTTCTGTGCCAACGGAGGATGAAGACCAGCTGCTGAGTCGAGGAGCTGAAGAGGAGTCCCCGGAGTCGTGCAGAAGATGTTCCACGCCAGTCGACAGATTGGGGGGGTACAGAGAGTTGGGGGGTGTGGTCAGCAGTCAGTAGGGCCACCAACAAGCCTTGGCAAATGCTAACCAGGGTAGAAGAGGAATTGCAGAGCTGAATACGACTAGCAAGGCCCTGAGGACTCGACCCTGGGAGGGGAGTCTGGGCTGAGCCTCAACATTCGGGAGAGCCAGCAGATAGTCACAACCCCCACAGGCAACTCACTGGCAGCAGGCACAGTAAGTTGCAGTGAGACCTAGTCAGCACACCTGGAGAGGAATCCCACGTCTCTGGAGCAGCAGAGGAGAGAATGCCTTTGTAAGGATGAAATGCTGGAGGCTGGGACTACTTGGAGCCTGAAAATCCCTCTAAGCAACTGTAGGAAGTTGGCTCTGTATATACTATCTCAAAGTGAGAGATAATGTGCACAGAGTTCTAGAGGTTCCCCTTAGAGGTTAGATAGTGGAAAAATTAGATAATTCTAATGCTCTATTTTATAATAGTGTGGTCGAGTAGTACGCTTATCAGAGGGTAGTGTTAAGCATTTGTTGTTCACACAGAGGCAGTAAATGAGGAACACACACTCAAAGACTTAACTCCAGGCCAATAGTATTTATATAGAAAAATATATTTTCTTTATTTTAGAACCACAAGATTCAAGGTTTCAAGTAAATACATAAAATGCAAGGTACTCCACACAGGTAAGTAATGAACTTTGAATTATAGCAGTAGCATACACAGTTTTAGTTAAAATGGCAATAAGCTATTTTAAAAGTGGACACTGCAAAAATCAACAGTTCTTGGGGAGGTAAGTAAGGTTGCGTTTCTGAGGTAAATAAAGCACTTACAAGTTCAGTTTCCTGGGCATAGGCAGCCCACCGTTAGGGGGTTCAAGGCAACCCCAAAGTCACTGTACCACCAGCACAGGGCCAGTCAGGTGCAGAGGTCAAAGGAGGGCCCAGAACACATAGGTGCCTATGGAGAACAGAGGTGCTCTGGTTCCAGCCTGCCAACAGGTAAGTACCTGTGTCTTTGGAGGGCAGACCAGGGGGTTTTTGTACGGCACTTGGGGGGGGGGGGGGGGGCATAAGTAGGCACACAAAACACACCCTCAGTGACACAGGGGTGGCCTGGTGCAGTGTACTTAGCAAGCATCTGGTTTTCAACAGGAATCAATAGAGGGACCCAGGGGTCACTCTAGCGGTGCAGGCAGGGCACAGGGGGGCTTCTCGGGCCAACCACCGACTGGGCTAGGCAGAGGGTCGCCTGATGGTCACTCCTGCACTGGAGTTAGTTTCCTTCTGGTCCTGGGGGCTGCCGGTGCAGTGCTTGGTCCAGGCGTCGGGTTCTTTGTTCCAGGCAATCGCGGTCAGGGGGAGCCTCTGGATCCTCTATGCCTGCCTCACTGTGGGGGTGCAGCGGGGTCGTCTCAGGTTACCCACGAGATCGCCTGGGAGTCCTCTGCAGTGTTGGTCCTCTGGAGCTCGAGCCGGGGGCGTCGGGTGTAGAGTGTGAAGTCTCACGCTTCGGCGGGAAGAGTGAGTTCTTTAAAAGTTCCTAAAAGTTTCAAAAAGTTGTTGCTGTTTTTGAACAGTGCCGCTGTTCTCTGTAGTTTATTGGTCCTTCGGTTCAGGGCAGTTCTCGGAGGCTTCAGAGGTCGCGGGTCCCTGTCTGATGCGTCGCTGTGCAGGTTCTTTGAGTCTGGAGACAGTTCGGTAGGGCTGGGGCCAAAGCAGTTGTCGTCTCTGTCGTCTCTGCAGGGCTTTCAGGTCCGCTTTCCTTCTTGTTGTAGGTTGCAGGAATCTGATTTCTTTGGGTTCTGGGTCACCCCTAAATACTAGATTTAGGGGTGTGTTTAGGTCAGGAGGGCAGCAGCCAATGGCTACTGTCTTGGAGGGTGGCTACACACCCTCTTTGCGCCTCCTCCCTGAGGGGGGGGGGGGGCACATCCCTAATCCTATTGGAGGAATCCTCCAATCTCAAGATGGGGGATTTCTAAAGGCAGGGGCCACTTCCTCCAGCCTTTAAAAAAAAAAAAAAAAAAAAAAAAAAACTTTTTTATTTTTATTGATATGATGACGAACAGTACAAACAAAACCCAACAGGTCACTGGTACAGTTAGCACAATTATGACAACACATCAGGTAGGTCCAAGGTAAAACGGGTTGATACATAGATTGGAGCCTCTGCCCCGCACACTGAGCTGCACATCCCTCCCCTACGATAAAACTAGACTCCTTGCTCCGTCCCAGCTGCCCCAAACCTTTGTATACTTGGCCGGTAGCCCCCGCGCTTCAAAGACCAACTTCTCCTGCTGCGCACACCAGTCCACCCCACGACGCCACTTGGTGATCGCAGGGGCAGTCTTGGCCATCCAGTTCGCTGCAATGTCTCTCTTGGCTACCAAGCAGGCCACTCCCACAAAAGTCCGATGTGCTCTTTTGGGACCCACCCCATGAAGCACTACCAGGAAGAACTGTTAATGGAGCAAGTTCAACCTCCATTCGTATCACTTTCAAGATCTCTCTGAGCACTGCTCCCCTACAGTTGGCTATCTGTGGACAAGTCCACACCATGTGAAAAAAGTCTGCATAGGGGCTTGCACAACGGAGACAATTTGCCTGAGGCCATAGGCCTGCGCTATGTAACCTTCAGGCGTGAGGTATGCCGTATGCAGAAAGTAAGTCTGGACCACTCGGAGCCGGGAAGTCATGGTCAGGGATAGCCTCTCTCCACTCGTTATCATCAATCAGGCCCATCCATTGCTCCCAGCTCTCCTGGAGCTTATCAAGCGATTGGGTGGTATTAGGGACCAGGGAGCAGTAAATGCGTGACACCCCCCCCCCTTACCACCTTTTGTTACAGCACCACCCTGGGGTGCTGTAACAAAAGGCATGAGCCTTTGCGGCTCACCGCCAGGTGTTAAAGTTCCTTCAGGGGGACGTAAGAAGCACCTCCACCCAGTATAGGCTTTGTTCCTGGCCACAGAGTGACAAAGGCACTCTTCCCCATGTGGCAGAAACTTGTCTGGTTGTGGCAGGCTGGCAGAAACTGGTCATCCCCACACCTGGACTCGGACTGGTATTCAGGGGACATCTTTAAGATGCCCTATGGGTACATTTTACAATAAATTACACACTGGCATCAGTGTGCATTTATTGTGCTGAGAAGTTTGATACCAAACTTTCCAGATTTCAGTGTAGCCATTATGGAACTGTGGAGTTCGTGTTTGACAAACTCCCAGACCATATACTCTTATGGCTACCCTGCACTTACAATTGTATAAGATTTTGCTTAGACACTGTAGGGTCATAGTGCTCATGCACATATGCCCTCACCTGTGGTATAGTGCACCCCGGCTTAGGGCTGTAAGGCCTGCTAGAGGGGTGACTTACCTATGCCACAGGCAGTGTTATGTTTGCATGGCACTCTGAGGGGAGTGCCATGTCGACTTAGTAATTTTCTCACCACCAGCACACAGAAGCTGTGAGGCAGTGTGCATGTGCTGAGTGAGGGGTCCCCAGGGTGGCATAAGAAATGCTGCAGCCCTTATAGACCTTCCCTAGCATCAGGGGCCTTGGTACCAGGGGTACCATTTACAAGGGACTTATCTGAGTGCCAGGGCTGTGCCAATTGTGGAAGCAAAGGTACAGTTTAGGGAAAGAACACTGGTGCTGGGGCCTGGTTAGCAGGGTCCCAGCAGACTTTCAATCATAACTTGGCATCCGCAAAAAGTCAGGGGGTAACCATGCCAAGGAGGCATTTCCTTACACAACCCTCCCCCAAACGAAAGAGGATGAGACTAACCTTTCCCAAGAGAGTCTTCATTTTCTAAGGGGAAGAACCTGGAAAGGCCATCAGCATTGGCATGGGCAATCCCAGGTCTGTGTTCCACTACAAAGTCTATTCCCTGTAGGGATATGGACCACCTCAACAGTTTAGGGTTTTCTCCCTTCATTTGCATTAGCCATCTGAGAGGTCTGTGGTCAGTTTGAACTATGAAGTGAGTACCAAAGAGGTATGGTCTCAGCTTCTTCAGGGACCAGACCACAGCAAAGGCCTCCCTCTCAATTGCACTCCAACGCTGCTCCCTGGGGGGGTAACCTCCTGCTAATAAAAGCAACAGGCTGGTCAAGGCCATCATCATTTGTTTGGGACAGGACTGCTCCCATCCCATGTTCAGAGGCATTTGTCTGCACAATGAACTGCTTAGAGTAATCTGGAGCTTTCAAAACTGGTGCTGTGTACACATTGCGTGCTTCAGGGTGTCAAAGGCCTTTTGACAGTCCACAGTCCAGTTCCCTTTCTTGGGCATTTTCTTGGAGGTAGGTTCTGTGAGGGGTGTCACTGTTGATCCATAACCCTTCACAAACCTCCTATAATACCCAGTCAAGCCAAGGAATGCCCTGACTTGAGTCTGGGTTTTTGGAGGTACCCAGTCCAGAATAGTCTGGATCTTGGGTTGGAGTGGCTGAACTTGGCCTTCACCTACAAGGTGACCCAAGTAAACCACAGTACCCTGCCCTATCTAACATTTAGATGCCTTGATAGAGAGGCCTGCTGCTTGCAGGGCCTGCAAAACCTTCTTCAGGTGGGCCAGGTGATGCTGCCAGCTGGAGCTAAAGACAGCCATATTGTCAAGATAAGCTGCACTAAAGGACTCCAAGCCAGCAAGGACCTGATTCACCAACATTTGGAAGGTGGCAGGGGCATTCCTTAAGCCAAAGGGCATCGCAGTAAACTGATAATGCCCATCAAAGGGTAGAGAATGCGGTATTTTCTTTTGCTCCAGGTTTCATTTTGATTTGCCAGTACTCTGCTGTCAAGTCAAAGGTACTTAACTATTTGGCAGCACCCAATTTGTCAATTAATTCGTCTGCCCTAGGAATGGGTGAGCATCTGTCTTGGTGACAGGGTTAAGCCCTCTGTAGTCCACACAAAACCTCATCTCTCTCTTGCCATCTTTTGTGTGAGGTTTGGGAACCAAGACCACTGGGGTAGCCCAGGGACTGTCAGAGTGCTCAATCACTCCCAACTCCAGCATCTTGTGGACTTCCACTTTGATGCTTTCCTTAACTTGGTCAGACTGTCTGAATATTTTGTTTTTGACACGCATGCTGTCTCCTGTGTCCACATCATGGGTACACAGGTGTGTCTGACCAGGGGTTAGGGAACAGAGCTCAGCAAACTGCTGAAGGACTTGCCTGCAGTCAGCCTGCTGTTGGACAGAGAGGGTGTCTGTATAGATCACTCCATCTACTGTGCCATCCTTAGGGTCAGTGGAGAAGAGATCAGGGAGAGGTTCACTCTCTGCTTCCTGGTCCTCCTCTGTAACCATCAACATGTTTACATCTGCCCTATCATGTAAGAGTTTGAGGCGGTTAACATGGATCACCCTCTTGGGGGTCCTGCTAGTGCCTAGGTCCACCAGGTAGGTGACCTGACTCTTCTTTTCTAGTACTGGGTAAGGGCCACTCCATTTGTCCTGAAGTGCCCTGGGAGCCACAGGCTCCAGAACCCAGACTTTCTGCCCTGGCTGAAACTCAACTATAGCAGCCTTTTGGTCATACCACATCTTCTGGGGTTGTTGGCTGCCACCAAGGTTTTTGCTTGCCTTTTCCATGTACTCTGACATCCTAGAACGTAGGCCTAGTACATAGTCTGCCACATCTTGTTTAGGCTCATAGAGAGGTCTCTCCCAGCCTTCTTTTACAATAGCTAGTGGTCCCCTAACAGGATGGCCAAACAGAAGTTCAAAGAGGGAAACCCCTACTCCCTTCTTTGGCACCTCTCTGTAGGTGAAAAGCAGGCATGGCAAGAGGACATCCCATCTCCTTTTGAGTTTTTCAGGGAGCCCCAGGATCATGCCCTTCAATGCCTTGTTAAATCTCTCAACAAGACCATTTGTTTATGGATGGTATTGTGTAGTGAATTTGTAAGTCACCCCACACTCATTCCACATATGTTTCAGGTAAGCGGACATGAAGTTGGTACCTCTCTCAACAACAACCTCTTTAGGAAATCCCACTCTGGTAAAAATACCAATGAGTGCTTTGGCTACTGCAGGGGCAGTAGTGGACCTAAGGGGAATTGCTTCAGGGTACCTAGTAGCATGATCCACTCCTACTAGGATATACTGATTCCCTGATGCTGTGGGAGGAGGTTCAAGTGGACCTACTATATCCACTCCCACTCTTTCAAAGGTGACCCCCACAACTGGAAGTGGAATGAGGGGGGTGTTTGGATGGTCACCTGTCTTACCACTGGCTTGACAGGTGACACAGGAGGTACAAAACTCCTTTACCTTCTGGGACATATTGGGCCAATAGAAATCGTTGACTAACCTTGCCCATGTCTTGGTTGTCCCAAATGCCCAACAAGGGGAATGTCATGGGCTAAGGTCAGAATTAACTCCCTAAACTCCTACGGCACTGCCACTCTCCTAGCGGCACCAGGTTTGGGATCTCTTGCCTCAGTGTAAAGCAGTCCATCTTCCCAATAGACCCTGTGTGTTCCACTGACATTTTTTCTTGTTTAGCTGCTTGCTGTCTTAGGCCTTCAAGAGAGGGACAAGTTCCTTGCCCCTTGCACAGCTGTTCCCTTGAGGGTCCCCCTGGGCCCGAGAGCTCAACTTGGTAAGGTTCTAGCTCCATGGACTCAGTTCCCTCATGGGATAGAACTTCTTCCTGGGAAGAAAGGTTCTGTTTCTTTTTCTGTGCTGAAGCTGGTTCCCCAATCTTCTTTCCTTTTCTCTTGGAAGGTTGGCCATTATTCCAGATTCCAGCACTTCTTTTTCACCCTGAGCCTTGCACTGTGCCCTTGTCTTGACACACCATTTCAGGGATACCCAGCATGGCTGCATGGGTTTTGAGTTCTACTCAGCCCATGCTGAGGGCTCCAGATCATTTCCAACCAGACATTCTACTGGTATAGCAGAAGAGACTACCACCTGTTTCAGGCCAGTGACCCCTCCCCATTCTAAAGTTACCATCGCATTGGGATGGACTTTAGTCTGATTGTCAGCATTGGTGACTAGATAAGTTTGTCCAGCCAGGTATTGTCCTGGGGAAACCAGTTTGTCTGTCACCATAGTGACACTTGCACCTGTATCCCTCAGGGCTTCTACTCTAGTCCCAATAATTAACAGCTGCTGCCTGTATTTTTGCATGTTAAGCGGCCAGGCAGCAAGTGTGGCTAGGTCCACCCCACCCTCTGAGACTAATGTAACTTAAGTGTGAACTCTGATTTGCTCTGGGCACACTGTTGTTGGCTACTCCAGTGCTAACTGGAGTAGTAGTTGTTGTGGAACCTTTCTTGGGACAGGCCTGGTCTCCAGTTTGGTGTCCATGTTGATTACAGCTGCAACACCAGGCCTTTTTGGGATCTAAGTTTTTACCCTTATACCCAAATGAGGATTGTGAAGAGGCTTTGGACCCACCCTCCTGTGCAGGTTTTTGGGGCCCTGTAGAAGACTCTCTACTTTTTCCCTTGGATGTCTCAACACTCTACCCCTGGGGAGGCTCTGTGACCCCTTTCTTTTGGTCACCCCCTGTGTAAGTCTTGGTCACCCTGGTCTTGTCCCAGTGATCTGCCTTCTTTCCCAATTCTTGGGGAGAAATTGGACCTAGGTCTACCAGACATCCTGATGGTACTTACACCTTGTGCCACGTCCGGTTATCCCTTATTAGTAGAGTAGTAGTGTTCTAGCAGCTAAGGCTGATAGAGGTAGCGATAGCAGAGCAGCTTAGGCTGAACTAGGAGACATACAAAGCTCCTACTATACCACTTATATCATATAGGTACTATATCATAAGAAAGACAATACTCTGAGTTACCAAAAATAAAGGTACTTTATTTTAGTGACAATGTGCCAAAAATATCTGAGGATATACTCCCTTAGGAGGTAAGTAAAATAAACAAAATATACACACAAAGCAAAATCAGGTAAGTAAAATAGTCAGAAAGTAGGGCAAACACTGTAGAATACAATAGGAGGCAATAGGCCTAGGGGCAACACAAACCATATACTAAAAGTGGAATATGAACCACAAATGGACCCCTAGGCTAGTGTAGTGTGTAGAGTGTCGCTGAGAGTGTAAGAAAACACTAAGGGTGTCCAAGATACCCCACCCCAATACCCTGGAAAGTAGGAGTAAAGTACTACCATTTCCCCAGAAACACAACCCACCCCAAGACCCTGGAAAGTAGGAGTAAAGTGCTACCATTTCCCCAGAAACACACTAGAGTCGTGATAGAGAATTTTGAAAAGACCACAACAGACTGCAAAGCACTGAAGACGGATTCCTGGACCTGAGGACCTGCAAAGGAAGGGGACCAAGTCCAAGAGTCGCGAAAGTGTCCAGGGGGGGCAGGAACCCACTAAACTCCGGATGAAGGTGCAAAATGGCTGCCTCAGGATGGAAGAAGCTGAAGATTCTGCAACAATGAAAGGTGTTAGGAACTTCTCCTTTGTGCAGAATATGTCCCACAGAGTTGTCGAGGATGCAGAGTTGTTTCCTTGGCAAAATACCGCAAACAAGCCTTGCTAGCTGCAAGAGTCACGATTGAAGAAAAAGGGTGCTGCCCAGGCCCAGGAAGCACCAGGATGTCACCACTTGGGAGAAGACAGAGGGGGCCCTCAGCAACATAGAGAGCCCACACACAAGAAGGTAGCACCTGCAGAAGTCCTTGAACACCGGTTCAAGAAGTCTGAACACGGCGGTTGCCTCAAAAACTGCAAAAAGGGGTCCTATGACATCAGAGATCAACTCAGGGAGCTTCACATCGCAGGGCTGAGTGCTGGGGACCTAGGCTTGGCTGTGCATGCAGGATTTCTTGGAAATGTGCACAGAAGCCCTTGTAGCTGCAGTTCACGCGGTGCACAGGATTGCTGTTTGGAGAGTGGAGGCAAGGACTTCCCTCCTCCAAATGTAAACAGTTGGACCACTGGACAGTCTGGGTCACATGGGTCCACCACCTGTTTACCAGGGGCCACGCTCGTCAGGGTGAGAGGGGTCCCAGAGTACCAGTGACGCTGAAGTTTGGTGCATGCTGAAGCACGGGGAAGATTCCATCGACCCACAGGAGATTTCTTCGTGGCTTCCAGTGCAGGATGAAGGCAGGCAGCCCCCCAAAGCATGCACCACTAGTAAACAGTTGAGAAAGCTGACAGGATTAGGCACTACAATGTCACTGGTAGTCTTTTTGCTAATTTGTTAGTTTTGCAGGCGTCCTGGAGCAGTCACCGGTCGATTCTTGGCAGAAGTCGAAGAGAGAGATGTAGAGGAACTCTGGTGAATTCTTGCAAGTCGTTATCTGAAGAAAAGCCCACTGGAGAGACCCTAAATAGCCCTCAGAGGAGGATTGGCCACCTAGTCAAGTAAGCACCTATCAGGAGGGGTCTCTGACGTCACCTGCTGGCACTGGCCACTCAGAGGCCTCCAGAGTGCCCTCACACCTCTGGATCCAAGATGGCAGAGGTCTGGGACACACTGGAGGAGCTCTGGGCACCACCCCTGGTGTGGTGATGGACAGGGGAGTGTTCACTCCCCTTTCCTTTGTCCAGTTTCGCGCCAGAGCAGGCACTGGGTGGTTCCCTGAACCGGTGTAGATTGGCTTATGCAAGGAGGGCACCATCTGTGCCCTTCAAAGCATTTCCAGAGGTTGGAGGAGGCTACTCCTTCCCAGCCCTTAACACCTATTTCCAAAGGGAGAGGGTGTAACACCCTCTCTCAGAGGAAATTCTTTGTTCTGCCTTCCTGGGACTGGGCTGCCCAGACCCCAGGAGGGCAGAACCCTGTCTGTGGGGTGGCAGCAGCGGTAGCTCCAGAGAAGACCCCAGAGAGCTGGTTTGGCAGTACCCGGGGTCCATAGTGGAGCCCCGGGGATGCATGGAATTGGCACCCCAATACCAGATTTGGCATGGGGGGACAATGCCATTATCTTAGACATGTTACATAGCCATATTCGGAGTTACCATTGTGAAGCTACATATAGGTATTTACCTATATGTAGTGCACGTGTGTGATGGTGTCCCCGCACTCACAACATCCGGGGAAATACCCCTGAACTATGTGGAGGCACCTTTGCTAGTGCAAGGGTGCCCTCACACTTAGTAACTTTGCACCTAACCTTCAGCAATGGAAGGTTATACATATAGGTGACTTATAACTTACTTAAGTGCAGTGAAAAATGGCTGTGAAATAACGTGTGTGTTATTTCACTCAGGCTGCAATGGCAGTCCTGTGTAAAGCTTTGTCTGAGCTCCATGTGTGTGGCAAAAGAAATGCTGCAGCCCATAGGGATCTCCTGGAACCCCAATACCCTGGGTACCTAGGCACCATGTACTAGGGAATTATAAGAGTGTTCCAGTGTGCCAGTTGAAATTGGTAAAAGTGGTCACTAGCCTATAGTGATAATTATAAAGGCAGAGAGAGCATAAGCACTGAGGTTCTGATTAGCAGAGCCTCAGTGACAGTCACAAACTGTGAGTACTGGGGTCCTGGCTAACAGTATCCCAGTGAGACAGGCAAAAACAAACTGACATACATGTAAAAATGGGGGTAACATGCCGAGCAAGATGGTACTTTCCTACACCCTGACTTGGACTGGGCACAGGAATATGGCGAGGCTAGTGGTGTGGATACTTCTCCAGACACTGGCATGCTTTCTGCCCCTACCGTGGCTACGGTGGAGTGAGTGTCAATATTCTATGATGATCAGTAGGGCAGCTGAGGTCCTCGGCCTTCCTTCTGTGGCAGTCAGGACTTACTTCCTGACTGAGGTGCTTCGGTTGGGGCTTCCACTTCAGAACCCCTTTTATCCTTCAATGAAGCCTCATGGATGTCCTTCTGGGTGTACCTTATCCAGATCCAACACAGAGACTCCTGTGAATAGGACAGTGGCCCGCCGCCATCGGCCTGCCCCGAACTACCCTAAATTCCTGTCCCAACACCCTATGCCTGAGAGCCTGGTCATCCAGGCTGCTTCTTCCTCTGGCGCATTCCTATTCGCTCCCCCCGATAGGGAATCAAAGCGACTGGATCAACTTGGGAGGAAAAGTTGTTCTTCCTCCAGTCAGGTATTGTGGTCCATGAACACTGCATGTCTTTTGGGCCACTAAACCCATTCACTGTAGGATATGATTGCTCAGTTATTGTCGCAGGTCCTGGAGGAGGCTCGGGCCTTCATCTCCCAAGCTGTTGCTGATGGGAGGTGTAGGAAAGGACCCTCTTTCTTGGCATGGTTACTCCCATTTTCTGTCTGATGTCAGTGTGCTTGACTGTTCTCTGGCATCCTGCTGTCCAGGATCCCAGCGATTATGCTCTCTCTCCCAAAACTGTATTTCACTCACAATTGGCATACTGGTGCCCCCTTTTAAGTCCTTAGTATATGGTACCTAAGGCATTGGGGTTCCAGGGGATCCCAATAGGCTGCATGTATGGAGGTCATTAAACAAGCTAGGAAACCTACTACAAGACATTGTTATGCAAACAAATGGAAAAGATTTGTTGACTACTGCCACAATAATAAAATTCAACCACTACATGCTTCCGCAAATAATATTGTAAGTTACTTATTACACTTACAAAAATCTAACCTAGCATTCTCTTGTATTAAAATACATCTCACAGCAATATCTGCCTATCTGCAGATTAAACATTCAAAATCGCTCTTTTGAATCCCAGTCATCAAAGCATTTATGGAAGCATTAAAAAGAATCATACCCCCGAGAACACCACCATTCCCTTAGTGGAACCTCAATATTGTATTAAGACGACTCATGGGACCACCATTTGAACCCATGCACTCTTGTAAAATGCAATACTTAACTTGGAAGGTAGCCTTCCTGATAGCTATCACTTCTCTTAGAAGAGCATTTACTATACAAGAACCCTTTATACAAATACATAATTCTTATTAAAATTTATATCACCATTCCACCTAAACCAAACAGTGGAACTCCCAGTCTTTTTTCCACAAACAGACTCAGTAGCAGAAAGAGCCTTACATATGTTAGACCATTGGTTCCCAACTTTTTGATTTCTGTGGACCCCCACTTTAACGGAACTCAGGGTCCCCCACTGACTCATCATGGGAATCCAGGGACCCTCACCTGAGTCATTACTGGAAGCTGGGGACCTAATTTGTCAATATTCATATATTTTAATTTTCTATGCTCTCGCGGACCCCCTGAGAAGGCTTCGCGGACCCCTAGGGGTCCCCAGACCACAGGTAGGGAACCACTGCGTTAGACATCAAAAGAGCACTAATGTATTACATTGACAGAACAAAACAGTTTCACAAAACAATTATTTGTAGCCTTCCAAAAACCTCATGCAGGGAATCCTATATCCAAGCAAGGCATTGCTAGATGGATAGTGAAATGTATTCAAACCTGCTATATTAAAGCAAAAAGGGGTCTACCTATTACACCAAAGGAGCATTCCACTAGGAAAAAAGGCGCCACAATGGCTTTTTTAGGGAATATACCTATGACAGAAATTTGTAAGGCAGCCACATGGTCTACGCCTCATACATTCATAAAACATTACTGTGTAAATGTGTTAACAGCACAACAAGTCACAGTAGGACAGGCTGTATTACAAACATTATTTCAAACAACTTCAACTCCTACAGGCTAAGCCACCGCTTTTGGGGAGATTACTGCTTACTAGTCTATGCACAGCATGTGTATCTGCAGCTACACATGCCATCGAACGGAAAATGACACTTACCCAGTGTACATCTGTTCGTGGCATGAGACGCTGTAAATTCACCTGCGCCCTCCCGCTTCCCCGGGAGCCTGTAGCCGTTATAAGTTGAATGAAACTTGTAAATTTGTAAATATATACTATCATTATACACATTATGTACATACATACTTACTCCATTGCATGGGCACCTTTACTATATACACAACTCCTACCTCACCCTCTGCGGGTAAAACAATCTAAGATGGAGTCGACGCCCATGGGCAATGGAGCCGAAGGGAGGAGTCCCTCGGTCTCGTGACTCGAAAAGACTTCTTCGAAGAAAAACAACTTGTAACACTCCGAGCCCAACACTAGATGGCAGGATAATGCACAGCAAGTGAATCTGCAGCATCTCATGCTACGAACAGATGTACACTGGGTAAGTGGCATTTTCCATATATATATGTAATCACTTTTATATATGTGTGGTTTCCCTGGGGTGCCGATTGTGGCTCCCAGAAAACAGCTAATTTAAAAGGAATATATATATATATATATATATATATATATATAGAGAGAGAGAGAGAGAGAGAGAGAGAGAGAGAGAGAGAGAGAGAGAGAGAGAGAGAGAGAGAGGAGAGAGAGAGAGAGAGAGAGAGAGAGAGAGAGAGAGAGAGAGACTCTCTCTACATCACTTTCGTTCATACATGTGTGCTTTCCCTAGGGCCAATTTTGGAAAAGCACACATGTATTTAAAAATAAGTTAAAAAATAAAAATCACATGTATTACAAAAATATTAATAATAAAAAAGGCCCTATAGGGGGTGTAGGAAGTTGGCTCTGTAATACTATCTCAGTGACAGATAGTGTGCACAGAGTCCAAGGGTTTCCCTTAGAGGTTGATAGTGGCAAAATTAGATAATATTAATGTTCTATTTTGTGGTAGTGTGGTCGAGCAGTAGGCTTATCAGAGGGTAGTGTTAAGCATTTGTTGTACACACACAGGCAATACATGAGGAACACACACTCAAAGACTTAACTCCAGGCCAATAATTTTTATTCAGAAAAATATCTTTCCTTAATTTATTTTACTTACCACAAGATTTGAGGTAAGTACATAAAATGCAAGGTACTTCATACAGGTAAGTAGAGAACTTTGATTTAAAACAGTAGTACACACAGTATAGGTTAAAATGGCAAAATGCTATTTTAAAAGTGGACACTGCAAAAATCAACAGTTCTTGGGGGAGTTAAGTTTTGGTTAAATTTCTCAGGTAAGTAAACCACTTACACTGTCAGTCTCCTGGACAAAGGCAACCCACCTTTGGGGGTTCAAGGCAACCCCAAAGTCACTGCACCAGCAACACAGGGCCAGTCAGGTGCAGAGGTCAAAGGAGGGCCCAAAACACATAGGCGCCTATGGAGAACAGGTTCTCCATAGGCGCCCTGGTTCCGGTCTGCTGGCAGGTTAGTACCTACGTCCTTAGGAGCAGACTAGGGGGGTTTTGTGGAGCACTGGGGAGGACACAAACAGGCGCACAAAACACACCCTCAGCGGCACAGGGACGGCCAGTTGCAGTGTACAAAGTAGGCATCAGGTTTGCTATTGAAAGCAATGGAGGGACCTGTGGGTCACTTAGGCGATGCAGGCAGGGCACAGGGGGGGTTCTCGGGCCAGCCACCAACTGGGCTAGGAAGAGGGCCACCTGTTGGTCACTCCTGCACTGGAAGGTGGTTCCACTCGGTCCTGGGGGCTGCGGGTGCAGTGCTTGGTCCAGGCATCAGGTTCCTTGTTACCAGGCAGTTGTGGTCAAGGGGAGCTATTGGATCCTCTCTGCAGGTGTCACTGTGGGGTTACAGGGAGTTAGACTTATGTTACTCACGTCGTCGCAGTTTCCTGGGAGTCCTCTCCGCAGTGTTAGTTCTCTTTAGCTCGAGCCGGGGGCGTCGGGTGCAGAGTGAGAAGTCTGACGCTTCTGGCAGGAAGGGAGAGTTCTTTAAAAATTGCTAAAAAGTTTCAAAGTTGCTGCTGTTTTTGAACAGTGCCGCTGTTCTCTGGAGTTTCTTGGTCCTTCGGGTTCAGGGCAGTCCTCTGAGTCCTCAGAGGTCGCTGGTCCCTGTCTGATGCATCGCTGTGCAGGTTCTTTGACCGGTAGGCCGGTAGGGCTGGGGCCAAGTCAGTTGGTGTCTCCGTTGTCTCTGTGGGGCTTTCAGATCAGCAGCCCTTCTTGTTGAAGGTAGCAGAAATCTGATTTCCTGAGTTCAGGGTCGCCCCTAAATACTAAATGTTAGTGGGTGTTTAGGTCTGGGGGGCAGTAGCCAATGGCTAATGTCCTGGAGGGTGGCTACACCCTCTTTGTGCCTCCTCCCTGAGGGTAGGGGGACACATCCCTACTCCTATTGGGGGGGAACCCTCCAATCTCAAGATGGAGGATTTCTAAAGGCAGGAGTCACCTCAGCTCAGGACACCTCAGGGGCTGTCCTGGCTGGTGGGTGGCTCCTCCTTGTTTTCCTCATTTTCTCCTCCAGACTTGCCGCCAAAAGTAGGGGCAGTGGCCGGGGGCGGGCATCTCCACTAGCTGGGATGCCCTGGGGTGCTGTAACAAAAGGCATGAGCCTTTGAGGTTCACCGCCAGGTGTTACAGTTCCTGCAGGGGGAGATGAGAAGCACCTCCACCCAGTACAGGCTTTGTTCCTGGCCACAGAGTGACAAAGGCACTCACCCCATGTGGCCAGAAACTCATCTGGTTATGGCAGGCTGGGAGAAACTGGTCAGCCTTGCACTAGGAGTCGGACTGCTATTCAGATTGCATCTCTAAGATGCCCTCTTGGTGTATTTTACAATAAATCCCACACTGGCATCAGTGTGCTGAGAAGTCCTGATACCAAACTTCCCAGATTTTAGGGCAGCCATTATGGAGCTGTGGAGTTCGTAATTGACAGACTCCCAGACCCTATACTCTTTATGGCTACCCTCCACTTACAATGTCTAAGGAATTGACTTAGACGCTGTAGGGGCATAGTTTTCATGCAGCTATGTCCTCACCTGTGGTATAATGCACCCTGCCTTAGGGCTGTAAGGCCTGCTAAAGGGGTGACTTACCTATGCTACAGGCAGTGGTTAGTGGGCATGGCTCTCTGAGGGGAGTGCCATGTCGACTTAGTCTTTTCTCCTCACCAGAACACAAAAGCTATGAGGCAGTGTGCACGTGCTGAGTGATGGTTCCCCAGGGTGGCTTAATACATTCTGCAGCCCTTAAAGACCTTCCCTGGCATCAGGGTCCTTGGTACCAGGGGTACATTTTACAAGGGACTTAACTGTGTGCCAGGGCTGTGCCAATTGTGGAGACAAAAGTACAGTTTTAGAGAAAGAACACTGGTGCTGGGGCCTGGTTAGCAAAGCTGGCATCAACAAAAGGCAAAATGTTTGGGGGTAACCATGCCAACAGTGGCATATTCCTACAGTTTACCAACAAGTCTGTTGAGCCTCTTTCTGCGCCTCTCTCTGAGGTTCTCTTGTTCATTCTTTCTTTGGCCCAGCAGGGCTCTGCTTTGGGCACCCTTAAAGGTTACTTATTGGCTATTTCATCTGATCTTAAATTGCCAGGAGAACCTTCCTCATTCAAGTCTGCCATTGTTGGAAGGTTCCTTAAGGGATTCTATCAATCAATCAGGGTTTATTGAGCGCGTCTACTCACCCGTAAGGGTCTAAAGGTGCTGGGGGAGGAGCGGGGTCAAGTAGCGTCCATCAGCGAGGTGGTTCTTCAAAAGGCCATGCCTTCAACTCCTTCGTGAAGTTAAGGAGGGGGGTAGTCTGTCTGAGGTGGAGCGCAAGGGCGTTCCGGGCTATGGCTGGGATGTGGAAGAAGGTGCGTCCCCCTGTTCTTGTTTTCCTGATGCAGGGTACTTTGGCGAGTGAGAGCTGGGCTGATCGAATGGTCCTGTGGGGTACGTGGAAGTTGTCTGTTCAGGTAGGCTGTTCCGGTGTCATGGAGGGCTTGGTGTGTGTGGATGTGGATCTTGAAAGTGATTCTTTTTTTCTACTGGAAGCCAGTGAAGTGTTCGCAGGTGTTGAGAGATGTGGCAGTGTCTGGGCAGGTTGAAGAGCAGTCTGGCGGCAGTGTTCTGGATGTTCTGTAGTTTGCGGGCAAGTTTGTTGTTGATCCCGCTGTAGAACGTGTTGCCGTAGTCCAGTCTGCTGGTGATGAGGGCGTGTGTGACGGTCTTTTTGTTTTCAAGGGGGATCCATTTGAAGGTCTTTTGTAGGAGGCGGAGGGTGTGGAATCAGGTGGATGTGACTGAGCTGATTTGGCTGTCTATTTTGAGTCTGGAGTCCAGGATGATCCTGAGGTTTGTGGCTTTGTTCGTGGGGGTGGGCGGGTTTCCGAGGGTGGGTGGCCACCATGAGTCGTTCCACGCATCGGGTTGGGGGCCCATGATGACAACCTCTGTCTTGTTCGTGTTGAGTTGGAGGCAGCTGTTTTTCATCCAGCTGGCTACTGCTCCCATGCCTTTGTGGAATTTTTCTGGCTGTGCTGGGTTCGTTGGATAGGGAGAGGATGAGTTGGGTGTCGTCGGTATAGGAGACGATGTTGATTCCGTAGCTCCTGACGCCAGCGGGGGCATGTAGACGTTGAACAGAGTGGTGCTGAGGAAG
Source organism: Pleurodeles waltl (assembly GCF_031143425.1). Lineage (NCBI taxonomy): Eukaryota > Metazoa > Chordata > Amphibia > Caudata > Salamandridae > Pleurodeles > Pleurodeles waltl. The sequence continues at coordinate 1,718,869,853 of NC_090444.1, read as the reverse complement.
GATCCCTGGGGAACTCCACAGGTGGTCGGTGTGGGTTCAGAGATGAAGGGGGCAAGTTTAATTCATTGGGTTCTGCCGGAGAGGAAGGAATGGATCCAGTAAAGGGCCATGTCTCTGATGCCAGCTTGGTGAAGTCTGCATATCAGGGTGTGGTGGGGGACTGTTTCGAAGGCCGCCGAAAGGTCTAGCAGGATGAGTGCCGCCGTCTCTCCTTTGTCCAGCAGGGAGCAGATGTCGGTTGCGGCAAGGACGGCTGTGTGGGTGCTATGTTTTTTTCTGATTCCGGATTGGGAGGTGTTGAGGATGTTGTTGTCTTCAATGAAAGTGGCGAGTGGGCAGTTAATTGCTTTCTCGATGACTTTCGCTGGAAAAAGGAGCAGAGAGATGGGTCTGAAATTTTTGAGGTCAGTCTCCTGAGGGTTTCTTGAGGAGGGGGTTGATCTTGGCATGTTTCCGGTTGGGGAAGGAGACGTCAGCTAGAGAGTGATTCATTGTGAGGCGGAGCTTGGGGGTGATGTCAGTGGCTCTGCTGAAGATGTGGTGGGGGCGTGGGTCCACGGATGCATTGGGGTGTATGAACTTCGTCTTCACAGTGGCTTCAGTGGTGAGGGGGGTCCAGTTGGTGATCGTTAGTTTGTTGGTTTCGGGTTCCGGTGGAGGGGGTTCTGTGCATAGGATGTCCTCGTTGAAGCTGTCATAGATGGTCTTGATTTTGTGGTGGAAGTAGGTGTTGAGTCTATCGCAGAGGTCCCGTGCGGGTGGGATGTCTGTTGTTTCACTGTTGGGTTGGCTGACCTTCTTGATGATGCTGAAGAGTTCCTTGCTGTTGTGTGCATGTGAGGAGATTCTGTTTTGTATTGCTTTTCTTTTGGTGCTTCTTATGAGTTTGTGGTGGCGGCTCTGAAGATGTTTTGGGCTTCCGTGGATTCGGTGTTTCTCCAGATTTTCTCAAGGCGACGACAGGTGCGTCTGGATTCTTTGAGTTCTGCGGTGAACCAGCTGGCTTTCTTGGTGTGGGTGCTGTTTTTCTTGAGGAGGGCTATGTTGTTCCATTTGTGGAAGGTGCATGCCTCGGTGTTCGGGCCATTGTGTGCGCTGGAGGGGGTGGAGTTAGTGAGGGTGGTGGTGAGCTGTCCGTCTGTGATTTTTGCCCAGCTTCTGCGACATGGTTGGTGCTGGGGTCTGAGATCGGTGGGTGTGTTGAAGGTGAAGTGGATGCATCAGTGGTCTCATGGAAGTTTGGAGGTGTGGCTGAAGGTGACTGATGTTCCTGTTGTGAAAATGGGGTTGGGGGTGTGTCCTGCTGAGTGCGTTGGTTTGGTCATGATCTGTCTAGGGCCCTATGCCCGGGAGGTTGTCTAGGAGGGATGTGGTGTTGGGGTCTTATAGGTTGTTGAGGTGGAAGTTGAGGTCTCCTAGCAGGGTGTAGTTGGTGGCTGCGATGGCTTGTGCGGTGATGCAGTCAGGGATGAATTCGGAGAAGGGTGCGCGGGGTCTCGGTGGATGGTAGATGAGGGTTCATCTGAGGTGGGATGTGCTGGTCTGTAGTTTGAAATGAAGGTGTTCCATCAGACTTGTGGGGTCTTCAGTGTGTGTGCTCATACGGATGTTGTACTTGTGGACGATGGCGATTTCTCCCCCCCCCCCCCCCCCCCCCCTTGGGCGGCTGGGGCAGTCTTTCGGGGTGATCTTTTATCCTTGGGGAATGACGATGGTGATGTCTGGGCCTAAGGGCGGTGGTGGTCCAGGTCTCAGTGAGGAAAGCGATGTCTGGGGTGATGCTGTCAAGTAAGTCCCAGATTTCAGTGGCATGTTTATGGAGGGAGCGGATGTTGAGGAAGATGCATTTCATGAGAGCTTGCAGTTGTTGTTGTGTCAGTCAGGAACTCCAGGGGTCCTGGCACTGGTCGAGGTCGGGTTGTGGATGAGCGCAGACCGGCTTGCCTTTGGCACGCCAGCGGCACGCCTGCCCTCAAGTAGGGAGGGGAGGAAGGAGAGGACAACTGGGAGGCGGGAGCGGAAAAACAGCGCAAAAAATAGGGGTGGAGCAACAGCGGCAAGGAGAGGGAAGTGAAAAGGAAAAAAAGCACAAAAAACAGAGCAAATAAGAGTGAAAGTGAGAAAAGGAGAGAAAAGATTTAAAAAATGCTCAGAAAATCAAAAGGCACAAATCTGCATCCTAGCAGAAGAGCAGAGCTCTCCCACTAGACACCTGGGATGAGGCACAGACAAGAGCCTGCAGGTGGCGAAGGTCCTCTGTAGGAAAATGTCTCCCTGTTGCAGTTACCCCCCACTTTTTGCCTGATATTGATGCTGACATGACTGAGAAATGTGCTGATACCCTGCTAACCAGGCCCCAGCACCAGTGTTCTTTCACTTAAAAATGTACCATTGTTCCACAATTGGCACATCCCTGGCACACAGATAAGTCCCTTATAGGTACCAAGGGCCCTGTGACCAAGGAAGGTCCCCAAGGGCTGCATCATATGTTATGCCTCCCTTAAGGACCCCTCACCTAACACATGCACACTGCCATTGCAGATTGTGTGTGTTGGTGGGGAATAAAAGGCAAAGTTGACATGGCGTCCCCCTCAGGTTGCCATGCACACAAAATACTGCCTATGGCATAGGTAAGCCACCCCTCTGGCAGGCCTTACAGCCCTAAGGCAGGGTACACTGTACACAGGTGAGGGCATAGCTGCATGAGCAATATGCCCCTACAGTGTCTACGTCCATTCTTAGACATTGTAAGTACAGTGTGGCCATGTTAAGTATATAGTCTGGGAGTTTGTCAACACAGTTACATAATGGCTACACTGAATACTGGGAAGTTTGGTATCAAGCTTCTCAGAATAATAAACCCACACTGATGCCAGTGTTGGATTTATTAAAAAATGCACACTGAGGGCATCTTAGAGATGGCCCCTGTATTTTACCCACTCCTTCAGTGCAGGACTGACTGGTCTGTGCCAGCCTGCTGCTGCGAGATGAGTTTCTGACCCCATGGGTTGAGTGCCTTTGTGCCCTCTGAGGCCAGAAACAAAGCCTGCTCTGGGTGGAGGTGCTTCACACCTCCCCGTGCAGGAACTGTATCGCCTAGCAGTGAGCCTCAAAGGCTCAGGCTTCGTGTTAGTGCCCCAGGGCACTCCAGCTAGTGGAGATGCCCGCCCCCTGGGCACAGCCCCCACTTTTGGCGGCAAGTCCAGGGGAGATAATGAGAAAAACAAGGAGTCACCACCCACCAGTCAGGACAGCCCCTAAGGTGTCCTGAGCTGAGGTGACCCCTGCATTTAGAAATCCTCCATCTTGATTTTGGAGGATTCCCCCAATAGGAATAGGGATGCCCCCACCCCTCCTCCCCTCAGGGAGGAGACACAAGGAGGGTATAGCCACCCTCCCAGACCTAAACACACCCGTAAATTTAGTTTCTGATGGATACAACTACCTGTGGATTCCTCACCTAATGAATACTCCCATTGCGCCAGCACTCGACGGAAATCTTCTTCCTAGCTTCTGCACGTCGACGCCGACGTCCGTTCCCTTTTTTCCGTGCCATTCGAAGCGGTTATCTTCGAGGGAGCTACTGTTGCTGTTCGACAGTTAGTGATTTTTTGGGATCTGTTTTTTCTCTGAGATTACAATGTCGCAGAGAAAGTCAGGATTCAAGCCCTGTTGTGAGTGTGGGGGCAAAATGTCGGTAACGGACCCACATTCTGACTGTTTGTGGTGTCTTAGTTCCGATCATGATGTTGACAAGTGTGATTCTTGTCAGCATATGAATCCTAAAGCCCTGAAAGAGCGCGAGGCCGAACTTTTTCTGGCGAAGTCGAAAAAGAAGGAAAAGAGACACCATCGAAAATCCTCGTCACGAAGTCTCATCGGCGTCATTGGGACTCCCGGTGTGGTCGAGAATCACGGTGCCGGTCGAGTAAAGAGAGGTCTCGGTCGAGGTCACCATCGACTCGGCGTCGGAAGACTTGGGAAGTCAGTCCAACTGTCACTCCCCATCCGTCGACGCCGTTGCCTTCTCCAGCCTCACCGACTTCGCCCAGGTCATCGGGCCAACCACCTTCAGTGTTTGAGGTTCCGCAGCCTCAAATGTTTTCTCCGACGTTGCAGACGTCGAGGCCGGCGTCGGTGTAGCCTTCGAACCAGGCACCCCAGTACCCGGCTTTCCCGGCCCCTGGAGCTGATAATACTGCATTTTTAAATGCGATGTTCTCCATCTTCCAGCAGATGGGTCCAGGTGGTGGACCGGCTGGCCCTTCGGGCCCTTTGGCTTTCAACATGGGTGCTCCGGCTCCCCTTCGACCGGCACCCTTTATGCCCTTTCTCCCCCTGGGGAACGTGGGTTCGGCGTCCGAATCGGCTCCGGTGGCTCCGGTGGCTCCTGAGGCTTCGACTCCGACAACTTCGGCTCCGGCGGCTTTGATGTTTCAACCAGTGGCGCCGTCTAGACCTCCTATGACTCCGAAGCAGTCCTCTCTCCATCCGACTCCTTGTTCTGCGCCGAAGGTACCTGTGGCGCCTGTAGACCCGGCGTCGGACGGATCCGGAGATCGGCGTTGTTCTTCGACATCTGCTGACGCCATGTCGACGCCGAGGATTGAGGAGAGGCTGCACTCGAGGAGGCTTGCTCTCCGCCTCCTTGAAGAACAGGAGTACCAGAGACAGAACCTGGAGGAAGGAGAGATTGAGGACTCTCATGAGGGTCTCCATGGGCTGGACACTGCTAGTGGCCTAGATACTTCCCCCGAGTGGGACTTGTCATCTCCTGGGGAGTATACAGAAGAGGCGGCCACTTTTCATGCTGTTATCAGGAAGGCAGCTAACTTCTTGGATCTTCCTTTGCCGGTGACTGAAGCCAAGCAGAATTTGTCAACACAGGTGTTGCACCCGGCCTCTACATCGGCAGAACCACTTTTGCCGTTCAATGAGGCGCTGCTGGAACCTGTTTTGGAAGTCTGGAAGAAGCCTGTGTCGTCTTCAGCTGTCAGTAGATCTGTGGCTAGGAGGTATCGGGCTTCACCGGCTGACCCTGGTTTTCTTACCAGACATCCAACACCTGAAAGCTTGGTGGTCCAGGCTTCCTGCTCGGCAAGGTCTGCTCCTGGCTCTTTTCCAACTGTGCCCTCGGATAGAGACTCCAAGAAGATGGACATGGCATCCAAAAAGGTGTTCTCGTCATGTAGCATGGCATTAAAGTCCACCAATGCTACATGTATTTTAGGAAGGTACATTTATGCTCTGATGGACGAAATTGCATCTACGCATACAGAAGTCCCTCAGGGGCTAGTGAATCTGGTATCGGACGCTCAGGCAGCTGCAACTCAGGTTATCCAATCTGGGTTGGATACAACTGACTCTGTGGCTAGAGCAATGGGCACTGCTGTAGTTACGTGGAGGCAGGCTTGGCTTCGTAACTCAGGATTTTCCTCGGATGTACAGTCAACCCTACTGGACCTTCCTTTTGATGGGGACAAGCTCTTTGGTGCCAAGGCGGATTCGGCCTTAGAGAGGTTCAAGGAGAGCAGGGCCACGGCCAAGTCACTGGGTTTGCAAGCCACTTCTTCTGCCTTCTCCAGATTTTTTAGGAGGTTTCGAGGATTTGGTCGTGGCTCCTCCGCCTCCTCCTTTCGAGGGAAATTCCAGCAGCCTACCTCTGCTCTCTCCTATAGATCTTTTAGAGGGATGGGTAGGGTCCGTACCAGGGGAGCCTCCCAGCAGCACTCTGCCTCTTCCTCTTCCTCTGGAGGGGTGCAATTCCCACTCACTCCTCTCCTGTAGGGGGGAGGTTACTGAATTTTCTCCACAAGTGGTAGGTCATCACATCAGACTCCTGGATTACCAGCATTGTGAGAAAAGGCTACACCCTTCCCTTTCGGGAGTTTCCGCCCCGCCCATCTTATTGTTCAGAAGAACACCTCCTGTTAGAACAGGAGGTTCAAGTCCTCCTTTCAAAGGGCGCGGTGGAGTTGGTTCCAGAGCAGGAAAGGGGTCAAGGTTGTTACTCGAGGTACTTCCTGATTCCCAAGAAGGATGGTCGGTTGAGACCAATCCTGGACCTGAGGATCTTGAATTGGTTCCTCAAACAGGAAAAGTTCAAGATGCTGACCCTAGCTCAGGTGCTTTTGGTGTTGAACAATGGAGATTGGATGGTGTCTGTCGACTTGCAGGATGCTTACTTTCATATCCCGATACTCAAGTCGCACAGGAAGTATCTCCGGTTTGTGGTGGGGTTGCAGCACTATCAGTTTGCGGTCCTTCCGTTTGGTCTTACTTCAGCACCTCGAGTCTTCACGAAGGTGATGTCAGTGGTTGCGGCAGAGCTCAGAAGGAAGGGAATAGCAGTATTCCCTTACCTGGACGACTGGTTGATCAAAGCCAAGTCCCCGGAGCTCGTGTTGCATCATCTGCAGTCGACAACCCAGTTGTTGTTCGACCTGGGCTTTTCGGTGAACGTGCCCAAATCTCACCTAGAGCCCTCTCAGCACCTCCTGTTCATAGGGGCAGTACTGGATACAACATTGAATCGAGCCTATCCTCCGCCTCAGCGGATTCAAGACATTCAGGCGTTGGTTCCAATGTTTCAAAGTGGAGCGGTCATTCCAGTCCTCAAGGTCCTACGTCTGCTCGGTCTGTTTGCCTCCTGCATACTGTTGGTCACGCATGCTCGCTGGCACATGAGGGCTCTTCAGTGGTGTCTCCGGTGGCAGTGGTCTCAACACAAAGGGGATCTCGAAGGTTCGGTAAAGATCTCCAGAGATGCTGCCACGGATTTGAAGTGGTGGATTGCGAGCGACAATCTTTCCCGAGGAAGGCCGTTCACGCAACCTCTACCAGTGACCACAATAATAACGGATGCTTCCACTCTAGGGTGGGGAGCTCATCTGGGGGACCTGGAGATCAAAGGGTTTTGGTCTCCAGTGGAACAGATGTTTCATATCAATCTGTTGGAGTTACGGGCTGTACGTCTGGCTCTCAAGGCCTTCCTCCCATCCCTTCGCGGTCAGTCGGTTCAGGTCCTGACGGATAATACTATCGCAATGTGGTATATAAACAAACAGGGAGGGATAGGGTCGTACCTTCTCTGCAGAGAAGGTCTTAAGTTATGGTCCTGGGCAAAGGACCATCAGATTTGCTTGGTAGCAAATCTCCTGGCCGGAGTCTTGAACGTACGTGCGGACAGTCTCAGTCGCCATTTCTCGGCCGACCACGAGTGGCGTCTCCATCCAGATCAAGTTCTTCTAATCTTCCAGATGTGGGGGTTTCCTCAGCTAGATCTGTTTGCCACCCGGGAGAACTCGCACTGCCCGTTATTCTGCAGCCTCCAGTATCCGGTACAAGGAGCGTTGGGGGACGCGTTTCAGATGACCTGGTGCGGCCAGTTGCTTTACGCGTTTCCCCCCCATACCCTTGATTCCTTGAGTATTGAGGAAAATACGCCAAGACCGGGCCCACGTCATCTTAATTGCTCCAGATTGGCCAAGGAGGGTGTGGTAGTCCGACCTTCTCCAACTCTCACTGTGCCCTCCGCTCCGTCTCCCTCTCAGGGCAGACCTCCTCTCGCAGACGCAGTGGGCAGGTTTTACACCCCAACCTCCAGAGCCTGCACCTTCATGCCTGGAGATTGAACGGGGCAACCTGAGTTCCTTTTCTCTCCCGCCTGAGGTAGTGGATGTTATCTTATCGGCCAGGCGAGACTCCACTAAATCTATCTACGCTAATAGGTGGTCTAAATTTGTGGTATGGTGTGGAGAGAGACAGATTGATCCCTTACGTGCTCATTTGTCGGATGTTTTATCTTTTGCTTTGTCTTTAGCACTGAGGGGTTGTGCAGTGGCTACTGTTAAGGGTTACTTGTCTGCCTTGTCAGCCTTTATTTGTCTTCCAGACCAGCCTTCTTTATTTAAATCTCCAATAGTACTTAGATTCTTGAAGGGCCTTATGGATAAATTTCCTCCAAATCCTTTCGTTATGCTTCAATGGGATTTGTCCTTGGTTCTAACTTTCCTTATGGGGTCCCCTTTTGAGCCTATGAATTCTTGCCCCATAAGATTGTTAGTTCTTAAAACAGTTTTCCTGGTTGCTATTACATCTGCAAGGAGAGTGAGTGAGTTGCAGGCTCTATCGGTAAAACCCCCTTATACATCTTTTTATGGGGATAAGGTGGTGTTGAGGACCAAGGCTGCCTTCCTTCCGAAGGTTGTTTCACCCTTTCATTTGGCCCAAACAATTACTCTATCCACGTTTTTTCCTCCGCCTCATCCGTCAAAGGAAGAAGAGAGACTACACCGCTTGGACCCAAAGAGGGCGAGGACCTCTTATTGCCTGTATGATGTCAGACGGCGTCGCGTGGGCAATTGTGACGTCCTCGTCGACGTGCAGAAGCTAGGAAGAAGATTTCCGTCGAGTGCTGGCACAATGGGAGTATTCATTAGGTGAGGAATCCACAGGTAGCTAATGTATCCACCAGAAAAGTCGTTACCTTAGGTAAGTAACTCGTTCATTTAGGGGCACCCAAGAACCCAGGAAATCAGATTCCTGCAACCTGAAGAAACAAGAACTGCTGACCTACAAGCCTGCAGAGAAGACTGAAGATGACAACTGCTTTGGCCCCTGCCCTACCGGCCTGTCTCCTGACTCAAAAACCTGCAACCATTGACGCATCCGACAGGGACCAGCGACCTCTGAAGCCTCAGAGGACTGCCCTGGACTAAAGGACCAAGAAACTCCCGTGAGCAGCGGCTCTGCTCAACAACAGCAACTTCTTTGCAACAAAGAAGCAACTTTTAAAGAACTCATGTTTCCCTCCGGAAGCGTGAGACTTCCAATTCTGCACCCGGCGCCCCCGGCTCGAGAACAAACACCACAGGGAGGACTCCCCGGCAACTGCAACCCTGTGAGTAGCCTGAGACGACCCCCACAGCGACGCCTGCAGAAAGAATCCAGAGGCTCCTCCTGACCGCAACTGCCTGTAACAAGGGATCTGATGCCTGGAACCAGCACTGCACCTGCAGCCCCCAGGACCTGAAGGAACCGAACCTCAGCGCAGGAGTGAACCCCAGGTGACCCTCTGCCTAGACCAGGTGGTGGCTGTCCCGAAAAGGCCCCCTGTGCCTGCCTGCACCGCTAGAGTGACCCCCCGGTCCCTTCCATTGAATCCTGTCTAAAAACCAGACGCCTGCTTTGCACACTGCACCTGGCCGCCCCTTTGCGGCTGAAGGTGTTTTGTGTGCCTACTTGTGTTTCTACCCCCCCCCCCCCCCCACCCCCTGTGTTCTACAAAACCCCCCGAGGACGCGGGTACTTACCTGCTGCCAGACTGGAACCAGAACACCCCTGTTCTCCATAGGAGCCTATGTGTTTTGGCCACCTCTTTGACCTCTGCACCTGACCGGCCCTGAGCTGCTGGTGTGGTAACTTTGGGGTTGCCTTGAACCCCCAACGGTGGGCTGCCTATGCAGACTTGTAAGTGTTTTACTTACCTGATAAACTAACCATTACTTACCTCCCCCAGGAACTGTTGATTTTTGCACGGTGCCCACTTTTAAAATAGCTTATTGCCATTTTAACAAAGACTGTATATGATATTGCTTTTATTCAATGTTCCTAACTTACCTGTGTAAAGTACCTTGCATTTTATGTGTTTAATTCAAATCTTGAACCTGTGGTTCTTAAAATAAACTAAGAAAATATATTTGTTGTATATAAAAACCTATTGGCCTGGAGTAAGTCTTTGAGTGTGTGTTCCTCATTTATTGCCTGTGTGTACACAACAAATGCTTAACACTACCCTCTGATAAGCCTACTGCTAGACCACACTACCACAAAATAGAGCATTAGAATTATCTAATTTTGCCACTATCTTAACTCTAAGGGGAGCCCTTGGACTCTGTGCACACTATTTCTTACTTTGAAATAGTATATACAGAGCCAACTTCCTACAGCCTCTAACTCCTGACTGGGGTCAGAGCGCGAGTCCTACATGGGCTGCTCTTGATGGAGGAGCTACACAGAGGCAGAGCAGTTCACTGACTCACTCATATGTTTCCACCAACCCCTTTCATTATGCCCCAGTGGGACTTGAACTTGGCACTAACTTACCTTATGTGTGTCCCTTTTGAGCCACTGCACAATTGTTACCTCTGGCTCCTAACTATCAAGACTCCTTTTCTTATTGACATCACCTCTGCTCGCAGAGTAAGTGAGCTTCAAGCTCTTTCTTCCAAGCCACAATTTTTGTCTGTCCAAGCTGACAAAGTGGTGCTCCATACAAGGGCCTCCTTCCTTCCTAAGGTTGTTATGCCTTTTCACGGAGGCCAATCCATCACTTTGCCTACTTTTTACATTCTACCTCGATCGTACTAGTGATTTCCTGGTGGATGATCAACTCTTTGTTTGATATGTGGCTGCGAGGGAAGGGAAGGTGGTTAAGAAGCGTACCATCTTCTGATGGGTAATGCTCTGCATCGAAATGTGCTACGCTTTGGCAAAGAAGCAAAGCCCCGAGTGCTTGCGTGCTCACTACACCAAAGCAAGTGTTGCCACCACAGCATTGGCACGCAGAGTTCCTGTCTTGGATATCTTTTAGGCAGCAACATGGGCATCCCTGCACACATTAACTAAACATTACTGCCTGGACAGTCAGGTCTACAGAAATGGCTATTTTGGCTGTTTGGTCCTGCAGAACTTTCTAGTTTGATCTTGGTTCACAGCCCTCCACAGAGGATGGTATTGCGTGGGTAATGCAACTAGAAGTCTCTTTCAGATGAACAAGTTACTTACACTGGGTAACGATTTACCTGGTAGAAACATATTCTAGTTGCTGATTCCTTACCGACCCACCCATCCTCCCCTTACTGCCAGCTGATTTCAAGGGACAGGGATTCCTTTTTCACGGCCCTAGTTCTGCCTCCTCCATTCAGTGTTCTTCATGGCTCTGCCCTACTGGTGTGTACTGGTGTGCAAAGTCGTGAAAATAAACTGATGTCAGCACGCTGGGGGGTGGCGCCTGCATACAACCACGACATCATCCGGGTGACCACGATGCCAACAACTCATGCGGAGTCGACCAATGCCACCTGACGGCGTGCAAGGGTACTGCTCGAAGGAAGATCTCAGATTCAGTCTGACGCCTAAGGGAAATTCTAAGGTAAGGAACCTGCAACTAGAATGTCTCTACCAGATAAATCGTTACCGAAGGTAAGTAACTTGTTCGTTTATATACTTCGGGTGTAGATGTTACTTAATGGTTCATGTCCGAGAGATATGTCTCTGTCACAGAACTGCCTTAAGAACCTGTTACATGGAGTAATATTTGTAAAAATACTCCTGTTTTTGTTTTGGTTGGATACAAAATTTTACAGTGGCAAACACCACTGATTTTGATAGTTGCGCTTGCATGCACTGTCAGTTTCTTGGACCACGTACTCTTGGCTGCAGCACAGAAAGACCTTACACAGCTGCACACCGAGGATAAAAATTAAAGGGAGCATTGCAGGTGAGTAACTTATTTGCATGTACAGCATGGCGTGACTTAGCTTATATATCATTTATTTCACATGTGGTTATTTTTAGTTGCCTCAAATAACGTGTGGTAAGCTCAGACTGCTTTGATATAATATAAGGACGATTATAGTATACAGTATGCAAAAATATATGGATTGTAATCCTGGATAGAATACCAATCAGTCAGCCACAAGTGATGCATACATACCTAATGTATGTATGCTAATAGGTGATAATAGAACAGAGCTAAAGCAGACATAGGAGGATGCTTGCTTTACTTTTGTAATGTGTATTTTGTCACTGTCAAAGTGTGATGTTAATAAACATTTTCTTGTGATATGTGATTCAAGCACTTTTCTGAAATTATTGATTAATGTTTACTAATTACTGAGCTGAATTCAGTTTGATCCTCATCCTTTTTCTGATGCATACTTCTAATCACAGATTGCTCACTTTTAGAATATCCCCCGACACAGGACTGGATCAGGAAGATAAAACAGTGATGCTCCAACGTGCCGGTAGGTGGTACTATGCAGCTGTACACTGCAGTTGTTCCGCTCTGTAAGTGATAAGCAGATCCCCATATTGGCTCCTCGTCTGTGTGCTATCATTTTTGTTCTTTCAGCGCCCTCAAACGTGTATCCAGAGCTCTCTTACATCTTTTTCATGTCCTTGGCAAGCTTTTTCTCCAAATTTCTTTTACCAGCATGCAAGCGATCCGAACTACAGGATTTTAGAGTTGTAGAGACTGACGCAAACAGATATGTGGCAGATCCCAGTGATGTCTGCCTCTGATGGTTCAGTTGAGTGCATGACTCCAGTTCCTGTGAGAAGTGCAGCATTTTGAACTCCAAGATTATTTGAAACTGAAAGCTGTGCATCACCGAACACTGAACGAAAACTTGAAAATCTCATGGGTAGGCACCATTGTCACTCTGACATTCCCATCGACTGGTCATCAAGGTCCAAGTCTTCCGGGAGTCAAACTAAACAGAAGTACCAAAAGTCCAGACAGTAATCGTTTCAGCCCTGCTACTCTAAACCTGGGAAGACGTGAGGATGTCAGGGTGCCTCAGAATCCTGCTCTCCGTTCCCTGCTGAAGAGACGATTTTGCAACTGATCCCAGTGCACCCAGAGTTTGTTTGCTGGTCTGTCACCAACATTGCATAAAATGGAGGCCTTCAGAGAGGCCATGTTGCACATTTTTGGCACCTTTCTAGATCTCATTGACATGCACTTAGGGTGATCGGACTCCAAAACTCAGCTCTTATTCTGACTCCCATGTAGACTTCCACGCCGGTCCCCTTGATGTTGATGCAAAAGTAGTCATTTCAGAGGTGAATCGGACCATACCTTGAGCTCTGTTCTGAAATCATACCGACGCTCCCAGTCCAGTCTGAACCATGCCTTTGTCTAGGACTGGCACTCCAACAACTTCATTTCAGACTCTCGCCAGAGCCAATCAACCTTAGGTGTAATTGGCTTACAGGAGGCCATTGCGTGGATATTTCCCCCTGGGCTTTTTATAAAGAATAATTGTTTTGGGCACATAGAAACTAAAAGCACTACTTGGGATATCTTGTTGCACCTCGACCAGGGCAAAGTCAAAATTTGAGGCCGATTGCAATGGAGCCCTGTTCGGCTTCAGCAAATGGGAGGCCTTGATCAAAAGTTTACCTTCGGACTTAGACTTTTTCTTGAAGATTTGTCCCACCAGGACAAAGTTGCAGGTTGGATCTGACCTCCCTGGAACCCTCAGTGAAGAATTCTACCTACAAACTTTTTATGTTCGGGCTTTGTCTCTTTTTTGGAGCTTTTTCTCTGACGTCGAACGACCCTCCACAGCAAGCTTTTTTTAAGTCAGCATTGTCGGATTGCCTTTCCCGAAGCCCCCGGTGAAATCCTGGAAGTCTGGGGCTCCTGAGCTTTTCAACTGTATGAATCTGCAAGTCAGTCTGGGTCGCGTTTGAGTTAAGCCAGCTTGACTCACGACGTCAGATCGGTGCCTTTATGGTGCTTTTTCTCCAGAGTTCTCCAAAGTACTCCACACTTATCTAGTATTGGATCTTTCATAAATTCACATGCTTAAATTATCCAGTCGTTGAAGTGGGAGTCCCACAGTATACTAAAAAAATCAGTAAATAAAAATTTCCAAAGGCTATAATGCTAGCAAAATCACACATATAGCCTATCCATGTCCTTTTGTAAAAAAAAAAAAAAAAAAACTTGACTTATGACCAATCAGGCTCCTGCACCCTCTAGAATATTCCCCAAAGAGGCTCATTCCCTCAGATTTTCTACCACACGTAGTGTGAAGGGAGCCTCCCTGAGCTCTGCTCAGTTTTTGTCTCTCAAGACAACTTTTTTCTTCAGAAGATGTCTGATTTTTCCAGAAAAGGCCTTTTCCGCCCTTGTAAGACCTGTGGCAAGAAGAGGCTGCATGTGGATGATCCACATAAGGACTGTTTATATTGCCTACATCCTGTACTTCTGTGCTAAAACCCTTAGAGACAGAGAAGGATAACTGTTCATCTGGTTAAAGGCTAAATCACTTCTGGTGAGGAGAGTGATACAGAAAGGCCTCATAAAAGGTCCACATCTGCGGACCTGGGGCAGGCTGAGAAAAGCAGGAAACATCACAAGACGCACCATAAAAAGGGTGCCAATACCATACAAAGCTCAATTTCCTCTGAGCCATCCTCTCCTCGTCGCAGAAAGGATTCCTGCCACTGTTCTCCTTCATCAGAGCCTTCCACTTCCAGAAAGGTTTCACCTAAATTCAAGTCTATAACGACGGTTTCCACAGTTACCGTCTTGTTGACAAACCCGTCGTCGACTACGTCGACGTCTGTTATAAAGGCTCCAATTCCTTTAGTCCGAGTCACTGATAAGGCATATCCATCGTGTGAGCCGTCAACGAAAGCTGCTCCAGAAAAAACCTTGTCGTTGAAGGGTTCCTCGATGACAACATAAACAGCAAGGGCACTGTCAACACCATCGGCGACAAGAGCATTGTCTTTGACACCATTGTCGACGAGAGCACTGTCGACGACGTCACCGTTGACGAGACCGGCGGGGGCTGAAAAATCATCAATGACACCAACACCCTTGACAGGACCATCGTCGTCGACTCCATTGGTATCAGCGATGCCACTAGTTCCTGTCAGTCAAGGCAGTGTGATTCTCCATTTCTTCTCTATCTCCCGACCTTCAAGCCTACGATATTTAGTTCTACTGTTTATCCGGCAGATACATTACCAAGTAAGGTAACAACCTTACTTCCTAGTCACCTGCTAGACTTGGAGGAGTCGAATGAAGGGCCGTTTGGTGATTCGCATAGCCCATCCCAGTTACATGTCAAATATCAGGAGGATGAGTACGAACAGCATCAATCCTATTATACTCATCAAAGACGTTATTATGAGCCTTTACCCCAACCAAGAGACACTGCAAATGCCTGCCTCTTTAATTCAAGACTTGCAGCCTATTACAGGATTATAAAAGGAGGTTTCCAACCGCAGCTGAGACGCAGCCGCCTCTTCCTTCCTCTCCTGCTACACCAAGGAGTATACCCCCAACTTCAGCAACTCCCATGCTTACACCTAAGTCTAAAATATCCGTCCCTCCCAGAGAGGACGTTTCCTCTTCAGAGGATGAAAGGGAAGGAGAGATTTCAAAACCCCAACATCCTAACGATAAATGGGACAAATATTTAGCACCTACACCATCACCACCATCTCCTCACGCCTCAGATTCTTCACCGGGGGATATAGGAGGTTTTCATAATCTAATGGATAGAGCGGCCACATGGTTTCATTTACCAGCATCTGTTTCAGTCAGCATGCTTGCTTCCTCCATGACTTAAAGAACAAGCAACAAAGTCGGTGCGAGCAATTCCAATCAAGACTTTATTTGGAGTGAAGACATTAAAATTAAGGAGAAGCCAGCTACAGTTCCACAGAAGCTGAATAAAAAGTACAAGGCTACACAGTACTCTCCAGTGTGTTTGACAGGGCACCCAAAGCCAGATTCTCTCATTTCCCAGGCTGCCCAAAGGCGTTCCAAGAATCCGTTGACGCCTATATCTACTCCACCAGATAAGGAAGGCAAACGCCTAATCAACGTGGGCAAAAGATTCTTGTCCATGTCGGCAACACAAACACAAACAGGCACCCAAAGCACACCCTCAGCGGCACAGGGGCAGCTGAGTGCAGTGTGCAAAGTTGGCATCGGGTTTGCTATTGAAAGCAATGGAGGGACCCGGGAATCACTTAGGCGATGCAGGCAGGGCACAGAGGGGGGGGCTTCTTGGGCCAGCCACTGACTGTGCTAGGCAGAGGGCCGCCTCATGGCCACTCCTGCACTGGAGTTCGGTTCCTCTCGGTCCTGGGGGCTGCGGGTGCAGTGCTGGGTCCAGGCGTCAGGTTCCTTGTTACCAGGCAGTCGCAGTCAGGGGGAGCCTCTGGATCCTCCATGCAGGCGTCGCTGTGGGAGTGCAGGGGGGTCAACTCGGGGTGTCCATGTCATTGGAGTCGCCTAGGAGTCCTCTCTGCTGTGTTGGTTTCTCCAAACTCGAGCCCGGTGCGTCGGGTGCAGTGTGTGAAGAGTCACACTTCGGGCAGGAAGTGAGAGTCTTTTTAAAGTTGCTTCTTTGTTGCAGTTTTGTTGCTGTTTCTGGACAGAGCCGCTATCCTCTGGAGGTTCTTGGTCCTTTAGGTGCAGATCAGTCCTCTGAGTCCTCAGAGGTCGCTGATTCTGCTGGATGCCTCACTGTGCAGGTTCTTTGAGTCTGGAGACAGCCCGGTAGGGCTGGGGCCAAGTCAGTTGTCATCTCCATTGTCTCTGCAGGGCTTTCAGGTCAGCAATCCTTCTTGTTGTAGGTTGCAGGGATCTGATTTACTGGGTTCAGGGTTGCTCCTAAATACTAAATTTAGGGGTGTGTTTAGATCTGGAGGGCAGTAGCCAATGGCTACTGTCCTTGAGGGTGACTACACCCTTTTTGTGCCTCCTCCCTGAGGGGAGGGGGTACATCCCTATTCCTATTGGAGGAATCCTCCAAGCTCAAGATGTAGTATTTCTAAAGGCAGGGGTCACCTCAGCTCAGGGCACCTTAGGGGTTGTCCTGAATGACGGGTGAATCCTCCTTGTTTTTCTCATTATCTCCTCCGGACTTGCCGCCAAAAGTGGTGTCTGTGTCCAGAGGGGCAGGCATCTCCACGAGCTGGGATGCCCTGGGGTGCTGTAACAGGCATGAGCTTTTGAGGCTCACCGCCAGCTGTTACAGTTCCTGCAGGGGGAGGTGAGAAGCACATCCACCAAGTGCAGGCTTTGTTCCTGGCCACAGAGTGACAAAGGCACTCACCCCATGTGGCCAGAAATGCGTCTGGTTGTGGCTAGCTGGCAGGAACTGGTCAGCCTAACACTAGTAGTCGGCTGGCATGCAAGGGGCATCTCTAAGATGCCCTCTGTGTGCATTTTTCAATACACCCCCACTGGCATCAGTGTGGATTTATTGTGCTGAGAAGTTTGATACCAAACTTCCCTAATTTCAGTGTAGCCATTATGGAACTGTGACGTTCGTAATTGACAGACTCCCAGACCGTATACTCTTTATGGCTGCCCTGCACTTACAATGTCTAAGGTTTGGCTTAGACACTGTAGGGGCATATTGCTCATGCAACTATGCCCTCACCTGTTGGATAGTGCACCCTGCCTTAGGGCTGTAAGGCCTGCTAGAGGGGTGACTTACCTATGCCACAGCCAGTGGGCTGTAGTCATGGCACCCTGAGGGGAGTGCCATGTCGACTTAGACTTTTTCTCCCCACCAGCACTCACAAGCTGTGAGGCAGTGTCCATGTGCTGAGTGAGGGGTCCCCAGGGTGGCATAATACATGCTGCAGCCCTTAGAGACCTTCCCTGGCCACAGGGCCCTTGGTACCTGGGGTACCATTTACAGGGGACTTATCTGTGTGCCAGGGTTGTGCCAATTGTGGGAACAAAGGTACAGGTTAGGGAAAGAACACTGGTGCTGGGGCCTGGTTAGCAGAGTCCCTGCCCACTTTCAATCATAACTGGCATCAGCAAAAGGCAACAAAGTCAGGGGGTATCCATGCCAAGGAAGGCATTTCCTTACAACAACCCGACAACCAGGATTCCTCCACATCGTCCAGAAAGTCATCTAAGAAACCTAGATCTCATTCAAGATCTTCCTCAGAGCAGCCAAGAAAGGCCCACAAAAAGACCACCTCAGGGTTTCACAAGGGCCGCAGCCCTTTATCACCTCACAAATTCTCCACAAAAGGGGAAAGAGGACATGTCAGCAGTTCCGAAATGCCTAGAAAATCATCTTCTGTACCTCCATCTAAGTCTGCTGAACCTTTTAAAAGGCCCTTCTCTTCTCCTACGATTGACAGACCATTGGCAAAAACTATACAGTCGACAGCGGTGAGTGCCATTTCACCGTTGACGGCGGTTTCCACAATAATACCTCGACGGTCGTGCAGACGATGACATCGTCAACAACGAGACTTCCACCATCAACGAAGACAGCGTTGACCTACACGTCATCGTCGACGGCAGTGACCACAGTCTCCTCATTGCCATCTTCATCGATGACCCCATAGCCGTTAGCTCCCCCATTAACGATGGTTAAAATTTCCATGCGGACAACATTGATGACTACACCATCGACAAAGGCGTCTACAGCTCCATTGACGAGCTCGTCGACAAGTGGGGGGGTAGGAGGTAATCTGCAGAAGTCAGGAAACAGCAAGAATTGCTCCAGAGCATACGTCTCCTAGTAAGATAACCCCTCTAATTCCAGTACATCTTTTGGAGGGTGATGACGAGTCAGATGATGAGGGGCCATTTGGGACAGCACACAGCCCCTCACAGTTGAACATAAAAGTATCAGGATTACAATGAGGGGTACGGCGAAACTTATGTTCCACAGTACTATGGATCAGCCATATCAGAAGGATGTGTATATGGCAAGCTCATTACTGATCTGATTGATGCTAACCGATTATAGTAGGCCTTTTCCTCCTCCAGAACAGGTGCAACCGCAGCCTCCTTCATTGCCTGTTTCAAGGGTAACCACCCCCGTCAGAGGCCAACCACTCTACCACTAGCGAATGTGGTCAAACCGGATATGACCATACAACATGACACTGAAATATCGGAGGGAGATCAAGAGGAAGGTGAGCTCCTCGACAACCAGTCGGAGTGGGATGAATATAATATTCCAGCTCCTCCTTCTCATCCAAAAACAGATTCACCTCCAGAAGACATTGGAGGATTCCATATTCTTTTTGAAAGAGCAGCTAAGCGTTTTGCACTTCCAATGCCATCCAAGCAAACCGATTGCTTTCTGTATGATTTTAAAGAGCTTTTGCAGAAATCAGTACACTCCATACCACTAGTCAGTTACATATGGGAGGAGGGTTTGAAGGTTATGTAAAACCCTGCAGCAGTCACAGCAGTACTTCCTCGCTTTGATAAGTAGTACAAAGCACCGGAGGATGCCCCAGGATGCTTGACTGGTCACCCGCATCCAGATTTGGTGGGAACGCAATCAGCACAGAGAAGATCCAAAAATCCCTCTGCTCCAATTTCTGCACCTCCGGATAAAGAGGGCAGATGATTAGACAACATCAGTAAGATATTTTCATCAATGTCTAGTCTCACTATAAGAGCGGTAAACTCCCTGGCAGTGTAAGCCAGATATGATAGACAATTATGGGCAGACATCGCCCCATATCTTGATCAGTTGCCAGAGGACATTAAATCGGAAGCTAAAAAGATGTTGCATGAGGGAGAACGCACATTGGCGGAGATAATAGATTGTGCAATGGATACAGCCATCACTGCGTTTCATCAGCTTGCAGGTTCGGCTGTCCTACGAAGGCAAAGTTGGTTAAAGGCTGTATCATTCCGTCCGGAAGTGCAGAATAAGATCCTGGATCTTCCTTTTGATGGTCAAGCACTGTTTGGCAAGCATATTGACGAGGCATTGCAGTCGATTAATTCTGACACAGACACAGCAAGATCTTTGTGGACACTCCAGTTTCAGAGGCCTTTCTTTCGAGCCACGAGACTGCGTGGAATGCCTTCATATAGGGGAGGCTACCAGCAATTCAGATATCCGTTGTTTCCTTCCCCCTCTCAGCAATTTGGACAACATTATACCCAAAGACAGCCGCACAAGTGGCGTATAACAGGTCTGCCTCCAGGGGGCGGTCAGCTCATCCAACTAAAGACTCTGCTCGCAGAGCATGATGTTTTCAAGGCCCCAGCTACCCCCTAGCCCCCCCCCCCCCTCCCCAATTTCTCATCGGAAAGATATCTTTGTTTTTCCAGTAATGGCAAACCATACCATCAGACAAGTGGGTCTTACAGCTAAAAAAAAAAAAGTGTGGACACCCACTAGAGTTTGTCCAAATGCCTCCTCCCAATCCTCCTCAAAGAACTTCCTCGAAGTATCCAGAACAACCCAAGAGAGAGATCAACAAAATGCTCCTCAAGGGCGCAATAGAAAGGGTGCCTCCATCACAGCGAGGAAAAGGTTTTTACTCCAGATTCTTTGTTCATTCCCAAAAAGTGGAAAGACTGGAGACCAATCCTCGATCTCAGAGAATTAAACACCTACTTGAGAAAAGTATTTCCGCATGATCACCCTGCAGGAGGTCCTTCTGCAGTTGAACCAGGGAGACTTTGTCTACCCTACACCTAAACGATGCTTATTTCAACATCCCCATTCACCAAGCCTACAGACAATACCTGAGATTCATGGTAGCCGGAAGCCATTTTCCATTTGGAGCCCTTCAATTTAGCCTAAAGTCAGCTCTCATAATATTCACGAAGTGCCTAGCTCCTATTGCAGCCTTTCGCAGGAGGAGAAAACATCAAGTGTTCCCATACTTAGACGACTGGCTGATAAAAGCAGACACCTATGCGGCAGCACGCAGGTCAACAAGAAAGTGCGTTGCCTTGCTCAGCAGCTTAGGCCTGACCATCAACTGGGGAAAATCCAAACTTCAACCATCATGCGCGATCACTTTTCTAGGGGCAAAACTGGACACTCAGTCCACCACTGCCTGCCCCACTGTGGAAAGCCAACAGAAACTGCTATCTCTAGCAAAATCAATACAAAGAAAAAAATACATTCCAGTACACCTGTACAAGTCCTTATTGGGGATGATGTCCTCATGCATACCTTCAGTTCCTCTCTGCAGACTCAAAATGTGCCCCGTGCAAGAGCAGATCAATCTGCAATGGCTCCAGGTTTCAGGAAGCTTCGAAGATCAGATAGAAATTACTCCAGCAATCACCAAGGCTCTGGTGTGGTGGTTTCAGAAACATCATCTTACTATCAGTCTGTTTTTTGTTCATCGCCCAGCACGTGGACAATCACCACAGATGCCTCTCTGGAGGGTTGGGGAGCGGTTTTACAAGACCTACAGATAAGTGGCCAGTGGAGTTGCAAACAATGCACATCAATATGCTAGAGCTCAAAGCGGTCTGTCTAGCTTTACAGGCTTTCCTCGCAAAGATTACCGGTTCAGAAGTGGTAATAAGAACAGACAGCACCACTACGATGCATTACCTCAACAAACGGGGAGGCACAGGATCTCTTCCTCTCTCCAGGGAAGCTCAGGAGATTTGGAGCTGGGCTGTGCAGCATGGCATCCTCCTCACAGCAGTGCACCTTCCAGGCATACAGAACAGGATAGCAGACTCGCTTAGCAGGCAAAAATCAATATGTCACAATTGGTAACTGGACAAGTCCACGGTCAACCACATTTTGTCTCAGTGGGGAACACCCAACCTTGACCTCTTCACCAGCCTGTCGAACACCAAATGCCGATACTTCACAAGCTGGCCTCCCCAGAAGGAATCATGGGGGAATGTTTTTCATAGCATGGTCACCAATCTTTGTTATGCTTTTCCGCCAATTCTCTTGGTCCCGAGAGTCCTAACCAAGATGAAGAGAGAACCATCCACGCTAATATTAATAGGCCGGTACTGGCCTTGTCAACATTGGTTCACGGAGCTTCTTCTCCTGTCAGTGAAGCTTCACATCTCACTAAGAATATCTCTGCATCTGCTAACAATGAACAACACACAAATCTTACATCTGAATCCTCAATCAGTGCGGTAATCAGCATGGCTCCTGAGCACCGTGAGTTTGCACATTTAAACAATCCGCAGGAGTGCAGGAATATTCTGTTCAAGGCCAGAGCAATTAGCACAAACAAGACTTACTCATGTAAGTGGAAATGTTTTGTTTGTGGTGTCATCAGCAACAAATTGAGCCTCTTTCTTCATCTCCAGAACAGATGCTACTTTATTTGCTACATTTAGCACACTCAGGGCTTGCGCATTCCTCCATAAAGGTTCATCTGGCAGCGATTTGTGTCTTATAGACACTCAGAATCTTTACCTTCGTTATGGTCCTCTAGGTTGATTAAACAATTTCTAAAAGGGCTTTTCAGAGTGTCTCCACCATTCAGACCTCCGCCTCCCTCTTGGAATTTAAATATTGTTCTTGCGCACCCAGACGGAAGGTTCTAACGGCTGGTGTCGCCTGATTGGTGGACCCTGAAGTTTGGTCCTTTTTCTTAAAATGACTCTGATAGTGTTAAACTGAGAGGCCTTTAGTTTTAAACCTTTGTTAATACTACTTGGTTAAATATACCGGGGGCTCCCATCTCAACGATGGGCAATGATTCAAGCATGTGAATCAATGAGATTCCAATACTGGAGAACTAAAGTTATGGGTAAGTAACTAATTTTCTTTCTGAGGTAAGTACCACACTTACAAGTTCAGTCTCCGGGTCATAGGTAGCCCACCGTTGGGCGGTTTAAGGTAACCCCAAACACCCAGCAGCACAGGGTCAGGTGGAGAGGTCAAACAGGAGCCAAAATAACGCAGACGCCTATGGAGACAGGTGGTAATCTGGTTCCAGTCTGCTTGCAGGTAAGTACCTGAGTTTTCGGAGGGTAGATCAGGGGGGTTTGGGGGAGTACTGGAGGGGACCAAAGTAGGCACAAAAACAACACCCTCGGCGGCACGGGGCGGCCGGGTGCATTGTGCCAACAGGGCGTCGGGTTCTCAATAGAACTCCATGGAGGGACCCGGGGGTCACTTCGGCGCTGCAGGCATGACACAGGGGGGCCTCTCAGCTAAGCCACCAACTGGGCAAGAGTGAGGGCCGCCTGCTGGTCATTGCTGCACCAGTGGTCTGTTTCTCACGGGCCTGGGGGCAGCAGGTGCAGTGCTTCTCTAGGCATCAGGTATCTTCGTCCCGAGCAGTCACAGTCAGGGGGGTCCTTGGGATTCCCTCTGCAGGCGGTGTCGTGGGGGTGCAGGAAGGTCAGCCCAGGGTGGACAAGTCGTCAGAGTCACCTGGGTGACCTCTCTGGATAGCTGGTTTCTCTGGACACCGGCCAGGGGCGTCGGGTGCAGAGAAGTTGGGCTCATGCTTCTGGAGTGAGATGAGAGTCCTTTAAAGTTGGTTTCTTGGTCTTTTCTTCAGGCAGGTCTGCGGTCCATGGGAGGTTTTTGGTCCTCGGTGATGCAGGCTGTGCCCTGGTCCTGGTCGCTGGTCCTGCAGAACACGTTGCTTCTTTTCTTGCAGCTTTTCGAAGCAGTAAAGGGGCCGGTATGGCTGGGGCCGTGTCAGTTGGTGTCTCCTTCTCTTCTCTTCTCTGCAGGGTTTTCAGCTCGGCAGTCGTCCTTCTTTCTTGAGGTCGTCAGGAAATCTGAAGAGATGGGTTCAGGGTCGCCCCTAAATACTAAATTTAGGGGTGTTTTAGGGTCAGGGGGCAGTAGCCAATGGCTACTGTCCCTGAGGGTGGCTACACCCTCCTTGTGCCCACTCCCTCTGGGGAGGGGGGCACATCCCTATCCCTATTGGTCCTAATCCTCCAAAGCAAGATGGAGGATTTCTAAAGGAGGGTGTCACTTCAGCTCTGGTCACCTTAGGGTTGGACCTGGCTGAGGGGATGACTCCTCCTTGTTTTTTTCATAATCCCTCCGGACTTGCCGCCAAAAGTGGGTTCTCGTCTGGGGGGCGGGCATCTCCACTAGCTGGAGTGCCTTGGGGCACTGTAACACCAGGCTTGAGCCTTTGAGTCTTTGAGTCTTACTACCAGGTTTTACAGTTCCTGCAGGGGGAGGTGTGAAGCACCTCCACCCAGGACAAGCTTTGTTTCTGACCACAGAGTGCACAAAGGTGTGGACAGAAACTCGCCTGGAAGTGGCAGGCTGGCACAGACCAGTCAGCCTTGCACTAGCAGTTGGCTAACATACAGGGGGCACCTCGAAGATGCCCTCTGCGTGCATTTTTCAATAAATCCTACACTGGCATCAGTGTGGGTTTATTGTGCTGAGAAGTTTGAAACCAAACTTCCCAGTATGCAGTGTAGCCATTATGGTGCTGTGGAGTTTGTAATGACAAACTCCCAGACCATATACTCAGTATGGCTACCCTGCACTTCCAATGTGTAAAAATTGACTTAGACACTGTAGGGGCATAGTGCTTATGCAACTATGCCCTCACTTGTGGTATAGTACACCATGCCTTAGGGCTGTAATGCCTGCTAGAGGGGTGACTTACCTATGCCACAGGCAGTGGTTTATTGCCATGGCACTCTGAGGGGAGTGCCATGTCGACTTTGTCTTTTCTCCACTCTAACACACACAATCTGCAAAGCAGTGTGTGTAGACTGAGTGAGGGGTCTCTTAGGGTGACATAATACATGCTGCAGCCCTTAGGGAGCTTCCCTGGCCACTGGGCCCTTGGTTCCAGGGATACATTTTACAAGGGACTTCACTGTGTGCCAGGGCTGCACCAATTTTGGAAACAAAGGTACAGTTTTAGGGATAGAACACTGGTGCTGGGGCCTAGTTAGGAGGGACCCAAGACACTTCCAATCAAAGCTGGCATCAACACTAGGCAAAATGTCGGGGGTCACCATGCCAACAGTGGCATTTTCTTACAAAATCGCTTTGCTCTCCCAATGTTCTTTGCTCCACCTCACCCCTTGAAAGCAGAGGTGACACTCCATTGGCTGGATCCCAAGAGCATTGATTTTTTACATTGATGTCACTGTGTATCATCATGTGGATGATCATCTCTTTGTGGGGTTTTTTAGACACAGAAAGGCAAGGCAGTGCAGAAGAGTTACTTTTTCAGGTGGATAATTCTCTGCGTTAAGATCTATTAAGATGGACTGCTACCACTGCATTGGCATGCAGGCTGCCTATCCAAGACATCTGCTAGGCTGCAACATGGGCATTGGTACACATGTTCACAAGGCACGTCTGACGGAATGGCATTACACAGACCTGTCTTCTTGGGCTGTAGTGCTTTGGTATCTATTCTAAACGTGAGGAATCTGTGGTTAGCGGTATCAAACAGAGGAACAATTTGCACTCTTTCTCGTGGATACTGTATGCAAACACAGATTCACCACCACCCCCTCTCCTCCATAATCTGTGGGTTCTGTGGGACATTTTTAGTTGGGAAAAGGAACAATCTAGAGAGCTGCACATGGGTACCTCTAATTGTTGTTGTGCTATGCATCTGAGGGAATGGGCAGGGCCACGAAAGAAACTGACATCAGCACGCAGAGGAGGTGCCTATACGTGGCTCAGTTTGTCACTTATGGAGCAGAACACCAACAACCCAGAGCCACACAGTACAAGCTAGAGGGAGCATGTCTGTTAAATCTTATGGATCAAGCCTAGCACTGGGGATATTCTAAATGTGAGGAATCCACAGTTATAGAATACCCACCACAAAGACCATTACTTAGAGAATGTAAGGTTCATTTAAGCAAGCTACTAAACATTGCTTCTCTTTAAGGGCTTACTTTGGGTGAAGAGTTACCGGTGATCCTTCTTGATGCAAATCCAGGGAGCAAAATGCCTAGTTCAACCCACATATTTGAAGGTAATCCAAGCACACAGCTGTCCCTTACATAAACAGTATTAATTGCATGTTCTAGGAACATGACTGTGTCTAAATTGCACTTGTTTTTTTTAAATCAATATCCGTCATAAAAACTTGAGAAAAAAAGCTGTCTAGTACACTGGTAAAACTGGTGATTAAACCCTTATTTAACTCTGCAAATTGATTTGTAACTACATTCTTTGAACCATTTTTTATGTTTGCCAGCGTTTTGCTTCTGATGTTTATTTCTTGCTTTCATATGCACATTACCTGCAATCTGTTTGAGTGTGAGAAATCAGATGTCCCTTTCATGTCCCTGTCTAGAAGAAGCACATGACAAAACAGACACTAGTACATATTCTGCAGGTGAAGAAGTTACTCAGTGCATGATATTGGTTACTGTTGCCTTTTCAATTTTCTCCTCCATCCTGGAATTGTCTGTACAAACTCGTAAAAATCATCCGCTGCTGTGGTACTTATAAGGGCTGTTTCTAACATTTCAAAATGTATGAGAGGATAATTTATATGTGAGGGTTATACATGTAATATTGTCACATGTAGCTTTCAAGGTCTTTTGATGGCATGAATCAAGAGGTTGAATGCTGAGTAATATGTAAATGTTACCAGAACCCCAACTTCACTTAGTTCTTTTTTTACATGGTTATTTTCCTGCAGTTAGATTCAAAACTGATTTTTATAACAGGCACATTTTGTTTTTATAAAATGCTGCACTCATCTATTTTGTTGCTTTTATTAAAAAATAAAGTTAAGGATGGTTATGTAGTACAGGAAAATTCCATTTTATAAAACACTGTTTGCTTTGTTTAAGTTAATTTATTTACTGTTAATAAACCTGTTTTGTCTGTAGAAGAATATTTTCAAATGGTTCTTTCCCGGTCGAAGCGAACCATAGAGACTGCGTGAAATTAGAATTTTAGGCCCTCATTACAACCCTGGCAGTCGGTGATAAAATGGCAGTAATACCGCCAACAGGCTGGCAGTAACAAAAATGGAATCATGACCACGGCAGAAACCGCCAACACAGACAGCCACTTTAACACTTTGACCGCCACGGCGGTAGCAACAAACACTGTGGTGGTAACTGCCAACAGCCAGGCGGAAGACAGTGTACCGCCCACAGCATTTACAACCTGCCCATCCTCCAGCTTTTCCGGGGCGGTACCAACGCCATCAAAAGCACGGCGGAAATAGAACACAGAAAGGAAACGACTCACCTCTCGACACTCAAGGAAGAACCACAACGCCATTGAGCCCGAGCTGCAGGTGTTCCCCATGCTGGTCTACCTTCTCATACACCAGGAACATGAACGCTGGCGACGACGACTACGGTGAGTACTGCACATATCACACAGGGGATGGGGGTAGGAAAAAGAGAGTGACACACACACAACACCCCCACGTCACCCCCAACACTATACACACAAACACATGCAACAACATCACATTTACACCTCGTAACCCTCTGAAATAATGCAAGGACAAAAGGAATGGAGTAAAATGAGTGTAATATTAGTAATTTTAAGAAATATGTTCATAAAGAAATAACAGTATATACAATATATGCAAAAGGAGGTACAATGCCCACTCAAAAATGTCCGTTGCCCACTGGGTCAAAACACATAGGCCAAGGCCACACTTGACTCCTGCCTCAATAAGGATAGAATACTGCAGGGGCATCAAGTCGAAAACACACAGGCACCTCAGGGATGGGGAATGGGGGGGCACCTCAGCTGGAAGATGGTACAATGCCACTGCTCCTGGAGGGGACTCAATGCCCACTGCTTGGTCCTGGGGAGTGCAAAGCCACAGTCTCAAGTGGATGGCTTCTTCCACTGATTCTGGAGGGGGCATTGTGCCCACTGTGCTTCATCCTGGCAAGGAGGGGCTGAGTGGATGCCTTCTTCCACTGGTTCTGGAGGGGGCCTTGTGCCCAGTGTGTTTCATTCTGATGGATACAACTACCTGTGGATTCCTCACCTTATGAATTTGATCCTTGCGCCAGCATCCGATGGAAAGTCTTCTTCCTAGCTGTCAAGGTCGACGAGGACGTCATAATGGCACGGCTCCGCGTGACTCCGTCTGACGTCAACGTGCCAAAAAGAGGTCCCCGTCGGCGTACTAGCGTCAGTTTTTCCTTTTTCCGTGCATTCGACTCCAATGTTTTTTTCTTCCTGGCAACGGGCCAGGTTACTGTAGCGATCTCTTGAAGTTACAGTGTCGCCTCCGAAGAAGTCCGGGTTTAAACTGTGTAGAGAATGCGGGGGTCGGATGTCAGTGACCGACCCCCATTCGGATTGTATTTGGTGTTTAAGCTCCGAGCATGATGTGGAAGGGTGTTCTTCGTGCCAGAGCATGAATCCGAAAGCTCTGAAGGAACGTGAAGCAAAGCTCTTCTTGGCCAAGGCAAAGAAGAAGCGGCGCCGTCATGACTCTCTGCGCCGTTCGGAGCGGAGCCGATCGAGGAGTTGTTCGAGGTCGAGATCTCGTTCGTCACGGCGCCAGAAGACGTGGGAGATGAGTGCTACGGTCACGCCTCAGCCGGAGAGTCCGGGGTTGTCACCGGCACCTTCAGTTTGAGGTCACTCAAGGTAGTCCTCGCTTCTCACCGGCGCCGAGGGATCCTGATGTTCCCCAGACGTCTACACAGCAGTATCAGGTTTTCCCGACTCCAGGGACGGATCCGGCCGCATTTTTGAATGCAATGTATGCTGTTATCCAATCCATGGCCCCTGCTGGTGCACCGGCGGGTCCCACGGGGCCATTGGCATTCAATTTGGGCTCGCCGGCGTCGTACAGGGCTGCTCCATTCATGCCCTTCTGCCCTACAGAGCCTGGTGGTTCGGCGCCTGGGGTTTCCCCTGGCATGAGTCCTTCGCCTGGGACCGTGGATCCGTCTGCTTCTCGTCCGACTCCTTCTCCGCGCCATCCGGCGTCATTGGTGGCCTCATCCAGACCGTCGCCATCTCCTTCTGTACATTCGGCGTCGAGGAGGTCATCTGCCGACTTCAGGCCGGCTCTGGCGCCGGTTGAATCCGGGAGCCTTCCGGAACCGGTTCAAGGTCTGAGATCATCGGCGTTGATGGAGTCTTTGTCGACGCCGGCTCTGGAGACGCATTTAAGATCTCGAAGGAAGGCGTTGAGGCTTCTGGAGGAAGAGGAATACAGAAGGCTTGAGGAAGGTGAGATAGAGCCTTCTGATGATTTCCAGGGACTTGCCACTGCAAGTGGTTTGGATACTTCCCCGGAGTGGGACATTGCTTCTCCGGGGGAGTTTACTGAGGAGGCCTCCTCTTTCCATGCGGTGGTGAGGAAGGCAGCTGACTATCTGGATTTGCCTTTGTCCACGGCAGAAGTTAAGACTAACCTGCTCACAGAGGTTCTTCATCCTTCTTCCTCCAGTGCTGACCCTTTGTTGCCTTTTAATGAGGCTTTGACTGAGCCTATTATGGACCTGTGGAGAAAGCCAGTGACATCTCCTGCGGTGAACAGGGCAGTGGCGAGAAGGCATAGGAGTGCCCCAGGAGATCCAGTTTTTCTATCTTGTCACCCGACTCCGGAGAGCTTGGTGGTTCAGGCGTCATGTTCTGCAAAATCTGCCCCTGGTACATTCCCTGGTGTTCCAACAGACAGAGAATCCAAGAGGATGGAGTAATCCTCGAAGAAAATGTTCTCCTCTTGCAGCATGGCCCTGAAAGCTACCAATTCCACTTGTGTGCTAGGCAGATACATTCATGCCCTAATGGACTCTGCTAAGGAGATGGCAAAAGATCTGCCACAGAAAGTGCAAAAATCTTTTGGGGCCCTTTTCTTGGATGCGCAAGCTGCGAGAAGGCATGCCTGGCTAAGGTCTTCGGGCTTCTCGTCGGATGTACAATCCACTTTAATGGACCTTCCATTTGATGGGGAAAAGCTGTTTGGGGACAAGGCAGACTCTGCCCTTGAACGGTTTAAGGACTGTCGGGCTACAGCTAAGTCCCTGGGTTTGCAGACCCCTTCTGCTACATTGTACATGCCTTTTTGTAGGTTTTGAGGGTTTGCTAGAGGTTCTGCCTTTCGTAGGTCTCAATCTTATGCCCAGCAACCTGCCAACCCGCCTTATCGTGCCTTCAGAGGGCGAGATAGGGGTAGGGCTAGAGGTCCAGCCCAGCAGCTCTCTTCTTCTTCATCCTCCTCTGGTGGACAACAGCAGAAGCAGCCCTAGTTTTCCCCACTTTATCAGTCACACTTCTCCTGTAGGGGGAAGATTGAGTCTTTTTCTGCAGCAATGGAGGTCAATTACAACAGACTCGTGGGTGCTAGGAATTGTGGAAAAGGGCTATGCTCTCCCCTTTCAGGAGTTTCCTCCTCCCTTCCCTCCCCGTCCCTCCTTTTGTTCAGAAGAACATCTTCTGTTGTTGCAACAGGAGGTTGTAGTCATGTTGGCAAAGGGTGCTATAGAGTTGGTACTGTTGCAGGAAAGGGGTCAGGGGTGTTATTCAAGATATTTCCTGATTCCCAAAGTGGACGGTCGTCTAAGGCCGATCCTAGACTTGAGGATTTTGAATTTGTTCCTCAAGCAGGAAAAATTCAAAATGCTGACCCTAGCGCAGGTGCTCTTGGCGTTGAACGAAGGAGACTGGATGGTGTCTGTCGACTTGCAGGACGCATACTTTCATGTTCCCATAATCAAGTCGCACAGGAAGTATCTCCGTTTTGTGGTCGGATCGCAACATTACCAGTTTGCGGTCCTCCCGTTTGGTCTTACTTCAGCACCCCGGGTCTTCACGAAGGTGATGGCAGTTGTTGCAGCACATCTCAGAAAGAGGGAGGTAGCAGTGTTTCCCTACCTGGACGATTGGTTGATCAAAGCCAAGTCTCCAGAGATTGTATTGTCTCATCTGCGAATGACAACGCAGTTGTTGTTCGATCTGGGTTTTTCGGTAAACGTACCCAAATCTCGCCTGGAGCCCTCTCAACGCCTCCTGTTCACAGGGGCAGTATTGGACATGACATGGTTTCGGGCCTACCCCCCGCCTCAGCGGGTACGGGACATTCAGGCGCTGATTCCTTTGTTTCAAAGAGGAGCGGCAGTTCCAGTCCTCAAAGTCTTACGCCTGCTAGGTCTGTTTGCTTCTTGCATTCTGTTGGTCACTCATGCTCGCTGGCATATGAGGGCTCTTCAGTGGTGTCTCCGCAGACAGTGGTTCCAGCACAAGGGGGATCTCAGGGATTCAATAAAGATCTCCAGGGACACTGTAGCGGATCTTCATTGGTGGTCAGTGGACGGCAACCTTTCCCAAGGGAGAGCTTTTTCACTACCACCTCCGGTGGCCACAGTGATATCGGATGCTTCCACTCTAGGGTGGGGAGCTCATCTGGGGGACCTGGAGATCAAGGGTCGTTGGTCTCCAGTGGAACAGATGTTGCATATCAATCTGTTGGAATTGCGGGCTGTACGTTTGGCGCTCAAGGCCTTCCTCCCTTCCCTTCGCATTCAGTCAGTTCAGATCCTGACGGACAACACTACCGCGATGTGGTATATAAACAAGCAGGGAGGAGTGGGGTTGTATCTTCTTTGCCGAGAAGCCCTACGACTCTGGTCCTGGGCTCAGGACCATCAGATTTGCTTGATAGCAAATCAGTTGGCCGGAGTGTTGAATGTACGTGCGGACGTTCTCAGTCGTCACTTCTCATTAGATCACGAGTGGCGTCTCCATCCGGATCTAGTCCTCCACATTTTCGAGATGTGGGGTACTCCTCAGGTAGATTTATTTGCCACTCGGGAGAACGCGCATTGCCCGTTATTCGGCAGCCTCCAGTATCCGATGCAAAGGGCGTTGGGGGGCGCGTTTCAGATGTCCTGGAACGGCCAGTTGCTTTACGCGTTTCCCCCCCATACCCTTGATTCCTCGGGTTTTGAGGAAGGTTCGTCAAGACTGGGCCCAAGTCATATTGGTAGCAACGGACTGGCCGAGAAGGGTATGGTATACAGACCTACGTCAGCTCTCTCAGGGCCCTCCGCTCCGTCTCCCGCTCAGGGCAGATCTCCTCTCTCAATCGCAGGGTCTACACCCCCACCTCCAGAGCCTGCACCTTCATGCCTGGAGATTGAACGGGGCAACCTGAGTTCTTTTTCTCTCCCACCAGATGTAGTGGATGTTATACTATTGTCCAGGCGACACTCCACTAAGTCTATTTATGCCGGAAGGTGGACAAAATTTGTGTTGTGGTGTGGAGAGAACCAAAAAGATCCTTTAAAGGCCCATCTTTCAGATGTACTTTTGTTTGTTCTCAGTTTGGCGAAGAAAGGCTGTGCTATAGCTACAGTTAAGGGTTATTTGGCAGCTCTGTCAGCGTTTCTTTGCCTTCCGGATCAGCCGTCTTTATTTAAGTCTCCCATTGTACATAGGTTCCTTAAGGGTTTGGTGAATAGCTTTCCTCCTACTCCTTTTCACATGCCTCAGTGGGACTTAAAACTTGTTTTAACATTCTTAATGGGTTCGCCTTTCGAGCCCATGCATTCATGTCCATTGAGATATTTAGCCTTCAAGACTGTTTTCTTGATCGCAATTACTTCTGCTAGGAGGATTGGGGAGCTTCAGGAGCTCTCTGTTAAGCCTCCTTTCACTGTGTTTTTCCCTGATAAAGTGGTTCTAAAACCAGGGCTGCTTTTCTGCCGAAAGTTGTCACCCCTTTTCATTTAGGGCAGAATATCAATCTTCCTGCTTTTTATGCTCCTCCCCATCCGTCTAAAGAAGAAGAGAGACTCCATAGGTTGGACCCTAAGAGAGCCCTGAGTTTTTATCTCGAAAGAACTAAAGACTTTCGTTTGGATGAGCAGCTGTTTGTTGGATATGCTGGTCAACAAAAGGGCAGGGCTGTACAGAAAAGGACACTTTCCAGGTGGGTCATCTTGTGTATAAAGATCTGTTACCCTTTGGCAAAAAAGGTCCCTCCTGAAGGTATCAGGGCCCACTCTACTAGGGCTAAATCCGCATCCTCGGCTTTGGCGAGGGGAGTTCCATTGATGGGTATATGTAAAGCGGCAACTTGGGCGTCCCTCCATACTTTCGTGAAACATTACTGTTTAGACTCTGAGATGAGGAGGGACGTTCACTTTGCTCGATCGGTATTGCAAGATTTCTTAGTGTAATCAGGTGGGCACCCACCACCGAGTGCGGTACTGCTTGGGACTCTATTCATAAGGTGAGGAATCCACAGGTAGTTGTATCCATCAGAAGAACAAGTTACTTACCTTCGGTAACGCTTTTTCTGGTGGATACACTGACTACCTGTGGATTCCTCACGGTCCCTCCCGCCTCCCCGTTGCCTGCCTGGTTACACTCTTATCTTGCAGTATTTAGATTAATATTTATTCTTATATTTTTATATTTACATATATGAAAGCTCATATATATGTATATTTATATGTATATAGTGATATTTCTCTATTTTGTATATTTATGTATTCCAGCTCTCAATAAGAATGGATTGTTTAAATGATAAAGGTTTTTGTGTGTGTATATCTTTCTATATTATTTATCAATTTTCATGGTCGGTTTACTCCTATTTGCTTTAAAGGCACGAAAAAAGTGAGGTGAAACTTACGCTAATACGCCGACGGGGACCTCTTATTGGCACGTTGACGTCAGACGGAGTCACGCGGAGCCGTGCCATTATGACGTCCTCGTCGACGTAGACAGCTAGGAAGAAGACTTTCCGTCTGATGCTGGCGCAAGGATCGAATTCATAAGGTGAGGAATCCACAGGTATTCAGTGTATCCACCAGAAAAAGCGTTACCGAAGGTAAGTAACTTGTTCGTCACCACTACACACTGCTGTCTGGCGGTGAAGGCTGCTCAGTGTATGCCAGTTGAGCTGCAGGTGGCAGTGCAGGCAGTGGTGGTAGTAGCCTCCAGGCCTTCACCTGCAGCCTCTGGGGCTGCTGGCCACGGTGCAGTGGCGGTGCTGGCCGCGGTGCAGTGGAGGTGCTGGCCGCGGTGCAGTGGAGGTGCTGGCCGCGGTGCAGTGGAGGTGCTGGCCACGGTGCAGGTGGTGTTGCTGGCTGCGGTGCATGTGGCTGTGCAAGCAGTGGTGGTGGTAGCCTCCAGGCCTTCACTTGCAGCCTCGGACAGCTGCCCACTGGGGCTGCTGCTGCTGGCAGTGGTGCTGGTGGCGGTGTTGGCCACGGTGCAGGTGGCGGTGCTGGCAGTTGTGGTGGTAGCCTCCAGGCCTTCACCTGAAGCCTCGGACGGCTGAAGTGCCATGGCTGGTGTTCTGTGCCCTTTCCTGCCCTCGGCAGATGGTGGTGCCTCCTTGCTTCTGCCAGATGGAGTCTTTGATTTGCCCTTGCCGGCTGGTTGTGCCTCCTTCCCCTTGCTGGCTGCTGACCCCTTTTTGCCCTTGCCAGGCGGCGGACCCTTCTTGGCCTTGGCAGGTGTTGCTGGCACACTGGCTGGGCTGACTGGTGCCTCCTTGGAGCCTCTCACACCTGCAGAAACCACAGTGGCCGTGAACTGGGTGCTGAGGTGCTTAGCTGGGTTCTGGCCACCCTGGCCCGAGGTGAAGGATGGGGTGTGGGAGGGGTAGGAAATAGGTCAATTGTGACGGGGAAAAGCTTCTTGGAGACACTGGGGCTGGAAGAGGGTGAAGGTGTAGGAGTGGAGGAAGAGGGAGTGGTTGTATGAGTTGTCAGTCTGCGTTTGGGTGTAGGTGCATGGGCTGGATGCTGTTGTGAGGTGGATGCCTGTTGGGTGTGTGTGTGCTTGCGTTTGTGTACTTAGGGAGGAGGGGTCACAGACACAGTGGGAGAGGACACGGGACGTGTGCATGGATGTGGGGGTGGTGACTGCCAGTGAGGGGCCGTGTAGTGATAGGCATGCTGGTGATGGAGGTAGTGGATGAGGATGTAGTGCATGCAGGTATGAGTGGAGACACTACTGGGAGGGGGGTGGACGAGGAGGAGGGGGACCCAGTGGATGTTGGTGTGTCTGCATGGAGATGGTGCTTGTGTGAGTGCCTGTGAGATGAAGTGTGGTGCTTGTATTTGCCTGAGCCACTTCTTTGTGTTGATTAGGGTGATTGATGGTCTGAAGCTGTGCTTGGGATAGGCTGGGGTTGAGGGGATTGGGACTGGGTAGAGGAAGTTGGAGGGAAGAGACTGGAGACAGGGACAATGGCTCCATCATTGCGGAGGCCATAGCTGGAATGCTCTGTTGGGCCGCCACGCCAGAGTGAATGCCCTCCAGGTATGCATTTGTTTGTTGCAAATGCCCTCCTACACCCTAGATGGCATTCAGTATGGTTGACTGCCCAACAGAGAGGTATCTCAGGAGGTCAATAGCCTCCTCACTGAGGGCAGCAGGGCTGACTGGGGCAGGGCCTGAGGTGCCTGGGGCGAAGGAGATGCCCACCGTCCTGGGTGAGCGGGCACGGGAAACATGCTGATGGGCTGCTGGGAGGGCGGTGCTGGTACAGGGGTGGCGACTGTACCTATTGTTGGGGTGGGCACAGAGGTGTCTGCCACCGCCAGTGAACTTCCATCGCAGTAGTCACCGCTGTCGGTAGTGTCCCCACCTCTGTCCATCGTGGTGCTCCCCTCACCCTCCGTCCCACTGGTGCCCTCACCGTCGGTGGATTCGGCTTCCAGGCCCATGTGGGATGCAGCTCCCTCTGTCGCCGGTGCCTCTGCTCCGCCACCAGATGATGCTAATGCACAGAAGGACAGGGTGATGAAACAAAAAAGGTTGGGGGGGGGGAGGGAGACAGAGGATAGACTTGGTCAATGCCAGCAACAACACCACCGTTGGCATACACAACACACAGGGAACAACCCTATGCACTAAGCCATGCACTACCAGTTACAATGCTAGTCACCAGCCCATGGGGTACAATGGCTAACGCCATTAGCTGCACACCTGAAACCCACAGGACCCTCCCCAGTAGTAGATTCCCACTAACACTATTGGGGTTTGACTGCATCTGATCTTGCCTATCATTGAACATACCCTGCCATGTTTGCCCTGGCCTAGGGGCACCCACATCCCCCACCCAGGTAAAAACTTAACGCTCGCAAAGTCATGATTCTGTACTCACCCCCTTATGGCTGCTGTGCTGCCTTCAAGCGCCCATCCAACTCCAGGTAGGCCACCACGAGGATGCGGTATATCAGGAGGGTCAGGGTACGACAGGCACCCTTTACTTGTTGGGAGGCCTGCCCCAGCTGGGCCTCCGCGGTCTTCCTTGCCCAGCGGCGTAGGTACTCCCCCCCCCCCCCCCCCCCCGTTTGCGGCAGTGGGTGCTCCGCCTGTCAGACCCCCAGGGTCCACACCTCCTTGGCGATGGCACGCCAAATACCCTTTTTCTGATGGGTGCTGACCTGCAGGAACAATACAGCAGAAAAGGGATTAGTCACACCGTCTGGACTGTCATACTCATTGCCTACCATATCCCTCCCATCCCCTTACGCACATACATTCCTCACCATACATGCAGTACTCTGCCCAGGACCCCTCAGACACCCCCCCCAAGCCCAGGGGCTTACACACACACACCGCAATCTGTACATTCATGGGCCACGTATCACGCTCACAGTGTACTCACCTGTATGCCTGGAGGACCATAGAGTAAAGTGTACTGGGGTAGGCCCCCATCCACTAGTCTCTCCAACTCCTCTGAAGTGAAGGCGGGGGCTCTTTTTCCACACTCAAGCCATTGTTGCTTCCAGACACAGGTCAGAGCAGCACTTGCAGTGTAGGTCCTCTCCTGTTGAAGGTCAGGTAGCAAGTGAGTCAAAAGATAGAAAATGGCGGTCACGTCCGCGGCGGTGCATACCGTCACGGCCGGCTTACATTGCCATTGGCTCCTGGAACCCATAGGGCCCAATGATAACCAATGCTATGTTGTGCGGCGGTCATCGACCGCAACGGCGCACGACGCCAGCGGAATTACCTCATTTCCACTTGGCCCTCCTCACAGGTCAGGCAGCCGCCATTTCAATGGGGCACAGGCCATGGCACCTAACTGCGTCACAGCAGACGTTGGCACATCAAGTTACTCTCGAGTTCACATACTGTTTCTGTAAAAGAAGAAATGCATATTAATATTGACATGTATGAATATGACCCTCTGCTCACCGTTTTTCACCCTAGAGTTCAACCGCTGAGGAGGAATAGGAGATGGAGAACATCCCCTGTGTACAGACCCCTGGTGGACCTGGCGACAATGGAGGACAGGCACATTATCCTGACCTGCAGACTTGATAGGGCCACAATCCAAGAACTGTGTTCCCAATTGGAGCCAGACCTGATTTCAGCTATCCGCCAGCCCACAGGTATCTCCCCTCTAGTGCAGGTCCGGTCAGTGCTCCATATCCTGTCAAGTGGTTCCTTCCAAGCGACAGTGGCCATGGCATCAGGGATGTCTCAGCCAATGTTCTCAAACGTGCTGACCAGAGTGTTCTCTGCTGTGCTGAAACACATGCACAGCTACATCGTATTCCCCCAGGAGGAGAGTTTGGCCACAGTGAAGGCTGACTTTTATGCACTGGTCCATATCCCCAATATCATTGGTGCCATTGATGGTACACATATTGCATTTGCTCCCCCAAGTGTTCAGAAAGAGGAAAAGCTTTCACTCTCTGGATGTGCAAATGGTGTGTTTGGCGGTCCAGTACATCTCCCATGTCAATGCCAAGTATCCTGGCTCTGTGCGTGATGCCTTTTTCGTGAGGAATAGCAGCATTCCATATGTGATGTCTCAACTCCAAAGGCACAGGGTGTGGCTAATAGGTGAGCCCATGGTTTCCACCCAGTTGATGTAGTTATATGGGTGTGGGTTTGGCCCTAAGGTTGAGTGTGTGGCTAACAGGTATCCCACGAATATTTGCAGGTGACTCTGGTTACCCCAACCTCTCATGGCTACTGACTCCAGGGAGGAATGACAGGACAAGGGCAGAGTAACGTTACAATGAGGCACATGGGTAAACAACGAGGATCATTGAGAGAACCTTTGGCCTCCTGAAGGCCAGATTCCGGTGCCGCCATCTGACAGGTGGATCCCTGTACTACTCACCCAAGAAGGTGTGCCAGATCGTTGCATGTTGCCTTGAGACACCAGGTGTCTTTTCTGCAGGAGGATGAGCCTGGGATGGTTGTGTGGCAGCGGTGGAGCCTGTGGACAGTGACAAAGAGGAGGCAGAGGAAGAAGATGTGGACAACAGAAGTACACTGATTCAACAGTACTTCCAGTGACACACCGGTAAGACACTGTAACTTAACCATCCATTGCAGTTTTGTGTTTGAAATTGAACATGGCAGCCTGATTTCCCTATTTCTATGGCCACTCACTGTACCCTTTGGCATCTCTATTTTCAGATCTCTGTACCCCTCTCTGTACCCCACTCTGGCTCCTGGTGGGTTTACTGCTGCCCACTGCAGGTCATACCTATGTAAACATTAGAGTACATTTGAATTGCAATGTTTACAGTTTGTGAAAGTAATACATTTTTCATAGAATTCACAGACTCAATACTTGAATTTGTTCCAAGGGTGTTTATGTGTTAATAAGTGTAGGGGGTATTGAAATAGGCTGGGCTGCTGATGGAGGAAAGTCCAGGGTAGAGTCCATTCTATTTGTATCCCAGGTGCATTGTCCAAGGGAGCATAGGAATAGGAGCAATGGCAGTTCAAGGTGGACAGGCTGACCGAGTGGGACAGAGGGTGACAATCAGGAGAGTTTTATTTCCTGGCGGGGTCTTGGCAATAGTCTCTGGCTTCTGCCTGGATCGCAGGGACCGTTTGCGTGGTGCTTCTCCTTCTGCAGGGGGTGGGGTGCTGGTGGCCTGTTCCTGTTACGGGGCCTCCTGTCCACTAGCGCCGGCAGAGGTGGAGGGCTGTTCTTCAGTTTGGCTAGTGTCAGGGGTCCTTTGGTGTGCCACTGCCTCCCTCATGGTGTTGGCCATGTCTGCCAGCACCCCTGCAACAGTGACCAGGCTGGTGTGGATGTCCCTTAGGTCCTCCCTGATCTCCAATTACTGTCCCTCCTGCAGCCGCTGGGTCTCCTGCATCTTGGGCAGTATATGGCCCATGGTCTCCTGGAAATGGGCGTATGCTCCCAGGATGTTGGTGAGTGCCTCGTATAGAGTCGCTCCCAGCTTCCCTGTTGTCATGTGCCTCTGTCCCCTGAACCGTGTGCCCACTGCCACTGACCCCAGGTCCCTGATCGTCCTGTGTTTGTGGGGTTGCCTGTGGTCCCTGTAGCGGTGGACATACTGCTGATTGACATGTCCTGGGGACAGAGGGATGGGCCCGCTGGGTGGGTGCTGTGTTGGTGTTTACTAAAGGGGGAAGCTCTGTTGTGGGTTAGGACTGTGGCTGGGTAACCGACTGTCCAAAGGTCGCTGATGGGTCAGGTTGGTCATCCTGATCCAGGCGTGCAGAGCTGCTGTCATCACTGTGGGCCTCTTCGGGGGATAGGGCTGGATGTGGCTGGCACCTCCTCTCCAGTGACGTTGAGTGGGGGATATAAATGCAGTGTTATTGTATCTGCGTGTGCCATCTTGTGCATGGATATGTTTCCCTCTATGGTTGTTATTGGCTTGTGTGAGTTGTGCTTGCTTTGGTGATGGGTGTCCATGCAGGTCTGTGGTGGGGGTCCATGCATTGGTGTTGCATGCAGGGCTTGGAATTGGGATGGGTGGGTTGTGATGGTGGGGTATATGTGAGGTGGTGGTGTGATGGGAGTGAGGGTAGGGGTTGTTGTTTGTGATGGCATGCAGGTAGGGTGGGGGATAAAGTAGTAATGTTTTGACTTACCAGAGTCCAATCCTCCTCCTACTCCTGCTAGGCCCTCAGGATGCATGATGGCCAAGACTTGCTCCTCCCATGTTGTTAGTTGTGGGGAAGGAGGTGGGGGTCCATCTTCAGGCCTCTGTACAGCTACCTGGTTTCTTGCTACCACAGAACACACCTTCCCCCATAGGTCATTCCACCTCTTCCTAATGTCATCCCTTGTTCTTGGGTGCTGTCCCACAGCGTTGACCCTGTCCACGACTCTCGGCCATAGCTCCATCTTCCTAGCAATGGACGTCTGCTGCACCTGTGATCCGAATAGCTGTGGCTCCACCCTGATGATTTCCTCCACCATGACCCTTAGCTCCTTCTCTGAGAACCTGGGGTGTCTTTGTGGTGCCATGGGTGTAGTGTGAGTGGTATGTGTGTCGGGTGATGTGTCGGGGTGTGTGCTCTGAGGTGCGTGGATGGTGTATGGGTGATTGTGTTTTGTGGCTCTGATTCAGTGGGTGCTTCCTGGCTTGTCTCTATCACTTGCCAAAATGTTTTGGTTGTAAAGGGCTGTGGGCATTGTGGGTGGGTGTTTTTTAGTGGTGTGGATGGGTGTATGTGTGTCGGGTGTGTGTATTTTGAATTGTCCAATGTGGTGGTGTTTTGTAAGTGTGTGTGTGTGTGTATTTTGAGCGCGGCGGTGTGTACCGCCAATGGTTTACCACGGTTGAATGACCGCCGCAGTGATTCGTGGGTCTTGATGCTGTGGGCGTATTTCTGTTGGCATAACGGTGTGGGTTTTGGTCCCGCCAGTTTGTCAATGACGTTTGGCCTGGCGGACTTGGGTGGGTGTCTGTATAGTAGCTGATTTCTCTGTGTGGGTCATAATACCCTTAGCGGTATACCGCCGCGGTCACGGTATGTTGGCGGCAGTCAGCATGGTGGTAAGCGGCACTTACTGCCAGGGTTGTAATGAGGGCCTTAATCTTTTGAAAATTAGACTCTTAATTCTGAGGATTTATTCTCTTTCCCTCCTCCCCCCAATATTGAAGGTTCAGCCCCACCCCAACATTGTGTTGAGTTCTTTCTTCATATATTTCTGATTATAACGGTTTGTGGAAGTTTCTGGGGATAGAGTTTGTGGAAGAGCCGAGAAGAGAGCTAACATAGTGCAACATCTTATTTTTTGTGTGAAAAATACATTAAAAGTGCTGTCAACATTTTTTCTTTTTAGCCTAAAATGGCAGCCTATTGTTTAAAAGTCCTAATAACACCATCTTCCTAGCTCTCTGAAATCCGCAAATTGTTTGGTTTTTTTTTTCAGCGCAGTTTTTGCAGTTCGCTAAGTGGCAATATTGAGAAATATGTAAAACCTGGAAGCTGTATAGTTCTGGAAACTAGGCATATTTGAAATTCAGCAGTGGTTCATTTGTGCATAGGGAAGGGGGGAGCGTACTGCCGGTCATTCCAGCACAGTTCACCCCATTGCATCCTGGTAAATGCAATAAGCTTACTTCAGAGTTGCTGAAGTTTTTCACCAAAGTTGGTGCAAGTAGTGCTGTTATCTCTAGACGTGTGATTCCGAGTTTAGCTCTTCATCAATAGAGAGCAAATTCATCTGGGGTTGCTGGTGTGCTGCCCAAGTCATTACAGGTCACAGTACCACTCCACAGGCACACAGGTGCATCACAGGTGAGCTTGTCAGCTCATTGGCTCAAGGGTACTGTGACTTGTGAAGCCTTGGGCAGCATACCAGCAACCCCAGATTACTTTTCTCTGCTCTCTACTACTTCTGCTCACTACTGATGAAGGGCTCAATCCAGAAACACATGTCTAGAGATAACAGAACTACATACACTAACCTTGGTGGGAAAAAAAGCAACTTTGAAGTAGGAGGAGACTAGTGTGTGTTAAACAGTAGTCATTTCGGGTTTCAGTGTTGTGAGAGCAGATTAGAAAGATGTATTTGTGGTCAGTTAGAAGATGCAAGAACCTGCAGGGTAGCTGATATATCTTTGAAATGACCACTGACTAGCTCATTTCTTGGGGTGAAGGGGTCAAGAATCTTGTCAAGTGCTAAATTCTAGTTACCCCCTGATTACCGTTTGTATATTCAGCAAGAAGTCTGTTGAGGTGTGAGAAGGAGGCTTTAGAGTCATTGGGAAAATAAACAGAGCCTAGGATTAGGAGTGCGAGCTTCACCAGCACGCATTTTTGTGTAACAATTTTAGGTATAGCTCCATACATGTTAATTTAACTCATTAGGCCGCTGTGCACTTTAACCTAGATATATTTTATTCAGCTTCATCTTATTATTGTTACAATAACCATTTTTACTGTCTTGTTTTATTTTCCGTTTGTCTAACTGTTTTTGCCTAGGCCAGCACTCTGTTCTCAAACAAGACATTCTTGATCACTCTGTGCTTCTTCCAAGGCTACAGCACTGTACATTGCTGGTGAACGTGGTAGAGGTTTAGTCTCCAACATTCATAGAAAATATACATCCTTACATAGGGACGTTTTCTCAGAACATCAGTTGTGTTATAAAAACACTTCCTTATCCCTTGCACGTTAGAGGGAGATTTCAGCCAGGGAACCACGACTGTATGCTGATTGCCGAATGCTTCGCTACAGATGCTAGCGCAGACCGCAGGCCTTTGCTCAGGTATGGGGGTTGATGTCTTCCCAGGGGAACCTGAAAGGCAGACTTAAAGCTTAACATGCTGTGCTCTATCCTAGCCTAGGTAAGGATTAGTCCATTGACAATAGTGACAATATGATAGCGTTTTTTTTAATGCTTCACTCATCTTGTCACAATTTTAATACTGTCATGTTTTGTCGTCCTGGTTATTGCAGATCACGCCTTGCTATCTAAGATGCAGTCGTTTTTATTAAACTCATTATTGAAATATATACTGCTTCTGTTTGTCATTTATATATGAGACTGAATTGTAAATGAGAGAATTGTAAATGAATTGTAAATGACGAGACCTGAGTGACCACGACTTCCCCGAGAAGCCAAATATGTTATGCGCTCGGCTGCGCAGTCATCCCTATCTTTGGGTAGAGATGAGGCACTGCTAGTTAGCTAGAGCAAAACCAGGATTGGAGCGACAGGTGTCACCAGCAGTGGGTTAGACTAAGTCTCCCACACCGCGGGCGATTCTGCCGCTCAAAATCCAGTAGTCTCTTTAGGATAATGAGAGCCTACGCGACAGCATCTCCCCAACAGTTAGTACTTTAACCGTGAGTCATTATATGAAAATGAATACAGACCCCTCACCCCCATATCCTATGGGGCTGAAGCTTGTATCATTTGAATTTACATTGTGCCATGATCTTGCAGATACAACTTGATCTACCCAATAGTTCATTTTTTCAGAATCTGTGCTGGATCGATAGTATCTCCTGAATAATGGCTATGTCTGGTTTCTTGGAAACCAGGCACTTAATCTGTTTACAACAGACTTTGTCATTCCATCAGTGTTTGTTGACCTTATGGATAGCGGTTTAAATGTAGTCATGATATAAATGATGTGTCGGAGATGTGCTGAACAAGGATCCGGATACAGGTATGTAGAGGGAGAAGGGAAATCCAAATACCAGATCTCTCGTGTCACTTAAATGTAGATAATGGAATTTGTGTACGGGCCTGGATTCAAGGTTGTGTGTCATAACTTTGTTATTGGTG
This sequence comes from Pleurodeles waltl, assembly GCF_031143425.1. NCBI lineage: Eukaryota > Metazoa > Chordata > Amphibia > Caudata > Salamandridae > Pleurodeles > Pleurodeles waltl. Next base: position 1,718,826,911 of record NC_090444.1, on the reverse strand, counting down.
GTCTATTACTCTTCAAATCGTCATTGCGTTGACCTAAAATCAGTAGTTCTTTTGCGGGAGCTGAGATCTGCTTTCAAGATTCATGGCCTCTTAGGAGTAGAAGAAGTGATTGTAGTGGTCAGGATTCTAGGAGAGAGCTTCATTTAACTCTGCTATGCTCCTGATAGCCCGGTATATCATTCTTATGGGCCCTGGATATGTGGTAGATTACTTACTGCTGGTTGTGCGGATCTGGAGGGAGTTAGGAGTCTTATCACATAGATTGCTGTCTTCAGCGTTTCCATAGGAGTTTCACTGAGATTCTCAAATGTTTCCAGTCCCTGCAGCTATAGAAACTTGCTGGTTTTGCCATGTACAGTCACCAACTATATTGTTTCAGCTGGGAACATAACGCTAGAAATGTTGTCCTCATGATACTTGTTTCAAGTGAAAAGTCAGCTGCAATGGAGATTGTGTGTGTCCTTTATAGGTAACTAGGCCATCTCTTTGCTGCATGTAGTATTTGGCAACATATCTGGTGTCTAAGCAGGCAGAGTATGATGAGCCTGTGTGATTCTTTCTTGGCATAACAGGATGGACTGAGGTGGGGAGCACTTTGAAATTATGACGGTTGGCAAGTTTTAAGTTAAGTAGCTGTGGTAGGAAGGAAGATGAGAAGTTTAGCACATTGTCACCTTCAACCATTTCCGGCACGCTGTGCAATTGTACATTATGTCTCTTTATAGCTTCTGTTTTAGTAACTCGCTTTTGTAAGTTGCCCCACTATGGAGCATTTAGCACTGTGTTTTCAAGGGTCCCAAAGTAATTTATCTGATCAAACTAGTGGTAGTCTGAAAGCGGCTATTCTTGTGTTAAGGGTTTTTAGGGATAAGGGTGTTTGCCAAGGATAGTTCTACATTTATGTTGGATTTGATTTCTTTTAGTTATTTCATGAGGGCATCTAGTGTAGCAGCTGACACGACAGTAGTATCACTTGTAGAGGCAGTTTGTTTCTAATTAGGTTTAAGTGCTTAAGAAAATAGTAACTGTCTAGAAGCTTCTGAGCCAGGCATTAAAGTGGCCATGTTCCCCATACCAGTACTAGAGGCTTGACCACAGTATGCAAGGTCTTGCTGCACTATAACCTCAGTACAATTTGGACTCCGTTTGTGTTTTGCTTTTCACTAATGACTGAGCTGAAACACACATGCATTGACAAAAATCTCTGGAATGCGTATCTTAGTCCAAAGAAGACATTTATTATTTCACTACGCATGGTTCCTAAAAGAAGATTAGCATGTTGAAAGCACACGTTTAAAAATGGTCACAATAATGAAATGAAGACATACACAAATGATTTTCCACTGCAATATACACAGAAAATATATGTATATATATTATAATGCAAAGCAAATAATTAAGAAAAATGCATCACCGTAGGGCCTGTTAGGTGCTTCATCTCTTTCCTGCCCGCCATCCGATGACCCCGTTCGACTGCGAGAAAGACATATCTCTACCCTAAAGGGAAATATATCAGGCATTCGGCGTCTATAATCCTGATCTGATAGGGACTTCTAGCTGCATCTTCCTTACCTTAGAATTCCCTGGCGTCAGCTTCGAATCTCCTACTGTTGATTTGGGTCTCGTTTATATCTTAAAAAAAATAAAGAAGAAGCTTTTTGGGAAACTCCCTCCTGCTTGCGCAAGAAGTATTTAAAAAATGCTAGCTATTTTAGGTCCGGGTCGGAAGAAACAGGCTGGAACTGACCAGTGTCCCAAGGTATCTCTCCCAAGCCTAAGCCGTTCCCTGCTGTACCATCCTTAATGTGTTGACTGACTAAGTCCTCCATATTATGTCCTAGCTCTTCGGTGAGAAAGAACACGCAGAATAGAAAACATGTTGCTAACAAGTTTGTACAGGACACTACTCCTTAATGTGGAGGTAAAGCTAAAGCTAAGCTGAATACAAAATGGAGACTGTAACTGGTGATTACTAATTTGACGGTGGACAGCTAAGCCAAGTGCAAAGAAATCAGTGGTCAAAATACAAATATCACTACAGTTGGCAATGTGTTCAGAATTGCATATTTAGTGACACGTTTTACTCTTTATGGGGAGATTGAGCCTTTTTCTGTAAATCAATATTTAAGAAACACATGCTTGACTTGGCATGTACTCAGGACTGTTTGCGTGCTAATCCTTCCTTTTCATTATGAGGTGTTTTGGCTGTTTTCCACATGGCAGGTATAGAGGAGTTTCTTGCATCCCTGTGCAGGTTGGTGCGTCCATCCTTGGCGCAGTTGAGGATGGGCCTGTCCTTTACCTTTTCCAAGATGTTGTGTGCCTGGTATTCTGGTCTTCCTTGGCATGGTTACCCCCTACTTTTTGCCTTTTGTTGATGCCAGTTATGATTGAAAGTGTGCTGGGACCCTGCTAACCAGGCCCCATCACCAGTGTACTTTCCCTAAACTGTATCTTTGTTCCCACAATTGGCACAGCCCTGGCACTCGGGTAAGTACCTTGTAAATGGTACGCCTAGTGCCCTGTTGCCAGGGAAGGTCTCTAAGGGCTGCACCATCTGTTATGCCACCCTCGGGACCCCTCACTCAGCACATGCACAATGCCTCACAGCTTGTGTGTGCTGGTGGTGAGAAAATGATTAAGTCGACATGGCACTCACCTCAGGGTGCCATGCCCACATCCCACTGCCTGTGGCATAGGTAAGTCGCCCCTCTAGCAGGCCTTAAAGCCCTCAGGCAGGGTGCACTATACCACAGTTGAGGGCATAGTTGCATGAGCACTATGTCCCCTACAGTGTCTAAGCAAAACCTTAGACATTGTAAGTGCAGGGTAGCCATAAGAGTATATGGTCTGGGAGTCTGTCATATACGAACTCCACAGCACCATAATAGCTACACTGAAAACCGAGAAGTTTGGTATCAAACTTCTCAGCACAATAAATGCACACTGATGCCAGTGTACATTTTATTGTGAAATACACCCCAGAGGACATCTTAGAGATGCCCCCTGAAAACATACCCGACTTCCAGTGTGGGCTGACTAGTTTTGCCAGCCTGCCACACACCAGACATGTTGCTGGCCACATGGGGAGAGTGCCTTTGTCACTCTGTGGCTAGTAACAAAGCCTGTACTGGGTGGAGGTGCTTCTCAACTCTCCCGGCAGGAACACCTGGCGGTGAGCCTCAAAGGCTCACCCCCTTTGTTACAGTGCCACAGGGCATCCCAGCTAGTGGAGATGCCCGCCCCCTCCGGCCACAGCCCCACTTTTTGCGGCAAGGCCAGAGGAGATAATGAGAAAAACAAGGAGGAGTCACTGGCCAGTCAGGGCAACCCCTAAGGTGTCCTGAGCTGAGGTGACTCTGACTTTTAGAAATCCTCCATCTTGCAGATGGAGGATTCCCCCAATAGGATTAGGGATGTGCCCCCTCCCCTCAGGGAGGAGGCACAAAGAGGGTGTAGCCACCCTCAGGGCTAGTAGCCATTGGCTACTAACCCCCAGACCTAAACACCCCCCTAAATTGAGTATTTAGGGGCCCCCAGAACCTAGTAAACTAGATTCCTGCAACCTAAGACGAAGAAGGACTGCAGACCTGAAGCCCTGCAGAGAAGACGGAGACACCAACTGCTTTGGCCCCAGCCCTACCGGCCTGTCTCCCCACTTCGAGAAAAACTGCAACAGCGACGTGTTCCCCAGGGTCCAGCGACCTCTGAAGCCTCAGAGGACTACCCTGCATCTAAAAGGACCAAGAACTCCAGAGGACAGCGGCCCTTTTCCAAAGAAACTACAACTTGCAACAAAGAAACAACTTTTAAAGGACTCCACGTTTCCCGCTGGAAGCGTGAGACTTTCCACTCTGCACCCGACGCCCCCGGCTCGACCTGCGGAGAAACAACACTACAGGGAGGACTCCCCGGCGACTGCGAGCCAGTGAGTAGCCAGAGTTGACCCCGAGCCCCCACAGCGACGCCTGCAGAGGGAATCCAGAGGCTCCCCCGACCGCGACTGTCTGCTTCAAAGAACCCGACGCATGGTAGACACTGCACCCGCAGCCCCCAGGACCTGAAGGATCCAACCTCCAGTGCAGAAGCGACCCCCAGGTGGCCCTCTCCCTTGCCCAGGTGGTGCCTACCCTGAGGAGCCCCCCCTTGCCTGCCTGCTTCGCTGAAGAGACCCCTGGGTCTCCCATTGAAACCTATTGCAAACCTGAAGTCTGTTTGCACACTGCACCCGGCCGTCCCCGTGCCGCTGAGGGTGTACTTTCTGTGCTGACTTGTGTCCCCCCCAGTGCCCTACAAAACCCCCCTGGTCTGCCCTCCGAAGTCGCAGATACTTAACTGCTGGCAGACTGGAACAGGGGCACCCCCTTCTCCATTGAAGCCTATGCGTTTTGGACACCACTTTGACCTCTGCACCTCACCGGCCCTGAGCTGCTGGTGTGGTAACTTTGGGGTTGCCCTGAACACCCAACGGTGGCCTACCTTGGACCCAACTTTGAACCCTGTAGGTGTTTTACTTACCTGCAAAACTAACCAATACTTACCTCCCCCAGCAACTGGTGAAAATTGCACTCTCTAGTTTTAAAATAGCTTATTGCCATTTTTGCTAAAACTGTACATGATATTGTGTTGGTTCAAAGTTCCTAAGATACCGGAGTGAAATACCTTTCATTTGAAGTACTACTTGTAAATCTTGAACCTGTGGTTTTTAAAATAAACTAAGAAAATATATTTTTCTATATAAAAACCTATTGGCCTGGAATTGTCTGAGTGTGTGTGTTGCTCATTTATTGCCTGTGTGTGTACAACAAATGCTTAACACTACCCTCTGATAAGCCTACTGCTCAACCACACTACCACAAAATAGAGCATTAGAATTCTCTTTTTGCCACTATCTTACCTCTAAGGGGAACCCTTGGACTCTCTGCATGCTATTTCTTACTTTGAAATAGTACATACAGAGCCAGCTTCCTACATTGGTGGCAGCGGTGGGGTACAAGACTTTGCATTTGCTGGACTACTCAGCCAATACCTGATCACACGACTAAAGTCCAAAAAATGTCATTAGAAACTGATTTTTGAAATGTGAACTATTTTTCTAAATTTTTAAAAGTCCTGCTAGGGCCTTATGTTAGTCCCTGTCAGCATTTCTTTTAGAGTTTAAAAGTTTTGTAAAAGTTTGAATTAAGTTCTAGAGATAGTTTTAGACTCTTAAAAAGTATTCCAACTTTTATAAACATAGGGCCTGATTCTAACTTTGGAGGACGGTGTTAAACCGTCCCAAAAGTGGCGGATATACCACCTACCGTATTACGAGTCCATTATATCCTATGGAACTCGTAATACGGTAGGTGGTATATCCGCCACTTTTGGGACGGTTTAACACCGTCCTCCAAAGTTAGAATCAGGCCCATAATGTCTACTACAGAAGAGTTAGTGATGGAACTCAGCCTCACCCCTTACCTGCATCTTAGGATGTCAGAGTTAAGGTCTCTCTGTAAAATCAAAAAGATAAAAACTGGTTCAAACCCTACCAAAGTACAGCTCCAGGAGCTCTTGGCAGAGGTTGCTAAAAACAACACATCTGATGATGCCTTCACAGAGGGGGACACTAGTGAGTTGGAGGAACTCCCACCTCCAACCCTAGATAGGGAGACCAGGGTTCCTCCAACCCTGACTCCAAATGTGATAGTCAGAGACGCTGCTTCTCTCACAGGAGAGTCCAGCAACTCTGGAAGCATTGAGGAAAGCCTCAATGAAGATGACCTCCTGCTAGGCAGGTTGGCCAAAAGATTGGCTTTGGAAAGACAGATCCTAGACATAGAAAGGGAAAGACAAGAGATGGGCTTAGGTCCCATCAATGGTGGCAGCAATATAAATAGGGTCAGAGATTCTCCTGACATGCTAAAAATCCCTAAAGGGATTGTAACTAAATATGAAGATGGTGATGACATCAGCAAATGGTTCACAGCTTTTGAGAGGGCTTGTGCAGCCAGAAAAGTATACAGATCTCACTGGGGTGCTCTCCTTTGGGAAATGTTCACTGGAAAGTGTAGGGATAGACTCCTCACCCTCGCTGGATAGGATGCAGAATCCTATGACCTCATGAAGGCTACCCTGATTGAGGGCTTTGGATTCTCAACTGAGGAGTACAAGATTAGGTTCAGGGGGGCTCAAAAATCCTTGAGCCAGACCCGGGTTGATTTTGTTGACTTCTCAGTCAAAACACTGGATGGCTGGATTCATGGCAGTGGTGTAAATGATTATGATGGGCTGTACAATTTATTTGTGAAAGAACACCTGTTAAGTAATTGTTTCAATGATAAACTGCATCAGCATCTGGTAGACCAAGGACCAATTTCTCCCCAAGAATTGGGAAAGAAGGCGGACCATTGGGTCAAGACTAGGGTGACCAAGACTTCGACAGGGGGTGACCAAAAGAAAGGGGTCACAAAGACTTCCCAGGGGAAGAGTGTTGAGACATCCAAGGGTAAAAGTTAAGAGTCTTCTAAAGGGCCCCAAAAACCTGCTCAGGAGGGAGGGTCCAAAGCCTCTTCACAACCCAATTTTGGGTAAAAACTTTGATCCCAAAAAGGCCTGGTGTCGTAGCTGTAATCAGCAGGGACACCAAACTGGAGACAAGGCCTGTCCCAAGAAAGGTTCCACTTCAAACTCTACTCCAGTTAGCACTAGAATAGCCAGTCTCCAGGTGGGATCAACAGTGTGCCTAGAGCAAATCAGGGTTCACACTGAAGCTACATTAGTCTCTGAGGGTGGGTAGGACTTAGCCACACTGGCTGCCTGGCCCCCTAATATGCAAAAATACAGGCAACAACTCTTAATTAATGGGATTAGTGTAGAAGGCCTGAGGGATACAGGTGCCAGTGTCACCATGGTGACAGAGAAACTGGTTTCCCCTGGTCAATACCTGGCTGGACAAACTTATCCAGTCACCAACGCTGACAATCAGACTAAAGTACATTCCATGGCTGTGGTACCTTTAGAATGAGGAGGGGTAAATGGCCTGAAACAGGTGGTAGTCTCCTCAAATATCCCTGTAGACTGTTTGCTTGGAAATGACCTGGAGTCCTCAGCATGGGCTGAGGTAGAACTCAAAACCCATGCAGCCATGCTGTGTATCCCTGAGCTGGTGTGTGTCAAAACAAGGGCACAGTGCAAGGCTCAGGGTGAAAAAGTGGTGTTGGAGCCTGGAATAATGGCCCAACCCTCCAAGAGGAAAGGAAAGAAGACTGGGGAACCAGCTTCAACACAACAAAAGAAAGGGAACCTCTCTTCCCAGGAAGACGTTCTGCCCTCTGAGGGAACTGAGCCCATGGAGTTGGAACCTTATCAGGTTGAACTCTTAAGCCCAGGGAGACCCACAAGGTAACAGTTGTGTAAGGGGCAAGAAACATGTCCCTCTTTTGAAGGCCTTAGGCAGCAAGCTGCTGAAGAGACCAAAGGAAAAATAACAGGAACACATAGAGTCTATTGGGAAGATGGACTCCTTTACACTGAGGCAAGAGATCCCAAACCCGGTGCCACTAGGAGAGTGTAGTACCTCAGGAGTTTAGGAAGTTCATTCTGACCTTAGCTCATGATATTCCACTTGCTGGGCATTTGGGACAAAGCAAGACTTGCAAAAGGTTCAATAACCATTTCTATTGACCCAACATGTCCCAGAAAGTAAAGGAGTTTTGTGTCTCCTGTGCCACCTGTCAAGCCAGTGGTAAGACAGGTGGACACCCAAAGGCCCCCCTCATTCCACTTCCAGTGGTGGGGGTCCCCTTTGAAATAGTGGGTGTGGACATAGTGGGTCCACTTGAACCTCCCACAGCCTCAGGGAACCAGTATATCCTAGTGGTAGTGGATCATGCCACTAGGTACCCTGAAGCAATTCCCCTTAGGTCCACTACTGCCCCTGCAGTAGCTAAAGCACTCATAGGTATCTTTACCAGAGTGGGATTTCCTGTGGATGTGGTGTCTGACAGCGGTACCAACTTCATGTCAGCATACCTGAAGCATATGTGGAATGAGTGTGGGGTGACTTACAAATTCATCACACCATACCATCCACAAACCAGTGGTCTTGTAGAAAGATTTAACAAGACATTGAAAGGCATGATCATGGGGCTCCCTGAAAAGCTCAAAAGGAGATGGTATGTCCTCTTGCCATGTCTGCTTTTCGCCTACAGAGAGGTGCCTCAGAAGGGAGTAGGGTTTTCCCCCTTTGAACTTCTGTTTGGCCATCCTGTCAGGGGACCACTAGCTCTTGTAAAACAAGTCTGGGAGAGACCACTTCATGAGCCTAAACAAGATATAGTGGATTATGTACTAGGGCTACGTTCCAGGGTGGCAGAGTACATGAAAAAGGCAAGCAAAAACCTTGAGGCCAGCCAACAACTCCAGAAGATGTGGTATGACCAAAAGGCTGCTATGGTTGAGTTTCAGCCAGAGCAGAAAGTCTGGGTTTTGGAGCCTGTGGCTACCAGGGCACTTCAGGACAAATGGAGTGGCCCTTACCCAGTGCTAGAAAGAGTCAGGTCACCTACCTGGTAGACCTAGGCACTAGCAGGACCCCCAAAAGGGTGATCCATGTGAACCACCTCAAACTCTTTCATGACAGGGCAGATATGAATCTGTTGATGGTGACAGATGAGGACCAGGAAGCTGAGAGTGAACCTCTCCCTGATCTCCTCTCCACAGACCCTAAAGATGGCTCAGTAGATGGAGTGATCTATTCAGACACCCTCTCTGGCCAACAGCAATCTGACTATAGGAAAGTCTTACAACAGTTTGCTGAGCTCTTTTCCCTAACCCCTGGTCAGACACACCAGTGTACCCATGATGTGGACACAGGAGACAGCATGCCTGTCAAAAACAAAATTTTCAGACAGTCTGATCAAGTTAAGGAAAGCATCAAAGTGGAAGTCCACAAGATGATGGAATTGGGAGTCATTGAGCACTCTGTCAGTCCCTGGGCTAGCCCAGTGGTCTTTGTCCCCAAACCTCACACCAAGGATGGTAAGAGAGAGAAGAGGTTTTGTGCGGATTACAGAGGGCTTAATTCTGTCACCAAGACAGATGCCCATCCCATTCCAAGGGCAGATGAATTAATTGACAAACTCGGTGCTGCCAGATACTTAAGTACCTTTGACTTGACAGCAGGGTACTGGCAAATCAAAATGGCACGAGGAGCAAAAGAAAAGACAGCATTCTCCACACCTGATGGGCATTATCAGTTTACTGTTATACTCTTTGGCTTAAAGAATTCCCCTGCCACCTTCCAAAGGTTAGTGAATCAAGTTTTTGCTGGCTTGGAGTCCTTTAGTGCAGCTTATCTTGACAATATTGCTGTCTTTAGCTCCAGCTGGAAGGATCACCTGGTCCACCTGACAAAGGTTTTTGGAGGCCCTGCAAGCAGCAGGCCTCTCTATCAAGGCATCCAAATGTCAGATAGGGCAGGGAACTGTGGTTTACTTGGGAAACCTTGTAGGTGGAGGCCAAGTTCAGCCACTCCAACCCAAGATCCAGACTATTCTGGACTGGGTAGCTCCAAAAACCCAGACTCAAGTCAGGGCATTCCTTGGCTTGACTGGGTACTACAGGAGGTATGTGAAGGGATATGGATCAATAGTGACACCCCTCACAGAACTTACCTCCAAGAAAATGCCTAAGAAGGTAAACTGTACTGTAGAATGCCAACAGGCCTTTGACATCCTGAAACAAGCTATGTGCACAGCACCAGTTCTAAAAGCTCCAGATTACTCCAAGCAGTTCATTGTGCAAACTGATGCCTCTGAACATGGGATAGGGGCAGTTTTGTCCCAAACAAATGATGATGGCCTTGACCAGCCTGTTGCTTTCATTAGCAGGAGGTTACTCCCCAGGGAGTAGTGTTGGAGTGCCATTGAGAGGGAGGCCTTTGCTGTGGTTTGGTCCCTGACGAAGCTGAGACCATACCTCTTTGGTACTCACTTTGTTGTTCAGGCTGACCACAGACCTCTCAGATGGCTAATGGAAATGAAAGGTGAAAATCCAAAACTGTTGAGGTGGTTCATCTCCCTACAGGGAATGGACTTTATAGTGGAACACAGACCCGAGACTGCCCATGCCAATGCAGATGGCCTTTCCAGGTTCTTCCACTTAGAAAATGAAGACTCTCTTGGGAAAGGTCAGTCTCATCCTCTTTCGTTTGGGGGCGGGTGTAAGGAAATGCCTCCTTGGCATGGTTACCCCCTGACTTTTTGCCTTTGCTGATGCCAAGTTATGATTTGAAAGTGTGCTGAGGCCTGCTAACCAGGCCCCAGCACCAGTGTTCTTTCCCTAACCTGTACCTTTGTCTCTACAAGTTGCACACCCTGGCATCCAGGTAAGTCCCTTGTAACTGGTACCCCTGGTACCAAGGGCCCTGATGCCAGGGAAGGTCTCTAACGGCTGCAGTATATCTTATGCCACCCTGGGGACCTCTCACTCAGCACAGACACACTGCTTGCCAGCTTGTGTGTGCTGGTGGTGAGAAAATTACTGTAGACATTGCACTCCCCTCAGTGCCATACCAACCTCACACTGCCTATGGCATAGATAAGTCACCCCTCCATCAGGCCTTACAGCCCTAAGGAAGGGTGCACTATACCACAGATGAGGGCATAGGTGCATGAGCACTATGCCCCTACAGTGTCTAAGCAAAACCTTAGACGTAAGTGCAGGGTAGCCATAAGAGTATATGGTCTGCGAGTCTGTCATACACGAACTCCACAGCACCATAATGGCTACACTGAAAACTGGGAAGTTTGGTATCAAACTTCTCAGCACAATAAATGCACACTGATGCCAGTGTACATTTTTATTGTGAAATACACTTAGAGATGCCCCCTGAAAACATACCCGACTTCCAGTGTGGGCTGACTAGTTTTGCCAGCCTGCCACACACCAGACATGTTGCTGGCCACATGGGGAGAGTGCCTTTGTCACTCTGTGGCCAGGAACAAAGCCTGTACTGGGTGGAGGTGCTTCTCACCTCCCCCTGCAGGAACTGTAACACCTGGAGGTGAGCCTCAAAGGCTCACCCCCTGTGTTATAGCGTCACAGGGTATCCCAGCCTACAGGAGATGCCCGCCCCCTCCGGCCATGGCCCCACTTTTGGCAGCAAAGCCGGAGGAGATAATGAGAAAACAAGGAGTCGTCACTGGCCAGTCAGGACAACCCCTAAGGTGTCCTGAGCTGAGGTGACTCTGACTTTTAGAAATCCTCCATCTTGCAGATGGAGGATTCCCCCAATAGGATTAGGGATGTGCCCCCTCCCCTCAGGAAGGAGGCACAAAGAGGGTGTAGCCACCCTCAGGAATAGTAGCCATTGGCTACTAACCCCCCCAGACCTAAACACCCCCCCAAATTGAGTATTTAGGGCCCCCCAGAACCTAGGAAACTAGATTCCTGCAACCTAAGACGAAGAAGGAATTCTGACCTGAAGCCCTGCAGAGAAGACTGAGACACCAAATGCTTTGGCCCCAGCCCTACCGGCCTGTCTCCCCACTTCGAGAAAAACTGCAACAGTGACTCGTTCCCCAGGGTCCAGCGACCTCTGAAGCCTCAGAGGACTACCCTGCATCTAAAAGGACCAAGAACTCGGAGTTACCATTGTGAAGCTACATATATGTATTGACCTATATGTAGTGCACACTTATGGTGTCCCCGCACTCACGAAGTTCATGAAAATGGGCCTGGACTACATGGTGGCACCTCTGCTAGTGCAGGGGTGCCCTCACACACAGGTACTATGGACCTAGCCTTCAGGGTTGGTTAGATATGTAGGTGCAGTATACCAATCTGGAGTGGAATACTGGGTTACCAGTATGTAAGTACAAATTTGGAGTCTGAGAAGAGCGTAAGCACTGGAGTTGTGGTTAGCATGACTCCAGTGAGAGTCCAGCAAACTGACATGTAGGCCACAAACTATGAGCACTGGGGTCCTGACTAGCAGGATCCTGTTGAGACAGTAAAAACACACTGACAAACAAGGCAAACATGTTGGGTTAACTACGCTAGAAAGAGGCTACTTTCTCACAAGAGGTCGTTTGGTTCCCTTCTGTGCACACCTGCGGGGATTGTTTCCTTCACACGTCTCTTATCTACCTGATCATTGTTTCTGAGCACTGATTCGGTCAGTTCCTTCCCGTACATTCCATCCTTCTGGCTCAGGGAGAGTTCTGTGTTTTCCCTATACATCTGGTGTTTTTGACACCTTCCTATCTTTCGTCCTTGGCCACGGCCAACAGTTGTCTGTCCGTGCTTCCACTTCCTCCTGTACACGGTCTTAGACTCTTGGAGTGGGTCTTTTCAGGCTCTTGTATCTTAATATGTCTCCAATTTCATGTTCCTTTCCTGACCTCATCTTCCTTCGGGGTTCCATGATTGGTTTGCTTTTTTGTTATGCTCCTTTCGATATGATCTGTGCTTTTCTGCTGCACAGTTCTATGAAATTCTTTATGTGCAGATGCTTATTCTGCCGCCAGTTCTCATGTCAAGCTTCTTCCTTATTTTTAAGCCTGTTTTTATTGTCTGGCGATTTTGTTCCCCTTCGTTTTTTTTTTTCTCACATTAATTTTTTGCTCTGGGTTCACACAGGACTTTCAATTTCCTTTTACCTTGTCATTCCAGTTCTGCTTCAGTGTTCTCTCTTTGACTTTCTCTCATACCCTGCCTTGTGTATGTCCGTACACTTGGTACTTGTGTGCAGGGCCTTGCTGGTCTTTTCCCCTTGATATTCCATTGGGGCCTGGCGCTGTTTTCCCTGCTGCATCTGAGACAATCATTGCTGGTCTGCCTGTACGCTTTAGGATTTTCATTCGTTCTGTTCCTGACCCTTTGTTCTGTCTTGGATTGGGTGTGTTTTTCATATTGCCTCTGCTGGGGTACTCTCTCATTCTCACTGTGAAATTGTTTGTATTGCATGCTTACGCTTGTCCCTCTACTTTGACTCTTTTACACATTTTCTATCACGTGTTTTCTGGTTCTATCTCTGATTGTTTTTTCACAGTTTTCACTCCCCTATTGGGTATGGTTGCTGCCTAATTTCCTGTGGACACTTTCCCTTAACAGTCCTGACTTAGCATTTCCCCTGTGGATATGTCAATCATTTTTTTCATATGAGTAACTTAAGTTATTCTCTCGCCCTCTCCGTGTCGAGCCTGGTTATTCCTCTGTGTTACCGAGATGTTCTTTGCGAGGCTGGTGTGATCTGTTTGCACCCTCCTTCGGTGGGGCGATTGCTTGGGTATCTAATTCTAAGATAAGGAATCTGCGGCTAGTTGTCTCTATCAGATGAACAATTTACTTACCTTTATGTAACTCCTTATCTGGTAGAGATACAGACTAGCCGCAGATTACTTATCGACCCACCCATCCTCCCTGCTTGCAAACTTCAGTCTCGCTTAGGGTAATTTTGGTGTTTTTCTATTTCTTGTACACCTCATGACGTGTCTTCTTTTCTGGTTGGCATATACACTATTACTCTGTGTTACTATTTCAGTGCCAGTTTCTCTGTGGCTCTACGTTATTCTGCGGCTTCAAGTCACTAAAGAAACTGGCAAATATATGGACTCCGCTGATGTCATGCCCCGGGACGACATTGCTGCGGAGTCGTTCATCGCCCTCTACAGACACGTAGAGGTACTGCTGAGGAACAATTTCAGGATCCAGTCTGACACCTGGGGGAGATTTCTAAGATAAGGAATCTGTGGCTAGTCTGTGTCTCTACCAGATAAGGCGTTGCTGAAGGTAAGTAACTTGTTCTTCAGTCGAAATTGCACCAGAAACCAGGCAAAAAGTGGACGTAAACATGTCAAAAGAGGCACTTTCCTACACCACGAGTACCCGGATGACGACAGCAAATATGAGGAGCTGGGTAATGCCACTGGTAGTTGGTGAACACTGCTCGCCTCTTGCTGTGCATGGTGAGATTCGGTTGCTCATCTGCTTCCCATGCTGCCTGATGAAGGCTGCGTCATCCTCAACCAGGCTTTGGTGAATGGCAGGGATGCGGCTAAGTTCACCATTTAGTATGCACTGGACACCTCAGACTCCCTGGTAAAGCCATGGCTTCAAGGGTGGTGCTGCGTCGCCACACCTGGTTACGGTCCACTGGGTTCTTGGGGGATGTTCAGTGTTCACTGATTGACATGCCCTATGATGGCTCCCACCTGTTTGGCGACAAGGCTAATGCAGCACTTGATTGTTTTCGCAAAAGCAGTCACTGCCAGATCCCTTGGCCTTTCCCTCTTGACCCAACTGCAACAGCAGTCCTTCTGCAGTCATGGAAGGGCAACTTTTAGTGTCCGCAATGTCAGCCATATCCTGTTCAACAGCCTGCCCTTTCTTTTCAAGGATGGAGCAGCTGATCCCAAAAAGGAGCAAGTAGCCAGTCACAACATGCTTCCTGGTCCCCAGCTGCTCAAGCTGCCTCAGTCTCAAGCCCCTTCAATGTGCCCTCCATGCATCACAGCCATTCTGATAGCGCAGAAGCAAGCACCACCTGCCCTAGAGGTTGACGATCACATCTGACAAATGGGTTCTTCAGATCCTGCAGAAGGGGTATGCCCTACCATTTGCTGAAACATCTCAGCCTCTCTCACCATCCCCAAGTCAGCTAACAGTGCACCAGCTCTTCCTACTCTGACAGGAAGTGCAGGCTCTTTTGTCCAAAGGAGTTATCACAAGGGTTCCTGTGCCAGAAGTAGAGTGTGGTTGTTATTCCTGTTGCCGTCTGGTGCTGAAAAAGGACAGAGGCCTACACCTTATATTATATCTGCGCCTTCAATGTTATCCTAAAAAAAAATTCAAGATGCTCACATTGACTTGGGTTCTTGCTGCCCTAGATCATAGAGGGTGAATGGTAGCTCTGGACCTGCAGGATGCATATTTCCACAACCCTGTCCTGCCACACATGTTACCTGGAGGGCATGGGGGGCCATGAGTATTTCCAGTTCGTTGTGCTCCCCTTTGGCCTCACCAGGGCCCCTTGGTGTTCAGGAAAGTGATGGTGGTGGTTGTAACCAATAAAGAAGGTTAGAGGTTCCAGTGTTCACCTACGTCCGTGATTGGCTGATGAAGATGGGCTCACTCCAGGACGTCGTAGCCCACATCCAGACTACTGTGAGCCTTCTGTATCTGCTGGGGTTCACTGTCAGCGTGCCAAAGTCACATCTGACTCCCTCCCCGACGCTCCCTTACATCTGAGCCATTCTGGACACAGCGCAGCTCTGTGGGATATTCAGGGTCCTATTATGATGTTTTGGCCTCTATTCTGGATTTTGTTAAGACTGATTCTGAGATAGCTGCGTCTCATGCCCTCCTGCATCCTGCTGGTACAATACTGCCAAAGAGATATGCAGGCTCTACAGTGGGACCTGAAGTTTCAGTGGGTGCAGCATTTGGGGAATCTTTCTGACCTGGTCCAGAAATCAGGGGGAACCGCAAAAGATCTGCATAGGTGGCTGAAGAACCACAATTGAGTCAAAGGTAGACACCGCTTCCTTCCCCCACCCAGAGCGCACATGAGTGACAGATGCGTCACTCATGGTTTGGGGTGGCCATCTGTGAGAGTTTGAAATCAAAAGACTAGTCTATAGTGGAATCTCAGCTCTACATCAGCTTGTTGGAGTTGAAGACTATAGAATTTGAATTTGGATTTTAAGCCTTCCGACCCACCCATCAATAGATGGCTGGTTCAGGTGTTCATGGACACCACCACGGCCATGTGGTAAGAAACAGGGTGGGATGGGGTTGTGAACCCTGTGCCAGGTGTCTCCGCGCCTCCGGACGTGGCTGTAATGTCATGACATTTTCGTAGTCATAGAGCACCTGGTGGGATCTCTGGTTACTAGTGCGGATTATCTCAACCATTTTTGCCTTGCAGGCCACTAAAGGTGTGTACATTTGGAGGTGGTGCAAGGTCTCTTCTGAGAATGAGGAGAACCTTGGTTTGATCTATTTGCCACTGCCAAGAATGTGCAATCTCAGCACTTCAGCACACTGGAGTTTCCAAAGCTGCCCTTGCTCTAGGACACATTCACTTGGCACTTCTGTACACTTTTCCTCTAGTACCTCTTCTGCCTCAAGTTCTCAAAAAGATCAGGACTGACTGAGCCCAAGTAATCACGGTGGATCTGGATTGTGCACAGAGATTATGGTATCCAGCTTTCCTGAGCATGAGCATCTGGCCTTTATTCAGGTTGCCCCTTGTGGGAAGTTGGCTCTGTATGTACTATTTCAAAGTAAGAAATAGCATGCACAGAGTCCAAGGGTTCTCCTTAGAGGTAAGATAGTGGCAAAAAGAGATAATTCTAATGCTCTATTTTGTGGTAGTGTGGTCAAGCAGTAGGGTTATCAGAGGGTAGTGTTAAGCATTTGTTGTACACACACAGGCAATAAATGAGGAACACACATTCAAAGACAATTCCAGGCCAATAGGTTTTTGTATAGAAACATATCTTTTCTTAGTTTATTTTAAGAACCACAGGTTCAAGATTCACAAACAATACTTTAAATGAAAGGCACTTCACTTAAGAACTTTAGGAACTTTGAATTAGCAAAATAGCATATACAGTTTTCACGCAAATGGCATATAGCGATTTTAAAACTAGACAGTGCAATTTTCAACAGTTCCTGGGGGAGGTAAGTGTTTGTTAGTTTTGCAGGTAAGTAAACCACCTACGGGGTTCAAAGTTGGGTCCAAGGTAGCCCAAAACGCATAGGCTTCAATGGAGAAGGGTGTGCCCCGGTTCCAGTCTGCCAGCAGGTAAGTACCTGCGTCTTCGGAGGGCAGACCAGGGGGGGTTTGTAGGGCTCCGGGGGGGACACAAGTCAGCACAAAAAGTACACCCACAGCGGCATGGGGGCGGCCGGGTGCAGAGTGCAAACAGGCGTCGTTTTCGCAATGGAGTTCAATGGGAGACCCAGGGGTCTCTTCAGCGAAGCAGGCAGGCAAGGGGGGGGGCTCCTCGGGGTAGCCACCACCTGGGCAAGGGAGAGGTCCACCTGGGGGTCGCTTCTGCACTGGAGGTCGGATCCTTCAGATCCTGGGGGCTGCGGATGCAGTGTCTTTACCAGGCGTCGGGTTCTTTGAAGCAGGCAGTCGCGGTCAGGGGGAGCCTCGGAATTCCCTCTGCAGGCGTCATTGGGGGGGCTCAGGGAGGTCAACTCTGGCTACTCACAGGGTCGCAGTCGCCGGGGAGTCCTCCCTGTAGTGTTGGTTCTACGCAGGTCGAGCCCGGGGCATTGGGTGCAGAGTGCAAAGTCTCACGCTTCCGGCGGGAAACGTGTGTTCTTTAAAAGTTGCTTCTTTGTTGCAAAGCTGTTTCTTCTTTGGAGCAGAGCCGCTGTCCTCGGGAGTTCTTGGTCCTTTTAGATGCAGGGTAGTCCTCTGAGGCTTCAGAGGTCGCTGGACCCTGTGGAACGCGTTGCTGTTGCAGTTTTTCTTGAAGTGGGGAGACAGGCCGGTAGGGCTGGGGCCAAAGCAGTTGGTGTCTCCGTCTTCTCTGCAGGGCTTTCAGGTCAGCAGTCCTTCTCCGTCTTCAGGTTGCAGGAATCTATCTTGCTTGGTTGTGGGGGCCCCTAAATACTCAATTTAGGGGGGTGTTTAGGTCTGGGGGGTTAGTAGCCAATGGTTACTAGCCCTGAGGGTGGCTACACCCTCTTTGTGCCTCCTCCCTGAGGGGAGGGGGGCACATCCCTAATCCTACTGGGGGAATCCTCCATCTGCAAGATGGAGGATTTCTAAAAGTCAGTCACCTCAGCTCAGGACACCTTAGGGGCGGTCCTGACTGGCCAGTGGCTCCTCCTTGTTTTTCTCATTATCTCCTCCGGCCTTGCTGCCAAAAGTGGGGCCGTGGCCGAAGGGGGCGGGCAACTCCACTAGCTGGAGTGCCCTGGGGTGCTGTAACAAAGGGGGTGAGCCTTTGAGGCTCGCCGCCAGGTGTTACAGTTCCTGCAGGGGGAGGTGAGAAGCACCTCCACCCAGTACAGGCTTTGTTACTAGCCACAGAGTGACAAAGACACTCTCCCCATGTGGCCAGCAACATGTCTGGTGTGTGGCAGGCTGGTAAAACTAGTCAGCCCACACTGGAAGTCGGGTATGGTTTCAGGGGGCATCTCTAAGATGCCCTCTGGGGTGTATTTCACAATAAAATGTACACTGGCATCAGTGTGCATTTATTGTGCTGAGAAGTTTGATACCAAACTTCCCACTTTTCAGTGTAGCCATTATGGTGCTGTGGAGTTCGTGTATGACAGACTCCCAGACCATATACTCTTATGGCTACCCTGCACTTACAATGTCTAAGGTTTTGCTTAGACACTGTAGGGGCATAGTGCTCATGCACCTATGCCCTCACCTATGGTATAGGGCACCCTGCCTTAGGGCTGTAAGGCCTGCTAGAGGGGTGACGTATCTATGCCATAGGCAGTGTGAGGTTGGCATGGCACCCTGAGGGGATTGCCATGTCGACTTAGTCATTTTCTCCCCACCAGCACACACAAGCTGGCAAGCAGTGTGTCTGTGCTGAGTGAGGGGTCTCCAGGGTGGCATAAGACATGCTGCAGCCCTTAGAGACCTTCCCTGGCATCAGGGCCCTTGGTACCAGGGGTACCAGTTACAAGGGACTTACCTGGGTGCCAGGGTGTGCCAATTGTGGAAACAAAGGTACAGGTTAGGGAAAGAACACTGGTGCTGGGGCCTGGTCAGCAGGCCTCAGCACACTTTCAAATCATAACTTGGCATCAGCAAAGGCAAAAAGTCAGGGAGTAACCATGCCAAGGAGGCATTTCCTTACAATGCCTATGAGGAAATAGGTTGTATTATATGGTTTGGTAGTAGGACCTCACCAACCCCTTAATGACCAGTCAGGTTTGGTTTGTTAAACCTTAGCTCAAACCTGGGTAGCTGTGGCTCTGTGCAGTCAGGTTTACACAAAGAAATAATTGTAAAGCATTTGTACAGTAAGGCTCTTTATTGTATAGATTAATTAAAATCATTACAATATACAGTTTTAAATAAACCTTAAAATGAGCGTGCCTAAAAAAAATGCAGTTAGGTAGTTTTTACTTGCTTTAAGGCTATACCAACTCCCAGGCGGTATTTGACAGTTGAGGAGATTGTTCTCTGGTCAGCTGAGTTGAGGCATGCCAGAATGTCTTGTCTGCAAGAACACGTCCCCAACTGATTCCAGATGGGGTGCGTCCATTTCTGTTGGAGAACTAAGGTAGAACTGTAGAGACAGATGGTGTGCATTAAATCCTCAGTTGCAGAGCTGCATAGTCACACGTTCTTTGCACCTTCTGCCCTCCGCTTGGAGCAGTTATGCATATACGATGGCAGAATCCCAAGGCGATAGTTCAAATATCTACTATTGTCCCTGCAATTTAAGGCTATCCTGAGAGATTCCTGCGGTTTTAAGGCTCTGTAACGGTTTAATTGCACCCACTCATGCAAGTGCTTTTCTAAAGCTGCCCTATCCTCTAATGGTGAAATTATTTTCATGGTTTTATTGACAGCTTTTTTTTTTTTTTTTTTTATTATTGTGGCTCGCAGCTGCCGGCCACAAATTAGCCAACCTAAACAGAGTAATTGTTTCCTCAAGGTAGGCCCACGCTGCTGAACGTGGGCTTTTCATGATATCCTTCCATATTTTGTAATTTAATGTGTGTGCCTCGGCGAGGCTGAGCTTGTAACAGAAGAGAACGAACGCTGCTTGCTTCGTGTGGGACTGTTATGCTAGCCCAAACTCAAGCCTTATCTGGGCTGGTGAAGCGTAGCTGGGGAGCTGGAAGATTTTTCTATATATACGTATTACCGTTGTGTCCATAGTTGTTGTGCCTCTCCCACAGAGGGCCCAGAGCCATATGTCAGGGTTGGTACTACTTGAGCCCTGGCAGTTTCCAGTATGGTGCTGAAAGATCCCTTTTAAGCTCTTAAACATGGTTGTAAACCCAGCCGCAAGAGCAATCCCATTCCTTTTAATTTCCTCCTTATGCAAATTGAAAGAGCCTTTGTTGTCGAATAAGAGGCCAAGGAATTTGTAGTCTTTTGTCCCCCGAAGCTTATTTCTGTCAAGATGCTGCTGACTTTCCCTTTTTGACTGCATCCGGCTAGGATCATGATCTTGTTTTTTTTTTAACTGTTTATTTTCAGGCCATTGGCCAGGGAGTATTCTTCAGTCGTACCCAGGAGGTGTTGCATGCCGACCCTAGTATGACTACTTAGCACCAAGTCATCAGCATATATAAGAATTGACAAGTGTGTTGACCCTAGTTTAGGAGGGTGGGAATTTACCAATGACAGGGCTTGGTATAGGTCAGCCAGGAATAGATTGAATAATTTAGGTGCCAAGACACACCCCTGCTTGAAGCCACTTGCTGTTGGAATGGACCTTGAAAGCTGGGCACTACTACCTAGCTTAATTTGAACCCATGTGTTGGAATATAGGTTTTCGATCACTATCAAGAGGGGCTGGGGAATACCCCAGTCATGTAGCTTTTCCTATAACCTTTTACGGTTGACAGTCAAAGGCAGCTTTGTAGTCAATGTAGCATAGGTAAACTTGTAATTTTTCATGTTTGAGGAGGCAAAGATTGATGCCTGAGCAATTAGATTTGTTGTTGTGCCAGTGATCTTAATAAACACTGTATGATTGAGAAGGACATGGTTCTTCAAACTTGCCCAGTTGCAGAGATGATGAAGTAGTATGCCAGCAAGGTATTTTGCCTCATTATCAATGAGGGCGATTTGCATATAGTTCCCACAATCTGATAGACTTCTAGTTGCAGATTCCTTACCTTAGAATTTTCCCCCAGGCGTCAGACTGGATCTAGAGATTTTTTTCTTCAAGCAATACCCTTGCGCTTGGGTGGTGGCATCGGTTGACTCCGTAGGCGTCGTGGTCGCCGTGATGACGTCGGGAGTAGTACATAGACACCGCCCTCGCACAGTGACGTCAATTCTTTTCTTTCCGCGCCATGCGCTGATCTGAGAGAGCTACCCTCTACAATTTTTTGGCCGAATTCGACCGTTTTGTTGAAATTTTTTGGTGCGAACTTGGTGCGTCGAGGATGTCGCCGAAGACCGGGTTCAAGCCGTGCGAAGACTGTCACCGCATGATGTCGGTGACGGACCCACATCGTGTCTGTCTGTGGTGCCTCGAGCGCGACCACACCTGAAGGCTTTGAGGGAGCTGTCCCTAAAGCTGATGGCTGCCCGGCACTCCACTCTGTGTAAGTCCCGATCTCGCTCGAGATCGGTCGCGGAGCCACCACCACTCGTCTTCATCGAAATCGTCGGGTCCCGGTAAGAAAAAGAAGTCCCATCGCTCTCCGACTGCACCCCGTCGCTCAGACCCGGGACGAGCATCAACGAAGTAGGCCTCCGTCCTCGGAGCCTACGTCTGGGTCGGCTCTGCACGTCCTCGAGTATCCCGGAGCCGGAGCGACCCCCGCCCAACTCCTAGTTTTACAAGGCCATGCGCCTCATATTTGGGCGTGCTGACCCCGATACAGCGCCTTTCGGGCCCAAGGGTCTTGGCCTAGGGGCCTTCAGATTCCGTGCCGGCGGCTTCGGCTACGGCCATCGAGGTCGCCTCCGGATCCGTGCGCGGATCCTTCCCAACGCCAGTCACAAGTCGAGACCTTCCCCGGTGTAGGGTCGTTTAGCGTCACTCTCGACGTCGGTAGTGCCCACTATCGACGTCCACCCCATTCTCATCCCCGATGACTCTGAGTTGGCGCGGCGTCAGTCGACGCCGCCCTCGGCTTCGGTGGGCCCTATTCGCCCGAGGTCGGATTTGACCCATTTTCCTATGGGTACGAATACGGGGAGGAATTGGAGGGGTCCCTGGACCCTTATGAATACCAGGAAGACCCTACTATGGACTGGGCACAGGACTTGGGCGAAGCCAGTGGTCTTGATATTTCTCCTGACTCTGGCATGCTGTGTCCTCCTACCGTGGCTACGGCAGAGGGAGCTACCTATGGTATGGTGGTTAGTAGGGCGGCTGAGGTCCTTGGCCTTGAGCTACCTACTGTCGAAGTCAGGTCTAACCTGACGACGGTGCTTCAGTCTGGGGCTTCTGCTTCTGAACCCCTTCTTCCATTTAATGAAGCCCTGACTGACGTCCTTTTGGGTACGTGGTCCAAACCCAAAACAGGGGCTCCTGTGAACAGGACGATCGCTCGATGCCATCGGCCTGCGCTGAACGACCCGAAGTTCCTGTCCCACATCCTACGCCTGAGTCTTGTTATCCAGTCGTCGTCTTCTTCTGGTGTGTTCCCTTCCGCACCCCTGGATAGGGAATACAAAAGGCTGGAACAGTTGGGTAAGAAGTTGTTTTCTTCCTCCAGCCTCGCGCTGCGGTCCGTGAACACAGCATGCCTTTTTGGCCCTTATTCCCACTCCCTGTGGGATACGGTTGCGCAAGTCCTGCCGCAGATACCGGAGGAGGCCCGTGCTATCGTCTCCCAAGCAGTCAAAGATGGGAGAGACGCGGCAAAGTTCACCATCCGTTGTGGGCTGGATACGACCGACTCTCTGGGCAGACCTGTTACTACGACAGTGGCCTTGAGGCACCATGCCTGGTTACGTACTTCTGGTTTTTCGGGGGATGTCCAACAGTCACTCATGGACATGCCTTTTGATGGCACCCGTCTCTTCGGAGACAAAGCGGACTCGGCCTTGGAGAGGTTCAAGGAGTCCAGGGCTACGGCTTGGTCCCTTGGCCTTTCTGCCGCCACACGCCCCTTACAGTCCGCTTTTCGTCCCTTTCGTGGCCACGGAAGGAGCACCCTATCGCGTCCTCAACCCAGTCACCTGGCCATGCACGCTGGACAGCCTATGTGTGGCAGGGGGCGCGAAATCCCAGGTGGTCGTGGGTCAGGTAACCAGAGGTCTGTCCAGTCCACCCCTGGCCCTGCAGCAGCCTCCAAACCTTCCTAGTCCGTCCCCTTACTCCCGCCCAGTAGGTGGCAGAATCCGGCATCACCTGCCCCACTGGGAACATATCACCACGGACGGGTGGGTTTTGCAAATCATTCGGAAGGGCTACTCCCTCCCTTTCGAATCCGCACCACCACATATGCCACCATCCTTCCTTCCCCTTTCGGAGGATAATTTGGTGCTTCTCCGCCAGGAAGTTGCGGCTCTCTTGGCCAAGGGAGCTATAGAAAAGGTCCCTGTGCCATAAGTAGGTCGTGGTTGTTATTCCCACTACTTTCTGATACCAAAGAAGGACAAAGGCTTGCGCCCTATCCTAAATCTTCGGGACTTGAACTACTTCCTCAAGAAGAAGTTCAAAATGCTCACCCTGGCTCAGGTTCCGTCTGCCT
This sequence comes from Pleurodeles waltl, assembly GCF_031143425.1. Classification (NCBI taxonomy): domain Eukaryota; kingdom Metazoa; phylum Chordata; class Amphibia; order Caudata; family Salamandridae; genus Pleurodeles; species Pleurodeles waltl. Next base: position 1,718,803,544 of record NC_090444.1, on the reverse strand, counting down.
TAGACCCACAAGACTGGATGGTAGCGTTGGACTTGCAGGACGATTATTTTCACATCCCCATCCTGCCTGCCCAAAGACGTTACCTACGATTCGTGGTAGGTCACGAGCACTTTCGAGTGCTCCCTTTTGGCCTTAGCAGTGCTCTCGGGTGTTCACGAAAGTGATGGCGGTGGTTGCAGCTCATCTGCGCAGGTTAGGGTTCTCAGTCTTCCCCAACCTATACGACTGGCTGTTGAAGGCGCCTTCGTCCCAGACAGTGGTCTCACACCTCCAGATACGGCGAACCTTCTGCACCAGCTGGGGTTCACTATCAATGTGCCGAAGTCCCACCTGACTCCCTCTCAGACGCTCCCTTTCATCAGGACAGTTCTGGACACAGTGCGGTTTCGGGCTTATCCTCAACAAAAGCGAGTCCAAGACATTCAGGCTATGATTCCGATCTTTCAGCCTTGGTCTTGGGTTTCGGTGAGACAGACTCTGAGACTGCTGGGCCTGTTGGCCTCCTGCATCCTGCTAGTAGCACATGCCAGGTGGCATATGCGGGCTCTGCAGTGGGACTTGAAATTCCAGTGGGCGCAGCATCAGGGTAATCTCTCCGACATGGCTCTCTCAACGCCAGAGCAGACTAACTCAGCCGCCAACACACTGTCGATCACGAATGGCGTCTCCATCCGGAGGTGGCGCAAGGTCTCTTTCTCAAGTGGGGAGAGCCTTGGTTAGATCTGTTCTCCTCCGCAGAGAACACGCAATGTCAGCTATTTTTCGCGTTGGAGTTTCCAAGGCGGCACTCGCTCGGAGACACTTTTCGTCTCGAGTGGAACTCCGTCCTCCTTTACGCCTTCCCGCCTATCCCTCTTCTGCCCAGAGTTCTCAAGAAGATCAAGAGCGACCCGGCCCAAGTTATCTTGGTGGCTCTGGACTGGGCTCGAAGAGTGTGGTATCCCAGGCTACTGAGCATGTCCATCGATCCTCCACTCAAACTGCCTCTTCGGGCGAATCTTCTGTCGCAGCAGCAGGGGACGGTCCGCCACCCGAACCTGTCCAACCTCCGCCTTCATGCGTGGAGATTGAGTGGCAACAGTTGACGGCATTTGCCCTTCCACCCGAAGTCTGCAATGTTATCTTGGCAGCCAGGCGTCCCTTGACTAAAACTATGTACGCCTGTCATTGAAATAAATTTGTGGCATTGTGCACTAACAAATCTGTTGACCCCCTATCTGCCCCTCTTTCAGAGGTTCTTCTATTCATTCTTTCCTTGGCCCAGCAGGGCTCTGCATTGGGCACCCTTAAGGGGTATCTTTCTGCAATTTCCGCCTTTCTTAGGCTTCCTGATCAGCCCTCAATCTTTAAATCTCCTCTTGCGAGTAGATTCCTGAAGGGTCTCACCCACTTATTTCCTCCCACTCCCTTCATCATGCCTCAGTGGTATCTTAATCTTGTACTTACTTTCTTGATGGGTACTCCCTTTGAGCCTATTCATAATTGTCCCTTATGGCTCCTCACATTCAAAACTGCTTTCTTATCGCCATCACCTCTGCTCGCAGGGTGAGTGAGCTTCAGGCCCTTTCTTCAAAACCTCCGTACTTGTCCGTACACCCCGACAAAGGGGTGTTACGCACTAGAGCTTCCTTTCTTCTTAAGGTGGTTACACTGTTTCATGTCAGCCAGTCCATCACTTTGCCTTCCTTCTACGCACCCCCACATCCTTCCCATGAGGAAGAGAGACTCCATCGTCTGGACCCAAAAAGAGCGTTGGTGTTCTATCTCAATCGTACTAAAGACTTTCGGGTGGACGATCAACTCTTTGTTGGCTATGTGGGTGCGAAGGAAGGGAAGGCGGTGCAGAAACTTACCATCTCTCGATGGGTGCTTCTTTGCATCAAAATGTGCTACGCCTTGGCAAAAAAGCAACCTCCAGAAGGCTTGCGGGCTCATTCTACCAGGGCCACTGCTGCATCCACTGCATTAGCATGCAGAGTTCCTGTCCTGAACATCTGTCAGGCAGCTACGTGGGCATCCCTGCACATGTTTGCTAAACATTACTGCCTGGACAGTCAGGTCTGTCGGGACGGCTACTTTGGTCGTTCGGTCCTGCAGGACTTTCTAGTATGATCTTAGTTCGCAGCCCACCACCGAGGATTACATTGCTTGGGTATCTATTCTAAGGTAAGGAATCTGCAACTAGAAGTCTCTATGAGAAGTACAAGTTACTTACCTTCAGTAACTAAATATCTAGTAGAGACATATTCTAGTTGCAGATTCCTTACCACCCGCCCATCCTCCCAGCTTGCAAACTGATTTCTAGGGACAGGGATTCCCCCTTTCAGGTCCTTAGCTCTGGCGCACCAATAACCGTGTTCTTAGCAGCTCTGCGCTCTGGCGTGGAAAGTCCTTAAAAGAAACTGACGTCACTGCATGAGGGCGGCGTCTATGTACTACTCCCGACATCATCACGGCGACCACGACGTCTGCAGAGTCGACCGACGCCACCTACCGACACACAAGGGTATTGCTCAAAGAAAAAAATCTCCGGATCCAGTCTGACGCCTGGGGGAAAATTCTAAGGTAAGGAATCTGCAACTAAAATATGTCTACCAGATATTTCATTTCCGAAGGTAAGTAACTTGTACTTCAAGTTTGTTTCCTCCTTTGAAAATAGGTCAGATTATAGAGCCTCTCCAAGATGCTGGGATCGTGGTCCCCTATTAAGGCATGGTTGAAGAGTGGCACCATTGCATGAGCCGAGGTTGTCTGGTCCGTCTTATAGATGGTATGTGGAATTCTGTTTGAGCCTGGCGCGCCTGTGGTGCTCCCCTTTGCTATCTGCCAAAGAACCTCGTTGGCAATGATAAGTTGAATGCTGCCGGGGCCCATCAATGACTCTACAGCTGTTCCGGTATCCTCCTTTTGTGTTGCCTTTAAGGTTTGCAAACTACATTTGGGTTGGTCTGTGGGTTGAAGTGGGCATATAGGTGGGCGGCCAAACATCCTCTGCGTAAAGCATTTAAACAGCATGAAAACAATTAAAGAAGAAAGAAACTCAGCACTCAAATTCCAACACCATTACATAAAATTAGATTATATTTTTATTAGTTTTAGGACAAAAAACTAAAAGGATCCATGTATAGATTTTACAAGAAACAACAAATCAGACCCTTTTTTTACTCAGCCGCGAACAAGCATTAGCGAAGTCAACAAATATGACACTTAACAACATTGTCAAGGAAAACATTTACAGGTTGGTTTGTAGTTACTTGGTCGACCAGCTCTGGTAGGGAGCCAGTCGAGGGGACCAGCAAGATCCAACAACACCATTAACTCTTCAAAAGGAGCAGTCTCCAGTCCAGTTTTCCCATGTCAATGGCTTCTTGCCTTAACATTGACTTCTATGGAGTAGGCTTGATGCAAGGTGTACAGGATGCTTGAGGTTGCTGAAGATGTTGGGCAGTCTTCTTGGAGCTAATGCTTGGTCCTGGGGAAGCAATTCCGGCCACAGGGATAGATGTCCCACAAAGTCTTCTCAGTTTCAGCAGAAGCCCAATCTGATATCTTCTAACTGCAAATTACTTAACTTTGAATAATCCCCAGGCGAAATACTGGATCCGGAAAATTTTCAAACAGTACTCCTGTGTGGCGTTACGTGGTGTCTTTCGGCTCCACATGATCTCACCATCAGCATTGGAAGTGATGTGTGCGGTATCTATATAGGTGCCACATTGGTGCTGACATCAGTTCCTTTCTGCACCACACAGCACTGATACAGTACTGATGCAGTCTGAGCTACTTCTCAGTCACTTTTTGACTGGATTTTTTGGATGTTGGTCCTCCTTATGGGATATTTGTCTCTTGGATCACGGTAGGTCACACAAGAAACTAGCTGGTTTTAAACTATGTGGGGCATGTTACAGGCAAATATCAGTGACAGATCCCCACTTGGTGTGCTTGTGATGCTTAAAGTGAAAGCATGATGTAAGGAAATGCTTCTTTGGCATGGTTACCCCCTGACTTTTTGCCTTTGCTGATGCTAAGTTATGATTTGAAAGTGTGCTGGGACCCTGCTAACCAGGCCCCAGCACCAGTGTTCTTTCCCTAAACTGTACCTTTGTTTCCACAATTGGCACAACCCTGGCACTCGGGTAAGTCCCTTGTAACTGGTACCCCTGGTACCAAGGGCCCTGATGCCAGGGAAGGTCTCCAAGGGCTGCAGCATGTCTTATGCAACCCTGGGGACCCCTCACTCAGCACATGCACACTGCTTCACAGTGTGTGTGTGCTGGTGGGGAGAAAATGACTAAGTCGACATGGCACTCTCCTCAAAGTGCCATGCCAACCTCACACTGCCTGTGGCATAGGTAAGTCACCCCTCTAGCAGGCCTTACAGCCCTAAGGCAGGGTGCACTTTACCACAGGTGAGGGCATATGTGCATGAGCACTATGCCCCTACAGTGTCTAAGCAAAACCTTAGACATTGTAAGTGCAGGGTAGCCATAAGAGTATATGGTCTTGGAGTCTGTCAAACACAAATTCCACACCACCATAATGGCTACACTGAAAACTGGGAAGTTTGGTAGCAAACTTCTCAGAACAATAAATGTACACTGATGCCAGTGTGCAATTTATTGTAAAATACACCCAGAGAGGGCATCTTAGAGATGCCCCCTGAAACCATACCCTACTACCAGTGTGGGCTGACAAGTTTTAGCAGCCTGCCACACACCAGACATGTTGCTGGCCACATGGGGAGAGTGCCTTTGTCACTCTGTGGCCAGGAACAAAGCCTGTTCTGGGTGGAGGTGCTTCTCACCTCCCCCTGCAGGAACTGTAACACCTGGCGGTGAGCCTCAAAGGCTCACCCCTTTTGATACAGCGCCCCAGGGCATCCCAGCTAGTGGAGATGCCCGTCCCTCCGGCCACTGCCCCCACTTTTGGCGGCAAGACTGGAGGAGATAATGAGAAAAACAAGGAGTCACCACCCCCCAGTCAGGACAGCCCCTAAGGCGACTCTTACTTTTAGAAATTTTCCATCTTGTGGATGGAGGAATCTCCCAATAGGATTAGGGATGTCCCCCCATCCCCCCCCAGGGAGGAGGCACAAAGAGGGTGTAGCCACCCTCAAGGACAGAAGCCATTGGCTACTGCCCTCCCAGACCTAAACACACCCCTAGATTCAGTATTTAGGGGCCCCCAGAACCTAGGAAACTAGATTCCTGCAACCTTAACAAGAAGGACTGCTGACCTAAAGCCCTGCAGAGAAGACGGAGACGACAACTGCTTTGGCCCCAGCCCTACCGGCCTGTCTCCCAATTTCCAAGAAAACAGCAACGCATCTAACACGGACCAGCGACCTCTGAAGCCTCAGAGGACTCCCCTGCACCCAAGGACCAAGACACTCCCGTCAACAGCGGCCTTGTTCAACAACCTGCAACTTTCTTGCAACAAAGAAACAACTTCAAGGACTTCACGTTTCCCGCCGGAAGCATGAGACTTTCTACTCTGCACCCGATGCCCCCGGCTCGACCTGCGGAAAACCAACACTACAGGGAGGACTCCCTGGCGACTGCGAGCCCGTGAGTAGCCAGAGTTGACCCCCCCTGAACCCTCACAGCGCCGCCTGCAGAGGAAATCCAGAGGCTCCCCCTGACTGCGACTGCCTGTAACAAGGGACCCGACGCCTGGAACCAACACTGCACCTGCAGCCTCCAGGACTGGAAGGAACCGAACTCCAGTGCAGGAGCGACCCCCAGGCGACCCTCTGCTTAGCCCAGGTGGTGGCTACCCCGAGGAGCCCCCCCTGTGCCTGCCTGCATCGTTGAAGAGACCCCCGGGTCTCCCCATTGCTTTCAATACAAAGCACAACGCCTGTTTGCACTCTGCACCCGGCCGCCGCTGAGGGTGTACTTTCTGTGCCTGCTTGTGTCCCCCCGGTGCCCTACAAAACCCCCCTGGTCTGCCCTCCGAGGACGCGGGTACTTACCTGTTGGCAGACTGGAACCTGGGCACCCCTGTTCTCCATTGAAGCCTATGTGTTTTGGGCACCTCTTTGACCTCTGCACCTGACCGGCCCTGAGCTGCTGGTGTGGTAATTTTGGGGTTGCCTTGAACCCCCAACGGTGGGCTATCTTGGACCCAACTTTGAACCCTGCAAGTGTTTTACTTACCTGTGAACTTAACAATTACTTACCTCCCCCAGGAACTGTTGATTTTTGCACTGACCACTTTTAAAATAGCTTATTGCCATTTTTGTCAAAACTGTATATGCTATTGTGATTATTCAAAGTTCCTAGAATACCTGAGTGAAATACCTTTCATTTGAAGTATTACTTGTAAATCTTGAACCTGTGGTTCTTAAAATAAACTAAGAAAATATTTTTTTCTATACAAAAACCTAATGGCCTGGAATTGTCTTTGAGTGTGTATTCCTCATTTATTGCCTGTGTGTGTACAACAAATGCTTAACACTACCCTCTGATAAGCCTACTGCTCGACCACACTACCACAACATAGAGCATTATAATGATCTACTTTTGCCACTATCTTACCTCTAAGGGGAACCCTTGGACTCTGTGCACACTATTTCTTACTTTGAAATAGTATATACAGAGCCAACTTCCTACACCTTGTGAATTCTTTACCACTTAACCGGATAGGGAATCTAAGAGGCTGGACAACTTTGGTAAGAGAATGTTCTGTTATGCCTGCCTAGCACTGCAATAGGTGAATACTGCGTGCCTCTGGAGCCATTATTCCCCTACGACATGGGACTTGGTTGCGCAAGTGCAGCCATGGTCTTGCAGGAGGCCTGAGCCATATTCACACATGCTATTGCTGATGGGTGAGATGCAGCAAAGTTTACCATATGGTGTGGACACGACTCGCTGGGCAGAGCAATTTCTTGGAAGCACCATGCCTGTCATAGAAATGGCTTTTCAGGGGATGCCCAATCTTCCCTCATGGGAATGCCCCTCAAAGCTTTTCACTTATTTGGAGGGAAGGTGGATTCAGCGCTGGAGTGCTTTAAGAACAGCTTAGATATGAGTTGAGATATTGCCATGCCCTTTGGCTCTTCTACAGCCCCTCGCCAACCTCAGTCCACCTTCTGCCCCTTTCTTTGCCACAGAAGGGGTCTCCAACCTCGCCCATTCCTTCACAACCAACAGGCTTCCAATCCTTTTCGTAGTCTAGGGTGCAGATCGCACACACAGTGTGGGACAGGCGGCCAGTGGTTGAATCAAGACCCACTTCCCCCAGCAGCCACTGTCTCCAAACCTCTTTAGTTTGCCCTCTAACTATCATAGTGTATCCTGCTTTCTACTGGATACCAATCACCTGCCCCACTGGTGGTCAGTTGCATAAGACCGCTAGGTTCCCCCAATCGTCCAAAGGAGCAACTACCTCCCCTTTGTGACTATTCCACCACCGATGCCACCCACTTACGGTCGGTAGCTGGAGGACAGTCTTGCTTTGCTCTGTCAAGAAGTGCAGGCTCTCATGGCCAAGGGAGCCATAGAGAAAGTGCCTCCACCAGAAGTAGGTTATTCACACTATTTTCTGGTACCAAAGGAGGACAGTTGACTTCATTGTATCTTTATTCTGTGTATTCTCAACCTCTTCTTGAGAAAAGAGAAATTCAAAATGCTCACGGTGCCCAAGTTCTGTCTGCCCTTGACCCATGAGACTGATGGCAGCGTACGACTTGCAGCAAACATATTTCCCCGTTCCTGTCCTGCCTACCCATTACTTAAAGTTAACAGTGGGCCAAGAGCACTTTGTTTGCTCTGCTCTTTTTTGGCCTTACCACCACCCCTCAGGTGTTCACAAAAGTGATGGTGGTGGTTGCAGCTCATTTGCGGAATTCACGATTTTCTGCCTTTCACTACCTTGATGATTGGCTGTTAAAGGCGGGCTTGCCCCAGGCAGTTATCTTCCACCTTTGGTTCAAGGCGAACCTCCTGCTTTCGCTGGGGTTTACTATTAACATGCTGAAGTGGCACATCACTCCCTCTCAGAAGCTCCTTTTCCTCAAAGGTGTTTTGGACACGGTGGAGTTTTAGGCCTATCCTCCTTAGCGGCGAGTACAGGATATTTGGACTATGATTCCGATGTTGCAGCCTCTATCCTGTATTTAAGTGAGATTGACTTTGAGGCTGTTGGGCCCTGCATCCTTCTGGTCACTCATGCCCAATGGTGTATGCGGGTCTGCGGTGGGAACTGAAGTCCCAATGGGCACAGCATCAGAGCGATCTCTCAAAAGTGGTCCAGATTCAGATGGAACTGCAAAAGATATGCAGTGATGGTTAAGAAACATTGATTGGGTCAGTGCCACAGTCCTCGCCCTCCCCCAACTGGAGCTGACTGTAGTGACAAGTGTCACTTCTGGGATGGGGTGGCCACCTGGGAGAGTTGTGGATCGGATACCTCTGTTCTCCATTGGAGACTGAGCTCAACATCAGTCTGTTGGAATTCCAGGAGATTTGTTTGGCACTGAAAGCTTTTCTTCCTTCGATCAAGGAAAGACTGCTGGTGCAGGTGTTTATGGACAACACCACTGCCATGTGGTATTGCAGCAAACAGGGTGGGATGGGGTGATGGACCCTTTGTCAAGATACCCTGCGTCTCTGGACATAACTGGAATGTTAGGGCATTTCCATGGTGGTTCAACACCTGGCTGGTTCTATAAATGCCAGAGCAGACACTCAGCTGCAGATGCCTAGGGGGATCACAAATGGCATCTCCATACGGATGTGGTGCAAGGTCAGTTTAAGCAGTGGGGAGAGTCTTTGTTAGAAAAAGAGAGCTGATTTTCAGCAGTGTTGCGTGCTGGTGTTTACAAGGCAACTCTTGCTCAGAGACTTTTTGTCTCCAGTGGAGCTCTGACTTCCTATATACCTTTCCACCAGTTCCACTCCTGTCCAGAGTTCTCAAGAAGATCCGGAACGACTGGTCATCCTTGTGGCTTCAGATTAGGCACAGAGTCTGGTATCACGAGCTGTTGAGCGTGACCAATGGACCTCCAGTCAGACTTCCGCTTCAAAAGGATCATCTGTCGCAGCAGCATCGAAGGATTTTGCACCTGAATGTGCGCACCGTCTGCCTTTATGCGTGAAGGTTGAGCAACAGCAGTTGAGTGCTTTCAACCTTCCTGTCGAAGTCTGTATGTCCGTTCTGGCATCTAGGCCTCCCTATACCAGTTCAGTATACGCCTGCTGTTGGGACGTTTGTCTCATGGTGTTATGTGCACAATCTTAACCCCCTTTCAGCACATTTATCAAACGTTCTCTTGTTTGCATTGTCCTTGGTCCAGTAGGGCTCTGCCCTGAGAACAGTTGAGGGTTACCTTTCTGCCATCTTGTGATTACCAGAATAACCTTCCCTCTTTACGCCACCTGTTGTGGCTAAGTCCCTTAAAGGCCTGCAACATGTTTCCACCTAAGCTCTCCTCAGGCCTCAGTGGGACCTCAACCTGGTCCTCAACTTTCTCATGTGTGCACTATTTGAGCCTCTGCACAATTGTCATCCTTGGAGGCTCTTGACTATAAAAACTTCTCTTTTAATGGTCGTAACATTGGCCAGGAAGGTCAGTGAACTGCAAGCTTTCTTGACACATCCTCCTATGTCACCTTTTATCCAGACAAGTGGGTTCTCCCCACAGCTCCTCCTATTTTACAAAGGTTGTAGGCCCTTTGCATGTGGGCCAGAACAGTACTCTCCTTACTTTATTTGCTCTGCCTTATCCCTCCAAAGAGGAGGAAAGACTCCACTGTTTGGACCCAAAAAGAGCATTCTCTTTCTACCATGACCGCACAAAAGAATTCCAGTCGACGATCAACTCTTCGAAAGACTATGAGAGAGGAAAAAAAAAGGTAAGACAGAACTAAAAAGAACCATCTTGTGATGGATTGTCCTATAAATTAATATCTGCTGTGCATTGGCCAGGAAGTAACCCCCGAAATCCCCCCCCCCCCCAATCCCCATGAAGGCTTGCAGGCTGGAGCTAAGGCTGTGACCACTGCATTAGCGTGCAGCGTCCCAGTTCTGTACATCTGTCAGACAGCAGCTTGTGCCTCACTGCACATATTCCCCAAGCACTACTGCCTCGACAGTGAGCTCCACCATCATGGACATTTTGCCTGTTCGGTCCTGCAAGACTTTCTGACCTAATTGGTTTTGCAGTTCCACCTCCAGAGAGCAATTGCTTAGGCATCTATTCTGAGGTAAGGAATCTGCAGCCGAAAGTGTCTGTCAGATGAACAAGGTAATTACCTTTGGTAACGCCTCATCTGATAGAGTATCTAGCCACATATTCCTTACCGACCCACCCATCCTCCCAGCTCTGTAAACTGATTACAGTAAAGGCAACATAAGGCCCTTAGTTTGTCACAACAGTGGTCAGTGTTCATCATGGCTCCGCACTCCTGGCATAAAAGTCATAAAAGTAACAATCAGTTCGCTGAGGTGGCACCTATACAGGTACTGCATAAGTCACTTTCAGCGCGGCTGGCGCCATGTGAGCTAAACTACGCCACCTACTGGTCAACCAGGTGTAATGCTCTAAAATCTTCCTGATCTAGTCTGACACCCGGGGATTATTTGAAGATAAGAAATCTGCGGCTAGATAGTCTCTACCAGATAAGGTCTCACCGAAGGTAAGTAACTTGTTTGTCGCCACTGGGCTACAAGTTGCCTAGCAATATGGTTACGATAATTTCCTTCTTTTAGCAATAACTCTCCTTCTCGGCTACCAAGCTGCACTTCAACTCTTCAGAGTCCAGCAGACTCGGTACAACTTCTGAGCGCTGGGTCCTGGTCTCTTGGGCTGCAGGGCGGCAAAGAGTGGCAGCCCGGTGATCTGAGCTACCAGCTCGTCTCTGCAGATTTTCTTTGCTGCAAACATGAAGTCAGCAAACTGACTCTTGGTTCCTCTGCCTCAAACTGGGCTCTGGGGGGGGAAGAGGGGGTGGTGGTATCTCATCTCCACCAGCAGGATACAGAAGACAGTTATTTTCGTCGCTAGCCCGAGGAGCAGCAGATGCAGTCCAACTTCAGTGCAGTCTCTCCTGGTTCTAGGGTCAGCAGGGCAGTCCTCTTTCGGTCTACTTCGTCCAGTCAAGCGAGATATGAGTTTTGGGTGTCAGGGTATCCCTTTTATGTACAGAAAGTACCCTTATTGGAGGTCGCAATTGTAGGAGGCTGGCCTGGTTTGTAGTGTGTACCAAAGGTACTTATACCTTATACCAGGTCCAGTTATCCCTTATTAGTGAAATGAAGTTGGTGTCTAGAAGCCAGACTGTCTATGGGTAGCTGTAGCTGAGCAGCCAAGGCTTATCTGGGAGACATGCAAAGCTCTTGCAATACCACTGTAGTCACACAATACTCACACAAATGAAAGAAAATACTCAGTGTTACAAAAATAAAGGTACTTTTTTTAGTGACACAATGCCAAAAATACCTTAGAGACTATACTCCCTTGGAGGTAAGTAATATACACTGTATATGCACTAGAATGCAGAAATAGCTGTAAAAACTGTTAGAAAACAGTGCAAATAGTGACAATCTCAGGCTGCAATGGGCCTAGGGGAACACAAACTATTTACTAAAATAGTGGAATACGAAAGTCGGTTTCCCACCTAGGCAAGTTTAGTGCTGGGAGTGTAACAAAACACCAAAGGTAAGTAATAGAACCCACCCCAGAGCCCAGAAAAACAGGAGTAAATCACAGTAACTTTCCTAGATCTCACAAGAAGTCGTGATAGAAGATTATGCAAGAACCAGAAGTGACTGCAAGACACCAACGATGGATTCCTGGACGTGAAGACCTGTGGAAGAAGGGGACCAAATCCAAGAAGCATTGAAGAGTCCAGGGAGAACAGGAGCCCCTGCTAACCCAGATGAAGGTGCGAAAGAAGAACCACTGGTGAGAAGACAAAGTCAGTTATGCATCCAAGAAGACACATGCGGGTTCCTGGTTGGTGCAGATGATGTCCCATGCCGGATGGATGATTTCAGTCTGGTTTGCGCTGCTGGATTCCTCCAACAAGCCTTGGCATACTCAAACCTCGCGGTTAACGGAAAATGGCACTGCCTGGGACCAGGGGGGTCCTGGTGGCCTCTACCCAGAAGGGAGAGACAGAGGAGGTTCTCAGCAACTCCGAGAGCCCTCAGAAGACCAAACAGCGCACACAGGAGTCCCACAGCATGGGGACAAAGAAGGTGCAAATGGAGGCCCTCGCAGCACAACACAAAGGGATCCCACACTGCAGGAGAGCCACTCAGTTGTGCGTCGCAGGATGGAGTGCTGGGGTCCTAAACTGTGCTGTGCACAAAGAACTACTTGGGAGGTCGCACACAAGCCTTAGCAACTGCAAATCACGCAGTGCACGGGGGTACTGTCTTGCGTGGGGAGGCAAACTCTTACCTCCACCAAAGTTGGACCGCTGGACCTTCGGACTCACTTTAGCCCACCACCTGTGTTGCTGGATCCACACTCGTCATCAGGAGAGGTGACCCACGCCACTGGTCATTGCTGCAGAGGGGTGCCTGCTGAAGCAGGGAAATGACTCGGTCACTCCACTGGCAATTCCTTCGGTTGTTCTGGTGCAGGCCGAGAACAGGCAATCCTTGGAGGATGCACGACGACCTGGAAACAGTTGCTGGCAGGAGCTGAAGATATAATGTTGCAGAAGTCGCCTTGGCTTCTTTGTTGCAGTGTATAGAGTTCCTGGAGGGTTTACAGTAGAAGATGAAGTTAAAGGTGCAGAGGATTCCTGCTGGAGTCTTGCAATCCAAATCTGAGGAAACACCAAGAGGAGATAGCCCTGAAAGGGGGATTGGTCAGCTACATAGCTAAGCACCTGTCAGGGGATAGGCTCTGACATCACCTGCTGACACTGGCCACTCAGATGCTCCCAGAGTGCCCAACCACTTTGGAATCCAAGATGGCAAAACCCGAGACACTCTGGAGGAGCTCTGGGCACCATCCCTGGGGTGGTGATGGACAGGGGAGTGGCCACACCCCTTTCCTATGTCCAGTGTCACACCAGAGCAGGGATTGGGGGTCCCTGGACCAATGTAAACTGGATTATGCCAGGAGGGAACCATCTGTGCCCTTCAAAGCATTTCCAGAGGCTCTGGGAGGCTACCCCTCCCATGCCTGTAACACCTATTTCCAAAGGGAGAGGGTGTAACACTCAGGAAATGCTTTGTTCTGCCTTCCTGGGCTTGAGCTGCACGGAATTGTAGAACCAATACTGGAATGAGTATTGGGGTCCAATTTCCAGGTGTTAGACACCTTACTTGGCCATATTCGGAGTTACCATAGTAAAGCTGGACATAGGTATTGACCTATGTCCAGTGCACATGTAAAATGGCGCCCTGGCACACACAATGTCTGGGAAAATGGTCCTGGATGACGTGGGGGCACCTCTGCTAGTGCAGGGGTGCCCTCACACACAGGTACTTTGCACCTAGCCTTCAGGGTTGGAAGGCCTGACATATAGGTGACTTATAAGTGACGTGGTGCAGTGTTAATGGCTGTGAAATGGTGCAATGGACAGTCAAGCATACTGACAAACAGTCGAACATACCGACAAACAGGCCAAAAACCATAAGCACTGGGGTCCTGGCTAGCAGGATCCCAGTGAAAGTTAAACACACTGACAAACAGGCCAAAAATGGGGGTAGCAATGCTAAAAAGAGGCTAATTTCTCACACAACCCATTCCCCCACACCCACCCACCAAACGAAGGACAATAAGGCTAGCCTTGGCCAGTTGAGACTTTGGCCCTCATTATGACATTGGCCGTAAGTGCCACTTACCGCCATGCCGACTGCCGCCAACATGCTGTGGCAGTTTACCGCTATATATATTATGACCCACACATAGCAATCCGTCACTATACAGCCACACACACAAGTCCCACAGCTGAAAGGTCAGTGATAAACTGGCAGTACCAAAACCCACACCGTTACGCCAACAGTACTATGCCCACAGCCTTATGACCCATGAATCACCGCAGCGGGCATTCAATCGCGGTAAACCATTGGTGGTACATACCGCCGCGCTCAAAATAAACACACTCAAACGAAACACCACATTGGACAATTCAAACTACACACACCACACCCACACAAATATAAAACACACGCACATTACCCACAACCCTTTACGACTCCAAAAAATTGACAACTGAGAGAGACACACCAAGAGCACCCACAGAGCCAGAGCCACAGAACACCATCACCCATACACCATCCACACACCTTACAGCATACACCCCAGCATATCACCCCACACACCCTCACACACACCCCAACACATCACCCCACACACCCTCACACACACCACACTCACTACACACACTACACCCATGGCACCACAAAAACCCCAGATTCTCTGAGGAGGAGCTAAAGGGTCATGGTGGAGGAAATCATCTGGGTAGAGCCACAGCTATTCGGATCACAGGTGCAGCAGACATCCATTGCTAGGAAGATGGAGCTATGGCGAAGAATCGTGGACAGACTCAACGCCGTGGGACAACACCCCAGAACAAGGGATGACATCAGGAAGAGGTGGAACGACATACGGGCAAAGGTGCATTCCGTGGTTGCAAGACACCAGATAGCTGTACAGAGGACTGGCAGTGGACACCAACCTCCTCCCCCACAACTAACAACATGGGAGGAGCAAGTCTTGGCAATACTGCATCCTAAGGGCCTGGCAGGAGTAGCAGGAGGACTGGACTCTGGTAAGTCAAATCTCTATTACTATCACCCCCCCTACCTGCATGCCATCAAATACCCACACCCCCATCACCCCACCATCTCACATACACCCCACCATCACAACCCACCCATCCCAATACCAAGCCCTGCATGCACCACCAATGCATGGACACCACTCACAGACCTGCATGGACACCCATCACTAAAGCATGCACACTAGAGACAATCACCTAGCCCACAAAATCACCACTTACACAAGGCAAAACTGACAGAGCAATCACAACCATACAAGGCAACACACCCATTCGCAAGATGTCACACTCAGAAACAATAACACTGCATTTACATCCCCCCAGGTGGTCCACACAATGTCACTGGAGAGGAGGTGTCAGCAACATCCAGTCCCCCCCACAGAAGAGGCCCACAGTGATGACAGTACCTCTGGTCACCTTGATCTGGATCACCTGGCCCATCAGGGATCTCCGGACAGTCGGTTACCCAGGCACAGTCCCATACCACCACAGAGCCTCCCCCCTCAGGAAACACCAGCACAGCACCCACGGGGCCCATACCTCTGTCCCCAGGACACACCAATCAGCCGTGTATCCACCACTACAGGGGCCACAGGGCAACCCACAAACACAGGACGATCAGGGACCTGGGATCAATGGCAGTGTGCACACGGTTCATGGGACAGAGGCACAGGACAACAGGGAAGCTTGGAGAACTGCTGTGCGACAGGGGGAGGACAGGCCCAGGGAACCAACTCTCCACGATTCACTCACCAACATCCTGGGAGCATACCACCATTCCCAGGAGACGATGGGCCAGATACTGGACAAGTTGCAGGAGACCCAGCTGGGGATCAGGGAGGACCTGAAGGACATCCACACCATCCTGGTCACCATTGCAGGGGTGCTGGCAGACATGGCCAACACCATGAGGGAGGCAGTGGCACACCACCAGGCCCCTGACACTAGCCACACCGATGAACAGCCCTCCACCTCGGCTGCTGCTAGTGGACAGGAGGCCCCGCCACAGGAACAACAGGCCACCATCACCCCTCCCCCTGCAGAAAGAGAACCACCCCAAACGGTCCCTGCGATCCAGGCAGAAGCCAGAGAACATTGCCCAGACCCCTGCCAGGAAATAAGACTCCCCTGATTGTCAACCTTGTGTCCCACTCTGTCACCCTGTCTACCTTGAACTGCCATTGCTCGCCTTCCTATGCCCCCTAGGACAATGCACCTGTGATACAAATAGACTGGACTCTATCCTGGACTTTCCTCCACCATCACCCCAGCCCATTGCACATACCCCTCTACTTATTAGCACTTAAATAAACACCCTTTGAAAAAATACAAGTATGGAGTATGTCAAATGATTTAACTATGTATTTGTTTAGCAAGGTTTAAACACTGCAATACAACTGTACAGTAATGTATACATAGGAATGACCTGTAGTTGGCTGCAGTCAACACACCAGGTGCCAGAGTGGGACACAGATCTGAAAATAGAGATACCAAAGGATACAGTAAGTGGCCATAGAATTGGGAGAATCTGCCTGCCATTTACAATGTCAAACAAAAAACTGTCAATGCAAAGTGAAGTTAGTGTCTTAACTGTGTGTCACTGGAAGTACTGTCGTATAATAGCTGTTCTGTTGTCCTCATCCTCTGTCTCCTGATCTTCACTGTCCACAGGGTCCACTACTGCCAAATGCCCATCTCCAGCCTCATCATCCTCCAGAAAAGGCACCTGGTGTCTCAAGACAACGTTATGCAACATGCCACAATGATGTGGCACACCTTCTTGGGTGAGTAGTACAGGGATCCTCCTGTTAGATGGAAGCAACGAAACCTGGCCTTCAGGAGGCCGAATGTCCACTCTTATTCTTCTTGTTCGCCCATGTGCCTCATTGTAACGTTCCTCTGCCCTTGTCCTGGGATCCCTCACAGGGGTCAGTAGCCATGAGCCAAAATTACCTGCAAATATTGAGGGACAACTGTTAGCTGCTCACTAACCCTTAAAACCCACACCATACCCATACACCAATATCCACTGTGTGGGAACCAGGGCTCACCTATTAGCCACACCCAGTGCCTCTGGAGTTGAGCCATCACATATGAGATGCTGCTATTCCTCAGGATAAAGGCATCATGCACAGAGCCAGGATACTTTGCATTGACATGGGAGATGTACTGGTCCGCCAGGCACAATATCTGCACAATCATAGAGTGAAAGCATTTTCGATTTCTGAACACCTGTTCATTTCCCTGGGGGGGGAACAAATGCAATATGTGTACCATCAGTAGCCCCAATAATGTTGGGGATATGTCCCATTGCATAGAAGTCAGCTTTCACTATGGCCAAATCCTCCACCTGGGGGAAAATGATGTAGCTGTGCATGTGTTTGATCAGGGCAGACAACACTCTGGTCTGCACTATTGAGAACATTGCCTGAGACATTCCTGCCGCCAAGCCCACTGTCACTTGGAAGGAGCCAGTTGCCAAGAAATGGAGCACAGACAGGACTTACACAAGAGGAGGGGGATCCCAGTGGGCTGACGGATAGCAGATATGAGGTCAGGCTCCAATTTGGCACATAGCTCTGTGATTGTGGCCCTGTCCAGTCTATAGGTGAGGATAGTGTTCCTGTCCTCCGTAGTTGCCAAGTCCACGAGGGGTCTGTACACGGGGGGATGTCTCCATCTCCTATTCATCCACAGCAATTGCAATCTAGGGGACACAACGGTGAGCAGCTGGTCAGTATTCCTCAATTCCAAACACTACACTGCATTGCATGTTGTGACTGTAACAGTATTTTTTTGTGGATAGGCCCAAGTGGTGCCTATGTGTTCTCAGACACAGTTAGGTCCTCCCCCCCACCCCTGAAATGGTGTCCGCCTGTCCTGTGTGGATGGACATGAGGTAATGTCGCTGAAGTTATGCGCCGTTGCGGGAGGCAGTTGAGTACCGCTGTGCAACTCCTCATTGGTTGTCATTTGGCCCTATGGGTTACAGTGGCCAATGACGATGTACGCCAGCGGTGACGGTACGCACCGCCGCGGACGTGACCACCATTTTCTATTTGTTCACTCCCTTCTAACTGATATTCAACAGGAGAGGGCCTACACTGCAAGTGCTGCTGTGACCTTTGTCTGGAACCGACCATGGCTCGTGTCACTGGGGAAAGGGCCCCTGCCTTCACCACTGTGGAGTTGGGGAAACTGGTGGATGGGGTCCTACCCCTGTACTTAATGCTGTATGGACCTCCAGACCAAGTGAGTACACTGTGAGCACGATGTAAGGGGCATGGATGCATGGAGTGCTGTGTATGAGGGTCTCGTGTGGGGGGGGTGGAAGGGTTCTGGGCAGCGTGATGCATGTATGGTGGGCAGTGTCTGTGCATAAGGGGATGTTAGGGCTAATGTGGGCCATGAGTGTAACAGGCCGGATGGTATGACGGATACCTTTTTCTATGTTTCTTTTCCTGCAGGTCAGCGCTCATCAGAAAAAAGGTATATGGCGTTCCATTGCCAAGGACGTGCAGACCCTGGGGGTCTGGGGCAGGCGGAGCACCCACTGTCGGAAATGGTGGGAGGACCTGAGGCGCTGGGCAAGGAAAACGGCAGAGGCTCAGCTGGGGATGGCCTCCCGACAAGGAAGGGGTGCCCTTCTAACCCTGACCCCCCTGATGGCCTGCATGCTGGCAGTGGCCTATCCGGAGCTAAATGGGCACTTGAGCATCACAGCAGCCACAAGGGGGTGAGTACAGTATCCCAATATACTACTAGGAGTGGTGGGGTGGTCTCCAGGTGGGGGATGTGGGCCTGTGGGTGCCCCTAGACCAGGCCGGACATTGCAGGGTAGGTCCCATATTGGGCAGGGGCTGGTAGACACCACCTCCTACCTAGCTAGTAGGCATCCACTACTGGGCAGGGGTCTGTGGGTGTCAGGTATGCTGCTATTGGCATTAGGTATTCATGTCCATGGGCTGGTGACTGGTAGTGCTTTGCCTAGTGCGTGGGGCTGTTCCTTGTGTGTTTCATGTACGCCAACGGTGGTGTTGGAGCAGCCATTGACCAAGTGTATGCTTTGTCTCTCTCCCCCCCCCCCTTTTTTTGTTTTGTCACCCTGTCCTTATGTGCGTTAGCATCATCTGGTGGAGGAGCAGAGGCACCGGCGACAGAGGGAGCTGCATCCCACAGGGCCCAGGAGGCCGAATCCACCAAAGGTGATGGCACCAGTGGGACGGAGGGCGAGGGGAGCACCACAGCGGAGACAGGAGGGGACCTGCTGCCCTGAGTGAGGAGGCTATTGACCTCCTGCTGTCCATCTCTGTTGGGAAGCCCACCATTGTGAATGCCATCCAGGGACTGGCAGCCCATTTGCAACAAACATATGCATTCCTGGAGGGCATTCTCTCTGGCATGGCGGCCCAACAGAGATCAATCCAGGATCTGTCCCCCTCCCTGATGGTAGCCATTGTCCCTGTCTCTAGCCTCCCCCCTCCAACTTCCTCTACCCAGTCCCATTCCCCTCAACCCCAACCTATCCCAAGCACACATTCAGCCTAGCATGCACCCACGACAACACACAGGAGTGGCTCAGGCAAACACAAGCACCACACATCATCCCACAGGCATCACACAAACACCATCCAGATGCAGACATACCAACATCCACTGCCTCCACTCTGCCCCCCTCGTCGTCGTCCACCACCCTCACATTAGCGTCTCCACTCACAATGACATGCACTACATCCTCATCCACTACCCCATCACCATCACGGCTTATCACTACACACCCCTCACTGGCAGTCACCACCTCCACATCCATACACACATCCCCTGTGTCCTCTCCCACTGCATCTGTGACCTCTCCTCCCAAAGTACACAAATGCAAGCACTCAGACACACAACAGCCATCCACGTCACAACAGCATCCAGCCCATGCACCTGCACCCAAACACAGCAGGCACACCTCCTACAACCACTCCCTCATCCTCCCCTCCCCTCCCAAACCTACACCCTCTTCCCGCCCCAGTGTCCCTAGGAAGCCTTTCCTCTCCGCTGTTGACCTCTTCCCTACACGTCGCCCCCACCCCCCCTTCCTGGCCAGGATGGTCAGAACCCAGGCGAGCACCTCAGCCACCCAGTCCACAGCCCCAGTAGTGGCAGCAGCTACTGCAGGTGGGTGAGGCTCCATGGAACCAGCCATAAACACTGACAGTGTGCCTGCACCAGCTGCCAAGGGGAAGGGCAAGGAGGCACCACCAGTTGCCAAGGGGAAGGGCAAGGGGCCTGCACCTACAGACAGGAAGGAAAGGAGGCCTGGTGCTGGGACTGATTGTGAGCCCCCTCCACCAACTATGGCGGTTCAGCCGTACGAGGCTGCAGGGGAAGGGCTGGAGCCTCCCCCTACCGCCACCAGCACCACTGGCAGCAGCAGCAGCCCCAGTGGGTAGTCGTTCTAGGCTGCAGAGGAAGGACTGGAGCCTCCGCCCCACCACTGCCAGCACCGACACTTGCATCACCACTGAGCAGCAGTCACCGCCGGCGGGCAGTGTGTAGTACTGCCTCCATGGGCTGTAGTGCGTCCTGGCCCCTGCAAATCCTGTAGGTGTGACACCCAGGCGAGAAACTGTGACCTTGCACTCCCCAAGTGCTGCATCACAGGGCACAAGGCCCCCTCCAGAACCAGTGAAGAAGCCATCCAGTCACCCCCTCTTTGAAAGGATAAAGCACACATGGCACAAGGCCCACTCCAGAACCAGTGGAGAAGCCATCCACTCACCCCCTCTTTGCCAGGATGAAGCACACAGGGCACAAGGCCCCCTCCAGAACCAGTGAAAGAAACCATCCACTCGCCCCCTCCTTGCCAGGATGAAGCACACCGGGCACAAGGCCCCCCCCCCTCCAGAACCAGTGAAGAAGCCATCCACTCACCCCTCCTTGCCAGGATGAAGCACACAGGGCACAAGGCCCCCTCCGGAACCAGTGGAGAAGCCATCCATTAGAGAGACTGTGGCCTTGCACTCACAAGGACCGAGCAGTGGGCAAACAACCCACTTGAAAGACTGTGGCTTTGCACTCCCCAGGACCAAGCAGTGGGCAAACCACCCACTCGGGAGACTGTGGCCTTGCACTCCCCAGGACATCGCACAGAGCATGGTGCCACCCATTCCCAGTCCCCCTGAGGTGCCTGTGTATTTTGGGCCTGATGCCCCTGCAGTGTTCTCTCCGTGTTGTTGCAGGAGTCAAATGGGGCCTTGGCCTATGTGATGTGGCCCACGGACATTGAAGACTGGACAGTGTCTCCCTCTATTTGTATATATCTGTATGTTCGATGGCATGTGTAGCTGCAGATACACATGCTTTGCACATCCCGCCATCTAGTGTGGGGCTCGGAGTGTTAAAAGTTGTTTTCCTTCGAAGAAGTCTTTTCGAGTCACGAGATCGAGGGACTCCTCCCATTTCGGCTCCATTGCGCATGGGCGTCGACTCCATCTTAGATTGTTTTCTTTCCGCCATCGGGTTCGGACGTGTTCCTTTTCGCTCCGTGCTTCGGTTCGGAAAGTTAGTGAAAAACTCGGAAAATTTGACGGTATTGTTTGCATTCGGTATCGGGTTAGCTACAACAGATCAACACCGAATTCGGAAGAGCTCCGGCGACCCTTCGGGGTTTTCGATTCCCCGGCGGGGCCTGGTCGGCCCGACCGCCTGCGTCTTCAAGGCTAATGGAACAGACCCCATTCCGCTTCTGCCCCGAATGCCACAACAAGTATCCTTACACAGATCAGCATCTGGTCTGTAATTTGTGTTTGTCGCCAGAACAAAAAGAGGATACCTGTGAGGCCTGTCGAGCATTTCGGTCCAGAAAGACTTTAAGGGACCGAAGAGCAAGAAGATTACAGATAGCGTCGGTGCCGACAGGACAAAAACACATGGAGGAAGAAGAGGAAGCCTTCTCCATCGAGGACTCGGAAGAGGTCGATCCTGAACAGATGCCAGAAACCGTGAGTAAGACGTCGATACACAAGACTAACATAAAAAACAGTAAAGCCCAGCGGACGCCACCGCCAACAGGCCATGGCTTAACCCGAAAAATAGGTGACCGGGCATCGGCACCGAAAAAGGGCATGCATGTGTCGAAGTCATCCGACTCCGGTCGAGATACCGGCACAGAGCAGACGAGACACCGGGTCAGAGCAGACTCGACCCCGAGACACCGGATCAGAGAATTCTCTGCACCAAGAGAGCGGCACCGAACCAAGGCGGCACCGAGAAATCTGTACGCCGAAGAGCAAAAAAGTTTCGTCGGAACCGAAAAAGGCAGCCGAAAAGGTTTCGATAACGAAACATCCGGCTTCGGAACTGAAATCAAGTTCCTACACAGAGGAACAAGGCCTGTCCTCACAAATGCATACACATAGATTTGGACAGGAGCTGGAGACAATGGAGCCAGACTACACCCAAAGAAGGCTCCACATCCAAAAAGAAACAGGGAAGATCAGCACTCTCCCGCCGATTCGAATGAAACGCAAACTTGCCTTCCAAGAGAAAGACAAGCAGCCACAGGCAAAGGTGGCTAAACAAATAACCCCGCCACCGTCTCCACAACGCTCTCCGCAACCATCACCGGTAGCCACTCCACCAATTATGCAATCCCCAACTCATAAAGGGATGAGTCAGGATGATCCAGACGCGTGGGATCTTTATGATGCGCCAGTGTCAGATAACAGTCCTGACTGTTATCCAGCTAGACCTTCACCACCAGAAGATAGTACAGCCTACGCACAGGTGGTGTCAAGGGCAGCGGCGTTTCATAATGTCCGACTGCATGCAGAGCCAATTGAAGATGACTTTCTATTTAATACACTGTCGTCCACACACAGCCAGTACCAGAGTCTCCCCATGCTACCTGGAATGCTAAAACACTCCAAACAAGTGTTTGAGGAGCCTGTAAAAGGAAGGGCCATTACTCCAAGAGTGGAGAAAAAATATAAACCGCCACCAACAGACCGGTACATCACACAACAGCTAACACCGGACTCAGTGGTAGTAGGGGCAGCTCGCAAGAGGGCGAACTCACACACTTCAGGAGATGCATCACCTCCAGACAAAGAGAGTCGTAAGTTCGACGCGGCAGGGAAAAGGGTGGCGGCACAGGCAGCAAACCAGTGGCGTATTGCCAACTCACAGGCTTTGTTGGCCAGATACGATAGGGCTCATTGGGACGAAATGCAACACTTTATAGAACATTTGCCCAAGGAGTTCCAAAAGAGAGCACAGCAAGTGGTGGAAGAAGGACAGAGTATCTCAAACAATCAGATACGGTCAGCAATGGATGCAGCAGACACAGCTGCTAGAACTGTAAACACAGCAGTGACAGTAAGGAGACCTGCATGGCTGCGTACATCAGGATTCAAGCCGGAAATACAACAAGCCGTGCTGAATATGCCATTTAACGGACAGCAGTTGTTTGGGCCGGAGGTGGACACTGCCATCGAAAAACTTAAAAAGGACACTGATACGGCCAAAGCCATGGGCGCACTCTACTCCCCACAGAGCAGAGGCACATTTCGTAAAACACAGTTTCGAGGACAAAGCACAGAACCCACAACCTCACAAACAAGGCCCACTTATCAGAGCCAATATCAGCGGGGAAGTTTTCGGGGACAATATAGAGAGGGACAATTCCAAAAAAGTAGAGGGAAGTTCCAAAGTCTCAAAACTCCACAAAACAAGCAGTGACTTCCAAGTCGCAAATCCCCAACCCATAACACCTGTGGGGGGGAGGCTAACCAAGTTCTACAAACAATGGGAGGAAATAACAACAGATACTTGGGTCCTAGCAATTATCCAGCATGGTTATTGCATAGAATTTCTCAAATTCCCTCCCAAATGTCCCACCGAAAACACACAATTTGTCAAAACACATGGATCTTCTACAACTGGCGGTCCAAGCGTTGTTACAAAAAGAAGCAATAGAATTAGTACCAATTCATCAGAAAGGAACAGGAGTTTACTCTCTGTACTTTCTCATACCCAAAAAGGGCAAAACTCTAAGACCTATATTAGATCTCAGAACGTTAAATACCTACATCAAATCAGATCACTTTCACATGGTGACATTACAGGACGTAATCCCATTGCTCAAAAAACAAGACTACATGACAACACTAGACCTAAAGGATGCATACTTCCATATACCGATACACCCCCCACACAGAAAGTACCAAAGGTTTGTATTCCAAGGGGTACATTACCAATTCAAAGTGTTGCCATTTGGGATAACAACTGCGCCAAGAGTTTTTACAAAATGCCTGGCAGTAGTAGCTGCGCATATCAGGAGACAGCAAATACACGTGTTCCCGTACCTAGACGATTGGTTAATCAAAACCAACACGCAAGAGCGGTGTTCACAACACACAAAGTATGTCATTGAAACCCTTCACAAACTAGGTTTCTCACTCAACTGCACAGTCACACCTTCAGCCGTGTCAAACACAGCAATACTTAGGGGCGACAATCAACACAACAAAAGGGGTTGCCACTCCAAGTCCACAAAGTGTACAAGCATTTCACAATGTAATACAGGCCATGTATCCAAAACAAAAAATACAGGTCAAGATGGTGATGAAACTACTAGGCATGATGTCCTCATGCATAGCCATTGTCCCAAACGCCAGATTGCACATGCGGCCCTTACAACAGTGCCTAGCATCACAATGGTCACAGGCAGAGGGTCAACTTCTAGATCTAGTGTTGATAGACCGCCAAACATACACCTCGCTTCTATGGTGGAACAATATAAATTTAAACCAAGGGCAGCCTTTCCAAGACCCAGTGCCTCAATACATAATAACTACAGATGCCTCCATGATAGGGTGGGGAGCACACCTCAATCAACAGAGCATCCAGGGACAATGGGACAATCAGCAAACACAGTTTCACATAAATCACTTAGAACTACTGGCAGTATTTCTAGCGTTGAAAGCATTTCAACCCATAATAAGCCACAAACACATCCTTGTCAAAACAGACAACATGACAACGATGTATTATCTGAACAAACAGGGAGGAACACACTCCACACAGTTGTGTCTCCTGGCACTAAGAATATGGCATTGGGCGATTCACAACCACATTCGCCTAATAACACAGTTTATTCCAGGGATTCAGAATCAGTTAGCAGACAATCTCTCTCGGGATCACCAACAGGTCCATGAATGGGAGATTCACCCCCAAATACTAAACACTTACTTCCAAAGATGGGGAACACCACAAATAGACCTATTTGCAACAAAAGAAAACGCAAAATGCCAAAACTTTGCATCCAGATACCCACAGGATCAGTCTCAGGGCAATGCGTTATGGATGAGTTGGTCAGGGATATTTGCATACGCTTTTCCCCCTCTCCCACTCCTTCCATATCTAGTAAACAAATTGAGTCAAAACAAACTCAAACTCATACTAATAGCACCAACTTGGGCAAGACAACCTTGGTACACAACACTACTAGACCTCTCAGTAGTGCCTCATGTCAAACTACCAAACAAATCAGATCTGTTAACTCAACACAAACAACAGATCAGACTCCCAAATCCAGCATCGCTGAATCTAGCAATTTGGCTCCTGAAATCTTAGAATTCGGACACTTGGACCTTACACAAGAATGTATGGAGGTCATAAAACAAGCTAGGAAACCAACTACTAGACATTGATATGCAAATAAGTGGAAAAGATTTGTTTATTATTGCCATAATAATCAAATCCAGCCATTACACGCATCTGCTAAAAACATTGTAAGCTACTTACTACATTTGCAAAAGTCAAAGCTAGCTTTTTCATCCATTAAAATACATCTTACCGCAATTTCAGCATATCTGCAAATTACGCACTCAACTTCATTATTTAGGATACCAGTCATAAAAGCGTTTATGGAAGGCCTTAAGAGAATTATACCACCAAGAACACCACCAGTTCCTTCGTGGAACCTCAACATTGTCCTAACTCGACTCATGGGTCCACCTTTCGAACCTATGCACTCGTGTGAAATGCAATACTTAACATGGAAAGTTGCACTTCTAATTAAAATCACATCTCTAAGAAGAGTAAGTGAGATACAAGCATTTACCATACAAGAACTATTTATTCAGATACACAAGCATAAAGTAGTCTTACAAACAAATCCTAAATTCTTACCAAAAGTCATATCACCGTTCCACTTGAATCAAACAGTGGAACTACCAGTGTTCTTCCCAGAGCCAGATTCGGTAGATGAAAGAGCACTACATACATTAGACATCAAAAGAGCGTTAATGTACTACATTGACAGAACAAAACAAATTCGGAAAACAAAACAATTATTTATTGCTTTCCAAAAACCGCATACAGGAAATCCAATTTCAAAACAAGGCATTGCTAGATGGATAGTTAAGTGCATTCAAACTTGTTATCTCAAAGCAAAAAGAGAACTGCCTATTACACCAAAGGCACACTCGACTAGAAAGAAAGGTGCTACCATGGCCTTTCTAGGAAATATTCCAATGACTGAAATATGTAAGGCAGCCACATGGTCTACGCCTCATATGTTTACCAAACACTACTGCGTGGATGTGTTAACGGCACAACAAGCCACAGTAGGCCAAGCAGTACTACGAACATTGTTTCAAACAACTTCAACTCCTACAGGCTGAACCACCACTTTTGGGGAGATAACTGCTTACTAGTCTATGCAAAGCATGTGTATCTGCAGCTACACATGCCATCGAACGGAAAATGTCACTTACCCAGTGTACATCTGTTCGTGGCATGAGTCGCTGCAGATTCACATGTGCCCACCCGCCTCCCCGGGAGCCTGTAGCCGTTTCGAAGTTGATCTTGAACGTTTGTAAATTTGTAAATATATCACTTTAAACTACATTATGTACATACATGTTCACTCCATTGCATGGGCACTATTACTATAATACACAACTCCTACCTCACCCTCTGCGGGGAAAACAATCTTAAGATGGAGTCGACGCCCGTGCGCAATGGAGCCGAAATGGGAGGAGTCCCTCGATCTCGTGACTCGAAAAGACTTCTTCGAAGGAAAATAACTTGTAACACTCTGAGCCCAACACTAGATGGCGGGATGTGCAAAGCATGTGAATCTGCAGCGACTCATGCCACAAACAGATGTACACTGGGTAAGTGACATTTTCCATACTGTTTTGATTGTGAAGCACAACTTTCTTCTATTTTTTTCTTATTACACTCACTTAAATCAATTCCTTTTGTCCTTGCATCATTCCTGAGGGGTACGGGGTGAATATGTGATGTTATTGCATCTGTATGTGTGTATGGTGTTGGGGGTGAGCGTGTTGCGTGTGTGTGCCACTCTTTTTCCTCCCCCCTCCCTTGTGTGCTAGGCAGCAGTATTCACCGTGGTCGTCTTCGATGGCGTTGCAGTTCGTAATTCATGTGGAGGTATACAAGCATGGGGAAGATTTACAACTCGGGCTCCATGGCGTTGTGATTCTTCCTTGAATCTCCAGAGGTGAGTTCTTTGCCTTCTGTGTACTGTTTCCGCCGTGTTTTTGATGTCTGTACCACCATGGAAAAGGTGGCAAATAGGCCTGTTGTAATAGTGTGGGTGGTACATTGTCTTCTGCCTGGCAGTTGGGGGTTACCGCCGCGGTGCTTGTTGCTACCGTCGTGGCGGTCGGTGTGTTAAAGTGGCTGTCTGTGTTGGCGGTTTCCGCCGTGGTCATAAATCCAATTTTTATTTACTGCCGGCCTGTTGGTGGTATTACTTTATCACCGACTTTACCACCGACCGCCTGGGTTGTAATGAGGGCCTTTATTGTTTTAAGTGGTGATAAGTGGAGAGTAGATCTGCAGTAGAGTGGTTATTCCCTTTATCATCCACTGCATGGTCCCTTCCCTGTGAGGAGGTGAACCACCCTGTTTGGAGATTTTTAGCTAGAGAAAAATGCAAGTGCGTGCTTTGAGATTCCCTATTTGTAAGGCTAAGAAGTTTTAAAGTGGGGCAGTGTGACTGTCCCTGGTATCCTATGTCAAGACTGGGCTGCTGTCCTAAGGATTGTAATGCTAGACAGGGGTGCTGTCTCAGCAAAGCCAGAGCAGTGCAAAATGTTTGTCCCCATTGCTCGACAGGGTTGCTGTCCCTCTTTGGTTGGTGCAGGACAGGGCTGCTGGCCTTAAGGCTCCACATAAGGACAGGGTTGCTGTCCTATGTTTTTAGAGGTAGTGCAGGAATGCTGCAGTGAAGTTTCTCTGGGAGGACTGAAGGGTTGCTCCAAATATACCAAAACAGTGCAGTTATGCTCATCTGTTTTAGTAGTTCCACAGAGAAGGACTTTTACCTCTGGGAGTTTAGTTGTGGTAGCTGTGAACTCCCTTGATACAGGTTTCACCCTAGGAGAGGTATCTCCCATCACAGGAATGGTATCCTTAGTGGTAGGGTGGGGAAGGGATACTTTGATACCCTTTTTACCTGTGAGGTGAGGAGGATCCTGAGGCTTCAGGGCTCCTCCTCTTCTTCGCTTTCTCATTTCACTTGAAATGAGAGGAAGCAATTCCTAATGGATACCCAGCATGGATGCATGGGTTCTAAACTCTACCTCAGCCCTACCTGAGGCCTCTAGGTGATTACTTAAGAGACAGACTACAGGTAAGCTAGGCAACACCACCACCTGCTTAGGGCCAGTAACCCCCCCCCCCCCCCCCCAACCCCCCTTCCCAACTAAGTTGCACTAGAGCTAAGGGGAGAGACTGAGCAGAGTTGTTGACATCAGTAACCTGGTACTTCTGTCTAAGGAGTTGTTGTGCAGGTTATACTGAGTTTTCAGTCACCAAAGTGATACTGGCAGCTGTGTCCCTATAGGCTTGGGCCTCAACACCATTTATTTCAATTGACTACCTGTACTTTTCCATGTTAAGGGGATTCTTGGTGAGAGGTCAGATCTGAGTCTACCAAGTATTGGTGTAACAAATGAGACGCAATTGTTAAGAATATGCTCTCTCAAAATCAGATTATAAAGACCCTCATAGTCAGAGACTTGGCTGCCATGTAACCAACCTTCCAAAGCCTTCACAGAACAGTCCACAAAGTCTATCCAATCTTTGGAAGGCTCTTTTCTGGTTTCTCTGAACTTAATTCTATACTGTTCAGTGGTGAAGCCAAATCAATTCAAGAATACTGTCTTCAAAACATTGTAGTTATCTGAATCTTCCTCCCTGACAGTGAGAAGTCTCTCTCTCCCCTTGCCAGAAAAGGACAACCACATAATAGCAGCCCACTGCATCTGAGGGACCCTCTGTACTTTTCAGGCCCTCTTAAGTGCAGAAAACCACTTGTAGATGTTGTCCCCCTTCTTGCAAGGGGAACAATTTTGTGCAAGTTCCTGAAATCAAAGGTATTCTCCCTAACACCATAATTCCTGAACCTGCTGCTGCCACCATGGGGAACTAACCCCAACCCCTGCCTTTCTTGCTCCACAACTGAGCCCTCCTTATCTAGAGCCAGCTGTTGCTACTGCAAGCTCAGCCTGACCTCCTCCAATCTCAGCTTTCTGAGCTCCCAGTCTATGGAGTCATCACCTGGAGTGGAAGTGTGGGCCCCTTCAAAGTGAGGTGACATGAGAATTGACTGAAGCAGATCTTTCCCTAGTTTTGCTTACTCTAGTGACCTGACCTCTAGGTGTGAAGGGAGTACTACTTGTGTGTGAACCCCTCCCAGTTCCAGCTACACTAGATGGTTTATTAGTGGGAAGAATTTGTGACTAGCCCTCCCCTGAGTCTTCAGGCTGATCCCCTGAGTCTAAAGTGTTAGAATCTCCCTCCCTCTCCTCCTCCTGGTTACCAGACTATTCCTGGTCATCCTGGAGAAGGAGATTCGAAAGGAAATTCTTGTTACGGTTCTTCCCAGCCTCTAAGCTTCTCTCTGAGCAGAGCTCTCTTAGTTCTTTGGAAGTCATGTTCGCATAGGGAGTTCCCATGACTCCAGGGATGGTCTCAAAGGAAGACTGAGTGTAGTGTGTTACAGTAGAGTGAAAGGAAAGACCTTCTCTACTTAACTCCTAGTCTTTTAGAAAGAAAGTAAAAGACTAGATCCTGTACTTGGTATATATTTGTATAGCTCTAGGTATAGAGTACACTTTCCTGTGGAAAGCACCTGTTACAGAGTTATAAGGCAATTGCAAGTACTTATCCCACTGCTGCGCTACCAATGAGGCTGGCCTGGTTTGTAGTGGGTACCAAAGGTTCTTACACCTTATACCAGGCCCAGTTATCCCTTATTAGTGAAATGTAGTCAGTGTCTACAAGCCAGGCTGTCTAGGGGTAGCTGTAGCTGAGCAGCCAAGGCTTATCTAGGAGACATGCAAAGCTCTTGCAATACCACTGTAGTCACACAGTACTCGCATGCACCAAAGAAAATACTCAGTGTTACAAAAATAAAGGTACTTTATTTTGGTGACACAAATACCAAAAATACCATGGAGACTATACTCCCTTAGGAGGTAAGTAATACACAAATTATATACAATACTATGCAGAAATAGGCATAAAAACAGTTAGAAAACAGTGCAATTAATGAAAATCATAATAGTTAGAAATGGGGATAGGGAGAGCACAAACCATATACTAATAAAGTGGAATGCGAAAGTTGGTCCCCCACCTGGGCAACTGTAGTGTGTAGAGGGGCGCTGGGAGTACTGGAAATGCCCAAAGGTAAGTACCACAACCCACCCCAGTGACCAGAGAAACAGGAGTAAATCACAGTAACTTTCCCAGAACACACACAGAAACGAGAAGAATAATTATGCAAAACCCAGAAGAGACTGCAAGACACACAGTGGATTCCTGGACAAGAAGACCTGTGGAGGAAAGGGACTAAGTCCAAGAAGCAGAGGAGTCCAGGAAGGAAAATTAGTTCATTGAATATGATGAAGATCCTAATTAAATATGCAGTCAAGGATAGGAAGAAGATTCTGGAGGAGATGTTATCCAGTCTGGAATATGTTTTTACATTTTTGATCACTTTGGATATGAATGATATTTAATATTGAAACTATTTAAATGATTATAATTAATTATTGTTTAAATATATTGAATAACGTGGACAAATTTGTATTTATAAGATCGCTTTTAGCATTTTGTATGGGTTCTTTGGACATTTTAAGATGGTGCTGACATTTGCACAATGCAGGGTAGTCATACATTCCGTTAGTCCTTTTTTCATGTTTTAGGTAGGTGGTAGTATATAGTCTGTGTATAAGACACACTCAATTGTTATGTGATCAAGGCTACGGCTGAAACGCGTTGTTTTGGGAGGAAGTATTGGTGATTAAAGCATTTTGGACTTTCATTTGGTGTCCGGGAACTTTCTGTATATATATATATATATATATATATATATATATATATATATATATGTTCGATGGCATGTGTAGCTGCAGATACACATGCTTTGCACATCCCGCCATCTAGTGTTGGGCTCGGAGTGTTACAAGTAGTTTTTCTTCGAAGAAGTCTTTTCGAGTCACGAGATCGAGGGACTCCTCCCCTTTCGGCTCCATTGCGCATGGGCGTCGACTCCATCTTAGATTGTTTTCTTTCCGCCATCGGGTTCGGACGTGTTCCTTTTCGCTCCGCGCTTCGGTTCGGAAAGTTAGTGAAAATCTCAGAAAATTCTACGGTATTGTTTGCGTTCGGTATCGGGTTAGTTACAACAGATCGACAGCGAATTTGGAAGAGCTCCGGTGGCCCTTCGGGGTTTTCGATTCCCCGGCGGGGCCTGGTCGGCCCGACCACGTGCGTCTTCAAGGCTAATGGAACAGACCCCATTCCGCTTCTGCCCCGAATGTCACAACAAGTATCCTTATACAGATCAGCATCTGGTCTGTAATTTATGCCTGTCTCCAGAACACAAGGAGGATACTTGTGAGGCCTGTCGAACATTTCGGTCCAGAAAGACTTTAAGGGACCGAAGAGTAAGAAGACTACAGATGGCGTCGGTGCTGACAGGACAAAAACAGATGGAAGAAGAAGAGGAAGCCTTCTCCATCGAGGATTCGGACTCGGAAGAGGTCGAACCTGAACAGACGCTGAAAACCGTGAGTAAGACGTCGATACACAAAACTCATGCAAAGACCATAAAAGCCCAGGGGACGCCACCGCCAGCAGGCCATGGCTTAACCCGAAAAATAGGTGACCGAGCATCGGCACCGAAAAAGGGCATGCATGTGTCGAAGTCATCCGACTCCGGTCGAGATACCGGCACAGAGCAGACACGACCCGAGACACCGGGTCAGAGCAATCTCGGCACCGAGAGAGCGGCACCGAGGCAAGTCGGCACCAAGAGATCACGACGCCGAAGAGCAAAAAAGTGGCGTCAGAGCCGAAAAAGGCAGCCGAAAAAGTTTCGGTACCGAAACATCCGGCCTCGGAACCGAAAACAAGTTCCTACACAGAGGAACAAGGCCTGTCCTCACAAATGAAAACACATAGATTTGGACAGGAACTAGAGTCAATGGAGCCAGATTACACACAAAGAAGGCTCCACATCCAAAAAGAAACAGGGAAGATCAGTACTCTCCCTCCTATTCGGATGAAACGAAAACTTGCCTTCCAAGACAAAGACAAACAGGCAAAGGTGGCTAAACAAGTAACCCCGCCACCATCTCCACAACGCTCTCCACAGCCATCACCAGTAGCCACTCCACCAATGATGCAATCCCCAACTCATACAGGGATGAGTCAGGATGATCCAGACTCGTGGGATCTTTATGATGAGCCAGTGTCAGATAACAGTCCCGACTGTTATCCAGCCAGACCGTCACCACCTGAGGACTCTACCGCCTACACACAGGTGGTGTCAAGGGCAGCGGCGTTTCATAATGTTAGCCTACATACAGAGCCAATTGAAGACGACTTTCTATTTAACACACTGTCAGTACCAGAGCCTCCCCATGCTACCTGGAATGCTAAAACACTCCAAACAAGTGTTTGAAGAGCCTGTCAAAGGAAGGGCAATAACTCCAAGGGCGGAGAAAAAATATAAACCGCCACCAACAGACCCTGTGTACATCACACAACAGTTAACACCAGACTCTGTGGTTGTAGGGGCAGCACGCAAGAGGGCGAACTCACACACCTCAGGAGACGCACCACCTCCAGACAAGGAGAGTCGTAAGTTCGATGCGGCTGGGAAAAGAGTGGCGGCACAAGCAGCCAACCAATGGCGCATTGCCAATTCACAAGCCTTGTTGGCGAGATATGACAGGGCTCATTGGGACGAAATGCAACATTTTATAGAACATTTGCCCAAGGAGTTTAAAAAAAGAGCGCAACAAGTGGTAGAGGAAGGACAGTGTATCTCGAACAATCAGATACGGTCAGCAATGGATGCAGCAGACACAGCTGCTAGGACTGTCAATACAGCAGTAACAATAAGGAGACATGCATGGCTGCGTACATCTGGATTCAAGCCGGAAATACAACAAGCCGTGCTGAATATGCCCTTTAACGGACAGCAGTTGTTTGGGCCGGAGGTGGACACTGCTATCGTGAAACTTAAAAAAGACACTGATACGGCCAAAGCCATGGGCGCACTCTATTCCCCACAGAGCAGAGGCACATTTCGAAGATCACAATTTCGAGGGGGGTTTCGAGAACAAAGCACTGAACCCACAACCTCACAAACAAGGCCCACTTATCAGAGCCAATACCAGCGGGGAACTTTTCGGGGACAATATAGAGGGGGACAATTCCCAAAGAATAGAGGGAAGTTCCAAAGTCCCAAAACTCCACAAAACAAACAGTGACTTACATGTCACAAATCCCCAACACACAACACCAGTGGGGGGGAGGGGGGGAGACTAACCAAGTTCTACAAAAACTGGGTGGAAATAACAACAGACACATGGGTCCTAGCCATTATTCAGCATGGTTATTGCATAGAATTTCTAGAATTCCCTCCAAATGTCCAACCGAAAACACACAACATGTCAAAATAATACATAGATCTTCTACAATTAGAAGTTCAGGCGTTGTTGCAAAAAGATGCAATAGAGTTAGTACCAATTCATCAGAGAGGAAGAGGAGTCTACTCACTGTACTTTCTCATACCGAAAAAAGACAAAACTCTTAAGACCTATATTAGATCTCAAACTAGGTTTCTCACTCAACTACAAGTCACACCTGCAGCCGTGTCAAGTACAACAATACTTAGGAGCAACAATCAACACAACAAAAGGGATTGCCACTCCAAGTCCACAAAGGGTACAAGCATTTCACAATGTAATACAGGCCATGCACCCAAAACAAAAGGTACAAGTCAAAATAGTGATGAAACTACTAGGCATGATGTCCTTATGCATAGCCATTGTCCCAAACGCAAGATTGCACATGCAGCCCTTACAACAATGCCTAGCATCACAATGGTCACAGGCACAGGGTCAACTTCAAGATCTAGTGTTGATAGACCGCCAAACATACACCTCGCTTCAATGGTGGAACACTATAAATTTAAACAAAGGGCGGCCTTTCCAAGACCCAGTGCCTCAATATGTAATAACAACGGATGCTTCCATGATAGGGTGGGGAGCACACCTCAACCAACACAGCATACAAGGACAATGGGTCCCTCAACAGAGACAGTTTCACATAAATCACTTAGAATTACTGGCAGTATTTCTCGTGTTGAAAGCTTTTCAACCGATAATAACACACACACACATTCTTGTCAAAACAGACAACTTGACAACGATGTATTATCTGAACAAACCGGGAGGAACACACTCAACACAGTTGTGTCTCCTAGCACAGAAAATTTGGCATTGGGCGATTCACAACCACATTCGCCTAATAGCGCAGTTCATTCCAGGAATTCAGAACCAGTTAGCAGACAATCTCTCTCGGGATCACCAACAGATCCACGAATGGGAGATTTAACCCCAAATAATAAACACTTACTTCCAAAGATGGGGAACACCACAAATAGACCTATTTGCAACAAAAGAAAACGCAAAATGCCAAAACTTTGCATCCATGTACCCACAGGATCAGTCTCAGGGCAATGCGTTATGGATGAGTTGGTCAGGGATATTTGCATACGCTTTTCCCCCTCTCTCACTCCTTCCATATGTAGTAAACAAATTGAGTCAAAACAAACTCAAACTCATACTAATAGCACCAACTTGGGCAAGACAACCCTGGTACACAACACTACTAGACCTTTCAGTAGTGCCTCATGTCAAACTGCCAAACAGACCAGATCTGTTAACTCAACACAAACAACAGATCAGACACCCAAATCCAGCATCACTGAATCTAGCAATTTGGCTCCTGAAATCCTAGAATTCGGACATCTAGACCTTTCACATGAATGTATGGAGGTCATAAAACAAGCTAGAAAACCTACAACAAGACATTGCTATGCAAATAAATGGAAACGATTTGTTTATTACTGCCATAATAATCAAATTCAACCCTTACACGCATCTGCAAAAGACACCGTAAGCTACTTACTGCACTTACAAAAGTCAAAGCTAGCTTTTTTATCCATTAAAATACATCTCACCGCAATTTCAGCTTATCTGCAAATTACGCATTCGACTTCACTCTTTAGGATCCCAGTCATAAAGGCTTTTATGGAGGGCCTAAAAAGAATTATACCACCAAGAACACCACCAGTTCCTTCGTGGAACCTCAACATTGTCTTAACACGGCTCATGGGTCCACCGTTTGAACCCATGCACTCATGTGAGATACAATATTTAACGTGGAAAGTTGCGTTTCTCATTGCCATCACATCTCTAAGAAGAGTAAGTGAAATACAGGCATTTACCATACAAGAACCCTTTATTCAAATACACAAGCATAAAGTAGTTTTACGAACTAATCCAAAGTTCTTACCAAAAGTCATATCATCGTTTCACTTAAATCAAACTGTAGAACTACCAGTGTTATTTCCAGAACCAGATTCTGTAGCTGAAAGAGCACTACATACATTAGACATCAAAAAAGCTTTAATGTACTACATTGATAGAACAAAACAAATACGGAAAACAAACTGTTTGTTGCTTTTCAAAAACCTCATACAGGGAATCCAATATCCAAACAAGGCATTGCCAGATGGATAGTTAAATGTATTCAAACCTGTTATCTCAAAGCAAAAAATGAACTGCCTATAACACCAAAGGCACATTCAACTAGGAAGAAAGGTACTACTATGGCCTTTCTAGGAAACATTCCAATGACTGAAATATGTAAGGCAGCCACATGGTCTACGCCTCATACGTTTACCAAACATTACTGCATGGATGTGTTAACAACACAACAAGCCACAGTAGGACAAGCAGTACTACGAACTTTATTTCAAACAACTTCAACTCCTACAGGCTGAGCGACCGTTTTTGGGGAGATAACTGCTTACTAGTCTGTGCGAAGCATGTGTATCTGCAGCTACACATGCCATCGAACGGAAAATGTCACTTACCCAGTGACTCGAAAAGACTTCTTCGAAGAAGAACAACTTGTAACACTCCGAGCTCAACACTAGATGGCGGGATGTGCAAAGCATGTGAATCTGCAGCGTCTCATGCCACGAACAGATGTACACTGGGTAAGTGACATTTTCCATATATATAGTTCAAGGGAAATGTGTATTTAACCCCTTCCCTGCCAGGCCTTTTGCCCCTCAGGTGCTAGGCCTTTTTTTTGTGGCTATTTGGGGCAGTTCGCGCTTAGGCCCTCATAACTTTGTCCACATAAGCTACCCACGCCAAATTTGCATTCTTTTTTTTCCAACATCCTAGGGATTCTAGAGGTACCCAGAGTTTGTGGTTTCCCCTGAAGGAG
Organism: Pleurodeles waltl; assembly: GCF_031143425.1. Classification (NCBI taxonomy): domain Eukaryota; kingdom Metazoa; phylum Chordata; class Amphibia; order Caudata; family Salamandridae; genus Pleurodeles; species Pleurodeles waltl. The sequence goes on along the minus strand of NC_090444.1, from coordinate 1,718,766,945 downwards.
ACCAAGAAATTAGCCAAAAAACAGAGAAAAGTTCTTTTTTTTTTTTATTGGGAAAAAGAGCCTGCAGAAGAAGGCTTGTGTTTTTTTTCCCCCTGAAAATGGCATAAACAAAGGGTTTGAGGTGCTAAAATCACCATCTTTCCACCTTTCAGGAACAGGCAGACTTGAATCAGAAAACCCAATTTTTCAACACAATTTTTACACTTTACTGTGACATACCCCATTTTTACTATTTTATGTGCTTTAAGCCTCCTTCCAGTTAGTGACAGAAATGGGTGTGAAACCAATGCTGGATCCTGGACAGCTAAATATTTCTGAAAAGTAGACAAAATCCTGAATGCAATAAGGGGTAATTTGTGTAGATCCTACAAGTGTTTCCTACATAAAATAACAGCTGAAATAAAAAAGAATATTGAAACTGAGGTGAAAAAAAGCCATTTTTCTCCATGTTTTACTCTAACTTTTTCCTGCGCTGTCAGATTTTTGAAAGCAATATTCTGTTACGTCTGCTGGACTCTTCTGGTTGTGGAGATATATAGGGCTTGTAGGCTCATCAAGAATCCTAGGTACCCAGTGCCAATAAATGAGCTGCACCTTGCAATGGGTTTGCATTCTATACCAGGTATACTGCAATTCATTTGCTGAAAGAGAGTGAAAAACAGGTATCAAGAAAAGCTTTGTATTTCCAAAATGGGCACAAGATAAGGTGTTGAGAAGCAGTGGTTATTTGCACATCTCTGAATACCGGGGTGCCCATACTAGCATGTGAATTACAGGGCATTTCTCAAATAGATGTCTTTTTTACACACTGTGTTAAATTTGGAAGGAAAAAATTTAGAGAAAGACAAGGTGCAATAACACTTGTTTTGCTATTCATTTTTCCCCCAAGTCTCCTGATAAAAATGGTACCTCACTTGCTTGGGTAAGCCTAATGCTCGCGACGGGAAACTCAATATGGACACATCACATTTTTACATTGAAATCTAATGTGTTTTTTGCAAAGTGCCTATCTGTGGATTTTGGCCTCTAGCTCAGCCACCACCAAGGGAAACCTACCAAACCTGTGCATTTGTGAAAACTAGACACCTAGGGGAATCCAGGATGGGGTGACTTGTTGGCTCTCATCAGGTTCTTTTACCTAGAATCCTTTGCAAACCTAAAAATCTGGCTAAAAAAAGACTTGTTCCTCACATTTCGGTGAAAGAAAGTTCTGGAATCTGAGAGGAGCCACAAATTTCCTTCCACCCAGCGTTCCCCAAGTCTCAGGATAAAAATGGTACTGCACTTGTGTGGGTATGCCTAGTGCTCGTGACAGGAAATACCCCAAAACACTCTCTGGAGACAAAAATTTTGGTCCTGGGCTCAGCAGCCATCTTGGGAAACCTACCAAGCCCAGACATTTATGATATCTAGACACCCAAGGGAGTCCAGGGAGGTGTTACTTGCATGGATCCCCCAATGTTTTCTTTCCAAGAATCCTCAGCAAACCTCAAATTTAGCTAAAAAAAACACATTTTCCCCTACATTTCTGTGTAGGATCACCACACCGGGACAAATTTCCTACCACCCAACTTTCCCCTCAGTCTCCTAGTAAAAATGATACCTCACTTGTATAGGTGGGCCAGGTGCCTGTGACATGGAAGAGCCAAAAAGATGCCGAAATTGAGGTGGTACCAAAGCGGGTCCAAAAGGGCAGTTTGAAGAAAAAAAAGAAAACATTTGGCTGACAAGTGCAGCAGAATTTTTATCGATGAGACAATGCTGGGTGGTCTGAATTTTGGGGATTCCTGCAGATTCCGGAAAGTTCCATCACAAAAATGTGGTAAAAAATGTGTGATTTCCAGCAAAGTTGGAGGTTTGTAGGGCATTGTGGGTAAGAAAATGGTGTGGTGTGCATGTGAAGCACACCACCCTGGAATCACCCAGATGTTTAGTTTTCAGATGTGTGTAGGTCTTGTGGATTTTTCTACGTGGCAGCGTCCCAAAGTCTAAAAAGTGCAGCCCTCACCATTCCAAGTGGGACGATTTTGAGAGTTAGTCAAGCTCTCATGGCCCAAATGTAAAACCAAAACTAAAAATAATCAAATGTCCTCTTACTTACCGTGGGATAAGATGTCTTAGTGTGTGGGGGGAGAGCCGAAAGACTGTTACCCCCTTCAGTTGGGGTGGGGGCATAGCCAGGCCCATACTGGTTGGTAGCCACTACCCCACTATTTATTTATTTTTATTTTAATTCCCTGGCATCTAGTAGACTTCAATCTGTCTCCTCCTCCCCCCCCCCCCCCCCCCCCCCCCCCCCCCCCACCGATTGTGCGCTGATGTCATCAGACGCCACTGGGGGATCAAGGGGGGTGTGGGGGTGGAAGGGGAGGCGGTTCCCCTTCCATACCTGCCCAACTGAGTGGGTTGCAAGGCCTCCAGGGGGAGCGCTAGCGCATCCCCGAGGGCCCCTATCTGGTTGTAACTGTTGCGTCCAGGGCACCTGAGGGGTTAAGTGTGTGTGTATATGTATGTGTGTGTGTGTGTGTGTGTGTGTATATATATATATATATATATATATGTATATATATATATATCTCTATCATTGGTACTACATAGGCATTGGCCTGTTTCACTCGTATATCGGTGGAAGTTTTTATTAATAATATCTTGAAGTTTTTATTATATCTGCTATTTTACCTGGGAGTATAATTATATCCCAAATGGTTCTTATCATTGCCTTCAACTTCTATTTAAAGGCAATTGTATGTTTTCTCTGTAGAGATAGAGTTTGTGTGTCTTATAACATAGATCCAGTTAGAATATACATTTACATGGTAAGAGCTTCTGCTCACTGGCATATTATGTTGCTCTGCATTCTAAAAATGTAGATCATGCAGTTTCAATCTACATATAAGAACAAATAGATGATATATCTTCACTACCCCATTTGGTAATATTTCCTACCATCATGGGTAGTGTTTCTTTGCCATGTTTTCTTGGTCTTTATAACAACATTACTGTGTTTCTTTTCACAGTATTGACAGGGCGTTTGGGCATGGGTTCTCAACCCGTTAAGGGACCAAGTAGCTTATGTAGGAAGCTGGCTTTGTATGTACTATACTAAGATGAAGTATAGTGTGTACAAAGTACGGTGGATCCCAAGAGGCTTAGAGGCTAAAGTAGATAATACCAATGCCCTCTTTTGTGGTAGTGTGGTCGAGCAGTCAGGCTCATCAGATGGTAGTGCAAAGCATTTGTTATTCAAACACAGTGAAGAAATAAGGCGCACTCTCAATGAGTAACTCCAAGCTAATATTTTTATGTAGCAAAAATATATTTTGTTACTTTATATCGAAAACCAAAAGAATCTTTTTTGCAGGTAAGTACAGTTGTACATTTGTATGAAGCTTATATTAGGTTTTGCAGATAAAACAGTTTACAAGTTTCCAATTTCAAAAGTAGACAGTGTAATTTCTCATAGGAACCAATACAATCCTAGGGGAGGAAAAGTGTTAGCACAGTTACAGGTAAGTAATCAACTTAGGATCCCAGTCTTCGGTCATTAGAATGTCCACAGGTCAGGATTCAAGTTGACCTCAAAAGTGCACCACCAGCAATACAGGGCCGACTGGGTGCAGAGGTGAAAGTTGGTGTCAGGTTTTTAATGGGATCCTATGGAGACTGGAGGCACTCGGGAAATAACAGGTTGCAGGTAAGTACCCGCGCCTTCAAGGCTCCGATCTGGGGGGTTTCCTGAGCATCAGGAGGGCCACAGGCCAGCACCAAACACGCACCCTCAGGAGCACAGGGGCGGCCGGGTGCAGTGTGCAAACACAGCGTCTGGCACCCAATGCTTTTCAGTTGGGGAATCTCAGGGGTTACAAATATGCTGCAGACTGGGCCCAAGGAGTCAGTTGCAGAAAACCAAAGGCTGGACAAGTAGGAGAGGCGCCTGCTGGATGTTTCTGGACCATCGGTCAAATTCCGCAAACCTGGGGGGGTTCCTTTGGGCGTTGGGAAACTTCATTGGATCCAGTCGCTGTCCAGGGGTTCCTCTGGATTTAGGGTGCAGGTGCCATCGTGTTGGCCAGGAGTGGGTCAACCCAAGGTGGACTCAAGGTCGGAATTGCCGGGGGACCTTCTCTGGACTGGTGGGCCTCCTGGACTCGGGCTGTGGGCATCGGGTGCAGAGTGGGCAGGGTTCGCAGATCCGGGGCAGTTCTTGAGTTCTTCTTGGATGTTTCTTGTTTACAGGGCCACTGTTCTCGGGAGTTCTTGGTCCTCTGGTGGGCAGGCAGTCTTCTGGGGGTTTGTAGCGGTTGCTGGTCCTGCAGGGTGCGTCACCTTTTTGTAGCAGGAGTCCTGAAGCTGCGGACAGGCTGGTAGGGCTGTGGCCAAGTCAGTTGTCTGCAGTCTCCACTGCTGCAGTCCTTTTTCTTTTTCTTGAGGTTGCCAGGAATCTTAAGAGCAAGGTTCAGAAGTGTCCATAAATACTAGATTTAGCGGCGTTACAGGGGTCAGAGGGCAGTAGCCAATGGCTGCTGTCCCTGAGAGTGGCCACACCCTTCTTGTGCCCACTCCCTTTGGGGAGGGGGGCACATTCCTAACTCTATTGGTCCCTACCCTCCAAAAACAAGATGAAGGATTCTGCAAGGAGGGTGTCACTTCAGCTCCGGACACCCTAGGTGTGGTCCCAGCTGCAGTGGTCACTCCTGCTTGTTTTTCCTAATTATCCCACCGTACCTTCCGCCAGAAGTGGGGCTTTGTCTGGGGCGGGCATCTCCACTAGCTGGAGTGTCCTGGGGCACTGCAACAGGAGCCCTGAGCCTTTGAGGCTCACCTGCAAGTGTTGCAGTTCCTGCAGGGGAGAGGTGCAAAGCACCTCCACCCAGAGCTGGCTTTGTTCCTGACCCGAGAGAGAGAGCACAAAGGCTCATCCCATGGGGTCAGAAACTTGTCCATTAGTGGCAGGCTGGCACAGACCTATCAGCTGTACACTAAAGTGTTAAGTGAATACAGGGGGCAGCTCTAAGATGCCATTTGTGTGCATTTTACAATAAATCCAACACTGGTATCAATGTGGGTTTATTGTGCTGAGAAGTTAACATCCCAGTCTTCAATGAAGCCATCATGGAGCTGTGGAGTTGGTAATGACAAACTCCCAGGGCATGTACTTAATATGGCCACACTGCACTTAGTGTCTAAGAATGGACTTAAACACTGTAGGGGCATTTTGCGCAGGCAGCTATGCCCTCCCCTGTGGTATAGTGCACCTGGCATTAGGGCTGCAAGGCCTGCTAAGGGGGTGACTTACCTATGCCACAGGCAGTGGTTGGTAAGCATGGCACCCAGAGAGGGATGCCATGTTGACTTTACCTTTTTCTCTCCACCAGAATACACAAGTTGCAATGGCAGTGTGCATGTGTTTGGTGAGCAGTCCCTTAAGGTGGCATAATACATGCTGCAGCCATTAGGGCACCCTTCCTGGCCACAGCGCCCTTGGTACCACTGGTACATTTTTCAAGGGAATTAGCTGTGTGGTAGGTATGTGGCAGTTGTGGATACAATGGTACAGTTTTAGGGAAAGAACACTAGTGCGGGGGCCTGATTCGCAAGATCCCAGCACACACTCAGTCAAGTTAGTATCAACATAAGGCTAAACGTGTAGTAGGGTAACCATGTGAAAAGGGGTAGTTTCCTACACAGCCCCCTCCCAAACGAAAGACTATGAGACTAACCTTTCCTAAGATAGTCTTTGTCTATGTGAAAGAACCTGGGAAGTCCATCTGCATTGGCATGGATAGTCCCAGGTCTCTGTTCCACTGTAAAGTCCATTCGCTGTAGGGAGATGGACCACCTTAAAAGTTTAGGGTTCTCACCTTTAATTTACATCAGCAATCTGAGATGTCTGTGGTCAGTTTGAACAATAAATGGGTACTAAACAAGTATGGTTTCAAGTTCTTCAGGGACCAAACCACAGCAAGGGCCTCCCTCTCAATGGCACTACAACGCTGTTCCCTGGGTAGTAAGCCCCTGCTAATAAAAGCAACAGGCTGGTCATGGCCATCATCGTTGGTTTGTGACAGGACTGCTCCTCTCCCAAGTTCAGAGGCACCTGCCTGCACAGTGAACTGCTTAGAGTAGTCTGGAGCTTTGCGAACTGGTGCTGAGCACATTCCCTCTTTCAGGGTTTTAAAGGCCTTTTGACAACTAACTGTCCAGTTTACTTTCTTGGACATCATCTTAGAGGTCCGTTCTGTGAGGGGTCACAATAAATTCATACCCCTTCACAAACCTCCTGGAATAACCAGTCAAGCCAGGGAATGCCCTGACTTGAGTCTGGATGGTAGGAGCTTCCTGGTCCAGAATTTTCTGGATCTTGGGTTGTAAGGGTTGCACTTGGCTTCCACGTACAATGTGGCCCAAGTATATAACAGTGAGGCCTGCAGGACCTGCAAAACCTTCCCCAGGTGGACTATGTAATTCTGCCAGCAGGAGTTAAAGGCAGCAATATCATCTAGCTATGCTGCACTGAAAGTATCCAAGGCAGCAAGGACTTGATTCACCAACCTTTGGAAGGTGTCGGGGGCATTCTTTAAATCAAAGGGCATAACAGTGAACTGATAATTCCCACCAGGTGTAGTGAATGCAGTTGTTTCCTTTGTTCCTGGTACCATGCAAATTTGCCAGACCTTGCAGTCAAGTCAAAGGTACTGTGAAAATTATCTGCACCTAATTTGCCTATCAGCCCTTGAAATAAGGTGAGCATCTGTCTTTGTGACAGAGTTGAGACCTCTGTAGTCCACACAGAACCTCATTTCTTTCTTTCCACCCAAGGGTGTGAGGCTTGGGGACTAAGACCGCTGAGCTAGCCCAGGGACTGTCAGAGGGTTCAATAATCCCTAAATCCAGCATCTTGTTGACTTCAAATGTGATGCTCTCCTTAACTTGATCAGACTGCCAATAGAGCTAGGATTTGACAAGCAAGCTGTCTCCAGTGTCCACGTCATGGGTACACTACTGTCTGTCCAGGGGTTAAGGAGAAGAGTGCTGCATAATACTGCTGGGCTCACCTGCAGCAAACCTGCTCTTGGGCAGTGAGGGTGTCTGAGTAGAATACTCCCCCATTTTTAAGGTTGTGTTGAGGTCAGGGAGAGTTTCAGCCCTATCACATAAAAGCTTGAGGCGGTTCACATGGCTCAACCTTTTGGGTGTCCTACTGGTGCCCAGGTCTACTAGGTAGGTGACCTCACTTTTCTTGTCTAGGATAGGGTAAGGGCCACTCCACCTGTCCAGAAGTGCCTTGGGAGCCACAGGCTCCAGAACCCCACCTTCTGACTTGGTTTAAACTCCACTAGGGCAGCTTTTTGGTCATACCACTGCTGGAGCTGTTGGCTGGTGTCATGGTTTTTGGATGCTTTTTCCGTGTACTCTGCCAATCCTAGAGCAGAGGCCAAGTACATAGTCCACCACATCTTGCTTAGGTTCCTGGAGAGGTCTCTCCCAACCCTCCTTCACAAGTGCAAGTTGTCCCCTAACAGGGTTGCCAAACAGAAGTTCAAAGGGAAAAAAAACCCTATTCAATTCTGATGCACCTTTCTGTAGGCGAAAAGCAAGCATGGCAAAAGGACATAACATCTCCTTTTGAGTTTGTTTTTCAGGGAGTCCCATGATCATGCCCTTCAATGTCTTGTTGAACCTTTCAACATGTCCTTTTGTTTGTGTATGGTATTGTGTGGTGAACTTGTAAGTCACCCCACCCTCATTCCACATGTGTTTTAGGTAAGATGACATGAAGTTGGCACCTCTGTCACAAACCACATCCTTAGGAAACCCTACCTTGGTAAAGATACCAATGAGGGCTTTGGCTACTGCAGGGGCTATAGTAGACCTAGGGGGAATTGCTTCAGGATACCTTGTAGCATGATCCACTACTACCAGTATATATTGGTTTCCTGAGGCTATGGATGGTTCAAGTGGAACGTGGACCCCACTATGTTCACACCAGCCCTTTCAAAGGAAGCCCCAACTACTGGGAGTAGAATTAGGTGGGTCTTTGGGTGGCCACGTGCGTTATCACTGGCTTGGCAGGTGACACAGGAGCTGCAAAACACCTTCACCTTTTGTGACATGTTTGGGAAATAGTAATTGCTGACAAGCCTATTCCTAAGGCCCCTGGACTGCTGAGGCACTACCACTTGCCTGTTGGTACCAGGTTTGGGGTCTCTGGCCTCAGTGTACAAGAGTCCTTCCTCCCAATAGACCCTGTGGGAGCCACTTATATCTCCATTTTCATGTGCAGCACCTTGCTGGCTCAGGCCTTTAAGAGTGGGACAGGTCTAATGTCCCTAGCACAGCTGGTCCTCAGTGGGGTCCCCCTGGGCCCAAGAACTCTACCTAGTAAGGGTCAAGTTCCCTGATCTCAGTTCCCTCTGAGGATGGTAAGACTTCTTCCTGAGAAGAGAAAGCTTGTGTTTTTTGTTTTACAGAAGGCTGACCCCCCCCCCCCCCACACAGTCTTCTTGACCTTTCTCTTGGAAGGTTTAGGCATTATTCCAGGCTTTGCCACTTTTTTCACCATGTGCTCGGCTTTGTGCTCTAGTCTTCACACACACACACACACACACACACACCATCTCAGGGATTCCCAGCATGGCTGCATGGGTTTTGAGTTCTACCTCAGCCCAAGCTGAGGCCTCCAGGTCATTCCCTTGCAGACATTAAACTGGGATTGCAGAAGAGACCACTACCTGTTTCATGCAAGTAACCCCTCCCCATTCCAAGGTCACCATAGCCATGGGATGGGCCTTAGTTACAATGTCAGCATTGGCTCCTGGATATGTTTGTCCAGCCAAATACTGACCTGGGGAAAACAGTTTTTCACCATGGTGACACTGGCACCTGTATCCCTCAGGGCTTTAAACATAGTCCCGTTATTCAAGGGATGCTGTCCATATTTGTTCATATTAGGGGGCCAGGCAACAAAAGCGGCAACATCTACCTACACACTCAGAAACTAAAGTAGCTTCATTGTGAACCCTGATTTGCTCTGGGCACACAGTTGATCCCACCTGGAGACTGGCTATACCAGAGCTAGCTGGTGCAGTACTAGGGGGATTCTTTTTGGGACAATCCAAGTCTCAAGTTTGGTGTCCATTCTGTCTATAGTTAAAACATCAAGCCTATCGGAGATAAAAGTTTTTACCTTTGTACCCATGAGAAGATTGTGAAGAGGTTTGGGGCCCACCCTCCTGTTCAGGTTTTTGGGGCCTTTAAGACTCTGTGCTTTTATCCTTGTGTCTCACCACCCTTCCCCTGGGTAGGCTATGTAAACCCTTTCTTTTGGACACGCTCAGTGAAAGTCTTAGTTATTCTAGTCTTGACCTAGTGGTCTGCCTTCTTTCCCAATTCTTGGGGAGAAATTTGACCTAGATCTACCAGATATTGATGCAACTGTTCATTGAAGCAGTTACTTAAAATGTGTTGTTTCATAAACAAGTTATAAAGCCCATCATAGTCATGCAGTTTACTTCGTTATTCAACACTCTAGTGTTTTCACTGAGTAGTGTACAAAATCAACCCAGGACTGGCTCAAGGTTTTGTGAGCCCCCCTGAACCTAATTCTATACACCTTAGTGGTGAGTCCGAAGCCTTCAATCAGGCTAGGCTTCATGTGGTCATAGGACTCAGCATATGCATCAGTGAGTGTGAGGAGCTTATCCCTACTCTTACCAGTGAACAGTTCCTAAAGGAGAGTTCCCCAGTGAGACTTTTTTAATCTTCTGGTTCCACAGGCCCTCTCAGTCTGTGAACCCACTCATATTTGGAGACAATCCTTTGGGGGATTTTAGGGGTATCAGAGTGCTCTCTGTCCATATGTGTAGGAAGTTGGCTCTGTATATACTATTTCAAAGTAAGAAATAGTGTGCACAGAGTCCAAGGGTTCCCCTTAGAGGTAAGATAGTGGCAAAAAGAGATAATTCGAATGCACTATTTTGTGGTAGTGTGGTCGAGCAGTAGGCTTATCAGAGGGTAGTGTTAAGCATTTGTTGTACACACACAGGCAATAAATGAGGAACACACACTCAGACTTACTCCAGGCCAATAGGTTTTTATATAGAAAAATATATTTTCTTAGTTTATTCTAAGAACCACAGGTTCAAGATTTACAAGTAATACTTCAAATGAAAGGTATTTCACTCAGGTATTCTAGGAACTTTGAATAATCATAATAGCATGTTCAGTTTTACAAAAATGGCAATAAGCTATTTTAAAAGTGGACACAAAGTGCAAAAATCAACAGTTTCTGGGGGAGGTAAGTAAATGTTAAGTTTACAGGTAAGTAAAACACTTACAGGGTTCAACGTTGGGGCCAAGGTAGCCCACCATTGGGGGTTCAAGGCAACCCCAAAGTTACCACACCAGCAGCTCAGGACCGGTCAGGTGCAGAGGTCAGAGGTGCCCACAACACATAGGTTTCAGTGGAAACAGGGGTGCCCCGGTTCCAGTCTACCAGCAGGTAAGTACCCGCGTCCTCGGAGGGCAGACCAGGGGTGCTTTGGGGGGGGAGGGGGGGCAAGCAGGCACAAAGTACACCCTCAGCGGCACGGGCGGCCGGGTGCAGAGTGCAAACAGGCGTTGGGTTTTGTGTAGAAATCAATGGGGAGACCCGGGGGTCTCTTCAACGATGCAGGCAGGCACAGGGGGGCTCCTGTGGGTAGCCACCACCTGGGCTAGGCAGAGGGTCGCCCGGGGGTCGCTCCTGCACTGGAGTTTGGTTCCTTCAGATCCTGGGGGCTGCGGGTGCAGTGTTGGTTTCAGGCGTCGGGTCCCTGGTTATAGGCAGTCACGGTCGGGGGAGCCTCTGGATTTCCTCTGCAGGCGTCGCTGTGGGGGTTCAGGGGGGTCAACTCTGGCTACTCACGGGCTTGCAGTCGCCGGGGAGTCCTCCCTGTAGTGTTAGTTTTCCGCAGGTCGAGACGGGGGCGTCGGGTGTAGAGTGGAAAGTCTCACTCTTCGGCGGGAACCGTGAAGTCTTCAAAGTTGCTTCCTTGTTGCAGAAAGTTGCAGTTTGTTGAACAGGGACGCTGTTCTCCAGAGCTTCTTGGTCCTTTAGATGCAGGGCAGTCCTCTGAGGCTTCAGAGGTCGCTGGTCCCTGTTGGATGCGTCGCAGTTTTCGTCGAAGTAGGGAGACAGGCCGGTGGGGCTGGGGCCAAATCAGTTGTATGCTCAGTCTTCACTGCAGGGCTTCAGGTCAGCAGTCCTCCTTCTTTAGGTTGCAAGAATCTGTCTTCTTTGGTTCTGGAAGGCCCTAAATTTAGGGGTGTGTTTAGGTCTGGGAGGGCAGTAGCCAATGGCTACTGGCCCTGAGGGTGGCTACTCCCTCTTTGTGCCTCCTCCCTGTGGGGAGAGGGGTACATCCCTAATCCTATTGGGGGAATCCTCCTTCTACAAGATGGAGGGTTTCTAAAAGTAAGAGTCACCTTAGCTCAGGACACCTTAGGGGCTGTCCTGACTGGGGAGTGACTCCTCTTTGTTTTCCTCATTATCTCCTCCAGCCTTGCCACCAAAAGTTGGGGCAGTGGCCAGAGGGGCGGGCATCTCCACTAGCTGGGATGCCCTGTGGCACTGTAACAAAGGGGGTGAGCCTTTGAGGCTCACCGCCAGGTGTTACAGTTCCTGCAGGGGGAGGTGAGAAGCACCTCCACCCAGTACAGGCTTTGTTCCTGGCCACAGACTGACAAAGGCACTCTCCCCATGTGGCCAGCAAACATGTTTGGTGTGTGGCCGGCTGGCAAAAACTAGTCAGCCCACTCTGGAAGTCTGATATGTTTTCAGGGGGCATCTCTAAGATGCCCTCTGGGTGTATATTACAATAAAGTGCACACTGGCATCAGTGTGCCTTTATTGTGCTGAGAAGTTTGATACCAAACTTCCCAGTTTTCAGTGTAGCCGTTATGGTGCTGTGGAGTTCGTGCATGACCGACTCCCAGGCCATATACTCTTATGGCTACCCTGCACTTACAATGTCTAAGGTTTTGCTTAGACACTGTAGGGGCATAGTGCTCATGCGCATATGCCCTCACTTGTGGTATAGTGCACCCTGCCTTAGGGCTGTAAGGCCTGCTAGAGGGATGACTTACCTATGCCACAGGCAGTGTGAGGTTGGCATGGCACTCAGAGGGGAGTGCCATGTTGACTTAGTCATTTTCTCCCCACCAGCACACACAAGCTGGCAAGCAGTGTGTATGTGCTGAGTGAGGGATCCCTAGGGTGGCATAAGACATGCTTGCAGCCCTTAGAGACCTTCCCTGGCATCAGGGCCCTTGGTACCAGGGGTACAAGTTACAAGGAACTTACGTGAGTGCCAGGGTTGTGCGAATTGTGGAGACAAAGGTACAGTTTAGGGAAAGAACACGGGTGCTGGGGCCTGCTTAACATTGTCCCAGCACACTTTCAAATCATAACTTAGCATCAGCAAAGGCAAAAAAGTCAGGGGGTAACCATGCCAAGGAGGCATTTCCTTACAATATGGTATTAAGTTGCTGCCACCATTATTGAGTGCTAGGACCATTTATGATTTCCTCCCTCTCTCTATCCAGGAGCTTTCTCTCCAGGGCTAGTCTTTAGGCCATCCTTGCTAAAAAGAGGCCCTCTTTACTGAGGCTGCCCTCAGTGATTCCAGAGGAACCAGACTTCCCTGTGGGAAACTCAGATCCTGTGAGCACTATCTTTGGAGTCAGGGGCACTGAGGCCCTGTCCTTCCTAGTTAGGTTTCATGGGGGGAGGTCAACCTCCTGATCCCTAACTTCTTCCCCATCTGAGAGGATTTCATCCTCCTCGGTAGGGTGTTCCTTTGCATGTGCTGCCAATAGCTCCTGGAGCTGAATCTTGGTATAGTTTGGACCAGTTTTAATCTTTTTGAGACCACAGAGAGACCTTAACTCTCATCTTGAGATGGAGGTAAGGGGTCAGGTCAAGTTCCACAACCATGTCCTCTGAGCTGCTCATTATGTTACTAAGGTTGGGAATTTCTTTTATGAACTAAAACTACTTCTAGCTACTTACCCCTAACTATAGTAACTTTCAAAACTTTAAAAGCAATGCTAAAAGAGACTTAACCAAGCTTTTAGCAGGAAATTTAAAAATTTACAAAAATTGTCAATTAAAAAATGAATTGAATCGAAAACCAATTTTGGAACTTAGTCGTGTGATCAGATGTTGACTGAGTAGTCCAGCAAATGCAGTCGTAGGCCCCACTGCTGATCCACCAAAGTAGGAAGCTGGCTCTGTATATACTGTACCAAAATGAGGTATAGTAGCACCTCCACCCAGTGCAGGCTTTGTTTCTGGGCCCAGAGCGCACAAAGGCTCTCACCCCATGGGGTCAGAAACTCATCTCTCAGTGCAGGCTGGCACAGACCAGTCAGTCCTGCACTGAAGGATTGGGTAAAATACTGGAGGCATCTTTAGGTTGCTCTCTGTGTGCATTTTTTATAAATCCCACACTGGCATAAGTGGGGGTTTATTGTGCTGAGAAGTTTGATACCAAACATCCCAGTATTCAGTGTAGCCTTTATGGAACTGTGGAGTTTGTTTTGACAAACTCCCAGACTGTATACTTATTATGGCCACACTGTACTTACAATGTCTAAGAATGGACTTAGACACTGTAGGGACATATTGCTCATGCAGCTATGCCCCACTGGTGGCAAAGTGGACCCTACTTTAGGGCTTTAAGTCCTGCTAGAGGGGTGACTTACCTATGCCACAGGCAGTATTTTGTGGGCATGGCATGTCAACTTTGCCTTTTTCTCCTCACCAACACACACAATCTGCCATGGCAGTGTGCATGTGTTAGGTGAGGGGTCCCTTATGGTGGTACAACACATGCTGCAACCCTTAGGGACCTTCCCTGGTCACAGGGCCCTTGGTACCACTTGTACCTTTTATAAGTGACTTATCTGTGTGCCAGGGGTGTGCTAGTTGTGGAAACAATGGTACATTTTTAGTGAAAGAACACTGGTGCTGGGGCCTGGTTAGCAGGGTCCAAGCACACACTGTCAAGTCAGCATCAATATCAGTCAAAAAGTGCAACAAGGAGCCATTTTCCTACACAAGTGGCCTGTAGGTGCAAGGGTATCTTGGGGCGTCTTTGTCGGATCCGGTCGCAGTCGGGGTTTCTCTGGATTTAGGCTGCAGGTTCCCTCGTCTTGCCCAGGAGGGGTCAACCCAGAGTGGGCTCAAGGTCAGACTCTCCTGGGGATCTTCACTGGACTAGTGGGCCACCTTTACTTGGGCTGTGGCCGTTGGTTGTAGAGTGGGAAGGCCCCACATATTCCGAGCAGTTCTGTAGTCCTTATTGGATGTTTGTTGTGGACAAGTCTGCTGTCCTCAGGAGATCTTTGTCCTCTGGGGGTTTGTAGAGGTTGCTGGTCCTGCAGGATACGTTGCCTTTTTGTAGTAGGAGTCTTGAAGCTTCAGACAGGCTGGTAGGGCTGGATCCAAGTCAGTTGTCATCTGGGGGCTTGACTGCTGGGGTTGGTTCTTCAGTCCTTCGTCTTGAGGTCGCCAGGAATCTGAAGAGCAAGGTTCAGGAGTGCCCCTAAATACTAGATTTAGGGGCATTAGAGGGGTCAGAAGGCAGTAGCCAACGGCTACTGTCCCTGATGGTGGCTACACCCTTTTTGTGCCCACTTCCTCGGGGGGCACATTCCTATCCCTGTTGGCTACTGACCTCCAAAGCAAGATGGAGGATTCTGCGAGGAGGGGGGTCAGTCCTCTTTGTTTTTCCTAATTTTCCCACTGGACCTGCTGCCAAAAGTGGGTCTTGGTCCGGGGGCAGGCACCTTCCATTAGCTGGAGTGCCTTAGGACACTGTAACAGGAGGCCTGATGTTTTGAGACTCTCTGTCAAATGTTGCAGTTTCTGCAGGGGCGAAGTGTGAAGCTCCTCCACCAAGAGCAGGCTTTGTTCCTGAGCCCAGATAATACAAAGGCTCTCACCCCATGGGGTCAGAAACTTGTCTTTTAGTGGCAGACTGGCACAGACCCGTCAGCCTTACACTAAAGGGATTTGGTGAAATACAGGGGGCATCCCTCAGATTTACTCAGTGTGCATTTTACAGTAAATCCAATACTGGCATCAGTGTGGGTTTATTGTGCTGAGTAGTTTGATACCAAATTTCCCAGTCTTCAGTGAAGCCATCATGGAGCTGTGGCGTTTGTAATGACAATCTCCCAACCCATGTACTTAATATGGCCACACTGCACTTAGAATGTCTAAGTATGGGCTTAGACACTGTAGGGGCTTATTGATCATGCAGCTATGCCCTCACCTGTGGTACAGAGCACCCTGCCTCAGGGATGTAAGGCCTGCTAGAGGGGTGACTTACCTATGCCACAGTCAGTGGTTGGTAGGCATGGCACCCAGATTGGGATGCCGTGTAGACTTTACCCCTTTTTCTCCCTACTAGCATACACAAGCTGCAATGGCAGTGTGCATGTGTTTGGTGAGGGGTCCCTTTGGGTGGCATAATACATGCTGTAGCCTTTAGGCACCCTCCCTGGCGCCAGAGCCCTTGGTACCAGTGGTACCTTTTAGAAGGGAATTAGCTGTGTGCCAGGTGTATGCCGATTGTGGAAACAGTGGTACAGTTTTATGGAAAGAACACTGGTGCTGGGGCATGGGTGGCAGGATTCCAGCACTCACTCAGTCAAGTTAGCATCAACATCATGCAAAAAGTGGGGGGTAACCATGCCAAAAGGGGCATTTTCCTACACAAATAACCCCCCCTCCCCCCCCAAAAAACAAAAGAGGATGAGACTAACCTTTCCCAAGAGAGTCTTCATTTTCTAAGTGGGAGAACCTGGAAAGGCCATCTGCATTGGCACGGGCAGTCCCAGGTCTGTGTTCCACTACAAAGTCCATTCCCTGTAGGGATATGGACCACCTCAACAGTGTAGGGTTCTCTCCTTTCATTTGCATAAGCCATCTGAGAGGTCTGTGTTCAGTTTGAACTGTGAAGTGAGTACTAAACAAGATGCTCTCAGATGCATCAGTCTGCACAATGAACTGCTTAGAATAATCTGGAGCTTTTAAAACTGGTGCTAAGCACATAGCTTCTTTCAGGGTGCCAAACAGTCCAAGGTCCAGTTAACTTTCCTAGGCATTTTCATGGAGGTAAGTTCTGTGGGGTGTGTCACTATGGATCCATATCCCTTCACAAACCTCCTGTAGTAGCCAGTTAAGCCAAGGAATGCCCTGAATTGAGTCTGGGTTTTTGGAGCTTCCCAGTCCAGAATAGTCTGGATCTTGGGTTGTAATGGTTGAACTTGGCCTCCACCTATAAGGTGTCCCAAGTAAACCACTGTTCACTGTCCTATCTGACATTTGGATGCCTTGATAGAGAGGCCTGCTGCTTGCAGGGCCTGCAAAACATTCTTCGGGTGGACCAGGTGATCCTGCCAGTTGGAGGTAAAGACAGCAATATCATCAAGAAAAGCAGCACTAAAGGACTCCAAGCCAGCAAGGACTTGTTTCACCAACCTTTGGAAGGTGGCAGGGGCATTCTTTAAGCCAAAGGGCATAAGAGTAAACTTATAATGCCCATCAGGTGTAGAGAATGCTGTCTTTTCTTTTCCTCCTGGTGGCATTTTGATTTGCCAGTACCCTTCTGTCAAGTCAAAGGTACTTATGAATTTGGCTGCACCTAATTTATCAAGCAATTCATCTGCCTTGGTATGGGTGAGCATCTGTCTTGGTGACAGAGTTGAGCCCTCTGTAGTACACACAAAACCTCATCTCTCTCTTTCCATCCTTGGTGTGAGGTTTGGGGACCAAGACCACTGGGCTAGGCCAGGGACTGTCAGAGTGCTCTATAACTCCCAATTCCAGCATCCTGTGGACTTCCACTTTGCTTTCCTTGACTTGGTCAGACTGTCTGAATATTTTATTCTTGGCAGGCAAACTGTCTTCTGTGTCCACATCATGGGTACGCAGGTGTGTCTGACCAGGGGTCAAAGAAAAGAGCTCAGCAAACTGCTGGAGGACTTGCCTGCAGTCAGCTTGCTGTTGGCCAGAGAGGGTGTCTGAGTTGACGGCTCCATCTACTGAGCCATCTTTAGGGTCAATTGAGGGAGAGGTTCACTCTCTGCTTCCTGATCTGTATCAGTAACCATCAGCATGTTTGTCTGCCCTATCATTGTAGAGCTTAAGGTGGTTAACATGGATCACCCTCTTGGGTGTCCTGCTACTGCCCAGGTCCACTATGTAAGTGACCTGGCTCTCTTTCTCTAGCACTGGGTAAGGGCCACTCCATCTGTCCTGAAGTGTCCTGGGAGCCACAGGCTCCATAACCCAGACTTTCTGCCCTGGCTGAAACTCATCCATAGCAGTCTTTTGCTCATACCACAACGTCTGGAGTTGTTGGCGGTCCTCAAGGATTTTGCTTGCCTTTTCCATGTACTCTGCCATCCTAGAGCGGAGGCCTAGTACATAGTCCACTACATCTTGCTTAGGCTCATGGCGAGGTCTCTCCCAGCCTTCTTTTACAAGTGCCAATGGTCCCCTTTACAAGTCTGGCCAAAAGGAAGCTCAAAGGGGGAAACCCTACTCCCTTCTGTGGCACCTCTCTGTAGGCAAAAAGCAGGCATGGCAAGAGGACATCCCATCTCCTTTTGAGTTTTTCAGGGAGCCCCATGATCATGCCCTTCAATGTCTTGTTAAATCTCTCCACAAGACCATTGGTTTATGGACGGTATGGTGTGTTGAACTTGTAAGTCACCCCACACTCATTCCACATATGCTTTAGGTAAGCTGACATGAAGTTGGTCAGAAACCACCTCCTTAGGAAATCCCACTCTGGTTAAAAAAAAATAATACCTATGAGTGCTTTGGCTACTGCAGGGGCAGTAGTGGACCTAACGGGAATTGCCTCAGGGTACCTGGTAGCATGATCTACTACTACCAGAATATATTGGTTCCCTGATGCTGTGGGAAGTTCAAGTGGGCCCAATATGTCCACTCCCACTCTCTCAAAGGGGACCCCCACCACTGGAAGTGGAATGAGGGGGGCCTTTGGGTGTCCACCTGTCTTACCACTGGTTTGACAGGTGGCACAGTAGACACAAAACACCTTTACTTTCTGGGACATGTTGGGCCAATAGAAATGGTTAACTAACCTTTTGCAAGTCTTGCTTTGTCCCAAATGCCCAGCAAGAGGAATGTCATGGGCTAAGGTCAGAATGAACTCCCTAAACTCATGAGGCACTACCACTCTCCTAGTGGCACCAGGTTTGGGATCTCTTGCCTACGTGTAAAGGAGTCCATCTTCCCAGTAGACCCTGTGGGCTCCACTGACATTACCCTTTTCTTGCTCAGCTGCTTGCTGTCTTAGGCCTTCAAGAGTGGGACAAGTCTTTTATCCCTGACAGAGCTGTTCCCTTGAGGGACCCCTGGGCCCAAGAGCTCTACCGGGTAAGGTCCCAGCTCCATGGACTCAGTTCCTTCCTGAGAAGATAGGTCCTGTTTCTTGTGCTGTGAAGAAGCTGGTCTCCTAGTCTTCTTTTCTTTCCTCTTGGAAGGTTGGGCCATTATTCCAGAGTCCAACACTTCTTGTTCACCCTGTGCTCTGCATTGTGCCCTAGTCTTGACACACACCAGTTCAGGGATGCCCAGCATGGCTGCATGGGTCTTGAGCTCTACTTTAGCCCATGTTGAGGACACCAGATCCTTCCCTAGCACACTCGACTGGAATTGCAGAGGAGACTACCAGTGACCCCTCCCCATTCTAAAGTTACCATTGCCATGGGATGGACTTTAGTTTCATTGTCCACATTTGTGACCTGCATATGTCTGTCCAAGAGCTCTACCTAGTAAGGGTCAAGTTCCATGAGCTCAGTTCCCCCTGAGGATGGTAAGACTTCTTCCTGAGAAGAGAAATCGTGTGATTTTTGTTGTACAGAAGCTGACCCGCCAGTCTTCTTGCCCTTTCTCTTGGAAGGTTAGGGCAATTTCCCAGGCTTCACCACTTCTTTTTCACCATGTGCTCGGCTTTGTGCTCTAGTCTTCACACACACACACACCATCTCAGGGATTTCCAGCATGGCTGCATGGGTTTTGAGTTATACCTCAGCCCAAGCTGAGGCCTTCAAGTCATTCCCTAGCAGACATTCAACTGGAATTGCAGAAGAGACCACTACCTGTTTCGTGCAAGTAACCCTCCCATAGCCATGGGATGGGCCTTAGTTACATTGTCAGCATGGCTCCTGGATATGTTTGTCCAGCCAAATACTGTCCTGGGGAAACCAGTTTGTCTGTCACCATTGTGACACTGGCACCTGTATCCCTCAGGGCTTCTACCCTATTCCCATTTAGCAAGAGCTGCTGCCTGTATTTTTGTGTGTTAGGCGGCCAGGCAGGAAGTGTGGCCAAATCCAGTCCACCCTCTGAGACTAAAGTAGCTTCAGTGTGAACCCTGATTTGCTCTGGGCACACTGTTGATCCCACCTGGAGACTGGCTATTCCAATGCTGACTGGAGTAGTAGTCGTTTCTTAAGACAGGCCTTGTCTCTAGTTTTGTGTCCATGCTATCTACAGTTGTGACACCAGCCCTTCTTGGGATCAACATTTTTACCCTTATAACCATTTGTGGACTGTGAAGAGGCTCGGGCCCACCATCCTGAGCAGATTTTTGGTGCCCTTTAGAAGACCCTTTGTTTTTGTCCCCCCTGGGGAGGCTGTGTGACCCCTTTCTTTTGGTCACCCCCTGTGGAAGTCTTGGTCAGCCTTGTCTTGACACAGTGGTCTGCCTTCTTTCCCAATTCTTGGGGAGAAATAGGACCTAGGTCTACCAGATGTTGATGCAGTTTGTCATTGAAGCAATTACTTAACTGATGTTCTTTCATAAATAAATTATACAGCACATCATAATCACATACACCACTGCCAGTTATCCAGCCATCTAGTGTTTTGGGTGGGAAGTCAACAAAATCAACCAAGGTCTGGCTTGTGGATTTGTGAGCCCCCCTGAACCTAATCTTGTACTCCTCATTTGAGAATCCAAAGCCTTCAATCAGGGTAGCCTTCTGCATCTTTACCAGAGAGTGTGAGGAGTCTACCCTAAACTTCCCAAGGAGAGCTCCCCAGTGAGATCTGCTTACGTTTCTGGTTGCACAAGCCCTCTCAAAAGCGGTGAACCATTTGGTGATGTCATCACCTTCTTCATATTTATTTACAATCCCTTTGGGGATTTTTAGATTCTCAGTATTCTCTCTGACCCTATAAATTGCAGCCACCGTTTGAGAGTTAAACCCATTTCTTTTCTTCCCCTCTCTATGAGTAGGAGCTGCTTCTACAAAGGAAATATATTGGCCATCCTTGCTAAAAGGATGTCCTCTTCGTTGAGGCTGCCCTCAATGCTTAGAGGTACTGGACTCCCCTGTGGAAGACCCAGGCTCTTTGACTATGATTTGTGGGGTCAGGGTTCTAGGAGCCCTGTCCTCCCTATTTAGGACAGGCGAGGTGAGTTCATCCTGCTGTTCACTAATTTCTCCATCTGAGGGAGGATCCTCCATATCAGATGGGTGGTCCCTTGTGAACTCTGCCAAGAGCTCTAGGAGCTTTGCCTTGGTAGGGTTGGACCAAGTTTTTCTTTTAAATCTTAGAGAGACCTTAGCTCTGACATCCCTAGATGCAGGTATGGGTTGAGGTTGAGTTCCATTACCATCTCATCTGTGTGACTCATTATGACTCTAAAAGTTGGGATTACTTTTTAAGAAACTAAAAACTACTTCTAAAACTTAAATCCTAACTTTTACAAACTTTTAAACTTCAAATGAAATGCTAACAGGCCCTAGTAGGACTTGTAAAAAACTTGAAAAATATTCAAATTGCAAAAATCAATTTCTAATGACAATTTTTGGAATTTTCTTGTGTGATCGGGTATTGGCTGAGTAGTCCAGCAAATGCAAAGTCTCACACCCCACCGTTAATCCACCAGTGTAGGAAGTTGGCTCTGTATATACTATCTCAAAGTGAGAGATAGTGTGCACAGAGTCCAAGGGTTCCCCTTAGAGGTTGATAGTGGCAAAAATTAGATAATACTAATGCTCTATTTTGTAGTAGTGTGGTCGAGCAGTAGGCTTATCAGAGGGTAGTGTTAAGCATTTGTTGTACACACACAGACGTAACTCCAGGCCAACTGGTTTTTATATAGAAAAATATTATTTTCTTGATTTATTTTAGAATGACAAGATTCAGAATTCAAGTTAGTACATAAATTGTAAGGTACTTGGCATAGGTAAATATGGAACTTTGAACTAAAACAGTAATGTACACAGTTTTGGCAAAAATGGCAAATAGCTATTTTAAAAGTGGACACTGCAAAATTCAACTGTTCCTGGAGGAGGTAAGTAAAGGTGTGTTTGTCAGGTAAGTAAAGCACTTACAAGTTTAGTCTCCGGTGCATAGGCAGCCCACCACTGAAGGTTCAAGGCAACTCCAAAGCCACAGCACCAGCAACACAGGGCCAGTCAGGTGCGGAAGTGAAAGCAGGGCCCAAATCACATAGGTGCCTATGGAGACTAGGGGTGCTCCTGTTCCAGTCCCCAAGCAGGTAAGTACCTGCGTCCTCAGGGAGCGGACCAAGGGGGTTTTGTAGAGCACTGCGGGGGTCACAAACAGGCACACAAAATACACCCTCAGTGGCACAGGGGTGGCCCGGTGCAGTGTGCAAAGTAGGTGTCGGGTTTTAGGTAGAAATCAATGGAGAGACCCGGGGGGTCACTCTTGCGATGCAGGCAGGGCACAAGGGGGCTTCTCGGGCCAGTCATCGACTGGGCAAGGATGAGGGCCGTCTGATGGTCACTCCTGCACCGGTAGTTGGTTTCTCTCTGGCCTGGGGGCTGTGGGTGCAGAGCTTCTTCCAGGCGTCGGGTTCTTTGTTACAGGGCAGTCGCGGTCAGGGGGAGCCTCTTGATTCTCTGCAGGCGTCGCTGTGGGGGTGCAAGGAGGTCATCTCAAGGTGTCCACTTCATTGGAGTCGCATGGAGTCCTCACTGCAGTGTTGGTTCTTCTGGACACGAGCCGAGGGCATCGGGTGCAGAGTGTTGGGGACTCACGCTTCAGGAGTGAGGCTGGAGTCACTTTAAAGATGGTTTCTTTGTTGCTGTTTGGACAGAGCCGCTGTCCACTGGAGTTTCTTGGTCGTTTGGTTTCAGGGCAGTCCCCCGAGTCCTCAGATATCGCTGTTCACACAGGATGTGTCACTGTGCAGGTTCTTTGAGTCTGTAGACAGGCCAGTAGGGCTACGGCTAAGTCAGTTGTCTCCGTCGTCTCTGTGGCGCTTTCAGTTTAGCAGTCCTTCTTGTTCTAGGTCATCGGGAATCTGGTTTCCTGGGTTCAGGGTTGCCCCAAAATAATTTAGGGGTGTGTTTAGGTCTGTGGGGACAGTAGCCCCTGTCCTGGAGGGTGGCTGCACCATCTTTGTGCCTCCTCTCTGAGGGGAGGGGGGCACATCCCTAATCCTATTGGGGGAATCCTCCAAACTCAAGATGGAGGGTTTCTAAAGGCAAGGGTCACCTCAGCTCAGGACACCTTAGGGGCTGTCCTGGCTCGAGAATGACAACTCCTTGTTTTGCTCATCTCCTTCGGACTTGGTGCCAAAAGTGGGGGCTGTGTCAGGGGGGCGGGCATCTCCACTAGCTGGAGTGCCCTGGGGCGCTGTAACACCAGGCTTGAGCCTTTGAGGCTCACTGCCAGGTGTTACAGTCCTGCAGGGGGAGGTGTGAAGCACCTCCACCCAGTACAGGCTTTGTTCCTGGCCACAGAGTGACAAAGGCACTCACCCCATGTGGCCAGAAACCTATCTGGATGTGGCAGGCTGACAGAAACTGGTCAGCCTAGCACTAGTAGTTGAGCTGGTATACAGGGGCATCTCTAAGGTGCCCTTTCTGTGCATTTTTCAATAAATCCCATACTGGCATCTGTGTTAATTTATTGTGCTGAGAAGTTTGATACCAAAATTCCAAGTATTCCATGTAGCCATTATGGAACTGTAGAGTTGGTGTTTGACAAACTCCCAGACCATATACTCTTTATGGCTACCCTGCACTTACAATGTCTAAGAATTGGCTTAGACACTGTAGGGGCATAGTGCTCATGCAACTATGCCCTCACATGTGGTATAGTGCACCCTGCCTTACGGTTGTAAGGCCTGCTAGAGGGGTGACTTACCTATGCCACAGGCTGTGGGTTGTAGGCATGGCACTCAGAGGGGAAGGCCATGTCCACTTAGTCTTTTTCTCCCCACCAGCACACACAAGCTGTGAGGCAATGTGCATGTGCTGAGTGAGGGGTCCCCAGGGTGGCATAATACAAGCTGCAGCCCTTAGAGACCTTCCCTGG
The DNA here is from genome assembly GCF_031143425.1 of Pleurodeles waltl. Classification (NCBI taxonomy): domain Eukaryota; kingdom Metazoa; phylum Chordata; class Amphibia; order Caudata; family Salamandridae; genus Pleurodeles; species Pleurodeles waltl. The sequence goes on along the minus strand of NC_090444.1, from coordinate 1,718,743,556 downwards.
CCACAGGGCCCTTGGTACCAGGAGTACCATTTACAAGGGACTTACCTGTGTGCCAGGGCTGTGCCAATTGTGGAGACAAAGGTACAGTTTAGGGAAAGAACAATGGTGCTTCGGCCCAGCACACTTTCAGTCATAACTGGCATCAACAAAAGGCAAAACGTTAGGGGGTAACCCTGCCAAGAGAGGCATGTTCCTACAAGGGTCTGGTCTCAGTACACAAGCAGAGATTTGATTCAACAAGGCATTGCTGAAAAGGGGAAGCTTTCCGCTTCCCAACGTTGCCTTTACATGTTTTGTGATCCTCAGGGAAGCTTGAAAGGCTGTGGACAACACAAATCCTAAAATCAAAATGACAGTCAACTTTCCCTTCCTTGGGAGCCTGTTTTGGGCTTCTCACCTTTCCAGTAATGCCTCCCTCAAACACTTAAGAACAAGCTGGTGGACCGCTACTTCACCTGACGAACAGGGGAGTTGGGTTACCTGCTCTTGCTTGCGCCGACTGGTGGGATCAGTGTGACTTCCCTGATTGATGGATGCGGGAGGGGTTAAGGGCTGACGCAGCAGTCCCTACATCAGCAGACATACCGGGAAATGGGAGCACCAGAAGTTCTCTCGCAACCCCATAGGTGGGCAACCCATTCACCTTATCCAAAGTGCGATGGCAGCACGGAGGACGTCAGCGGGTCACCTACCGCACCAAAGGAGCTAATTGTGAGTGGAAGACTTTTACTGCTCCAAGGACAATGCTAATAATAAATCATTGGAACCTTTCAGGTTGTTACATGAATTACAATAATTGCGTTTCCTAAGACCTTGAAGGTGACTACATTGATTTTAAATTGTATTAAAAAATCTGCCACATTGACACATTCAATTTCTGTTAAAAAGGTTCTTTGAAATGAATAGTTTTACAGAAAAAAACACAATTTGCCAGTTTTTTTTCTTTTTTCCTTCTGATGTTTAATGTTTTTCTTGTTTTCCAAAGGGGCAGTACCTGAAAGTCAAATCGATTTGAATGTTCAAAATCAGAAGTCCCTTTTGTGTACCTGTCCAGAAAAAGTATGCACTACAGCAGACACTGACACGTATCCCACATATGAGAAAGGTACTGTCAGATGTTGATGAATATAAGATATATATTTTTTTATTCTGTGGAGTTTTATCTGAAATTAACACGTCACAGCAGTTTTCTTAAATATGAAATGTTCTTAAAATATCCTCTGCTCTGTTTTTGATTGCCAACTAGCTAGATTGTTGTGAATGTGAGGCAAGATTTGATGTTAAGTACTCCTTAGATCTGTGATGCTCAGTTACAGCATTCCTTCCATGATGCCATTATCCCCAGTTTCCTCCAAATAACGAGACGCTTTTTAATCAGGCTTATGAGTTTTGCCATTGTAGGATCCAATCTGAGTTTTCGGTTTACCCTTCTGCTGTTTGTTAGCATGCTCTTGACCTCTCAAGCTCCCTTCTGCCTCTAAGCTGCTTGAGGTGTGGTTCAATAATTCAACCCTTAGAGTTTTGTATATAAAGTGTAGCTGACCTGGCCAAGTTTAATTTTGTTTCATTTTTAAAATTATTTCCCAATAGGAAAATAATGGATAAGAAAAAGAGATGATCAAAGTCTGTCACAAACCTCTTCAAAACCAAGGGAGACACAGGCTGATTGTAAAACTTAGGTTGTGCTGCCAGAGCATTAAACTGACACTGTCCCTTTAAGGGTTCACCCTTGCTGCAATGTCCCATCTTGGGGTGACTGTTGGGTCATTTTGTTTTTGCATAGATGAAGAAAAAAACTTGCAAAAATCGATGTTTAATTACTCTCCTGGGAGGTGGGAGGGTTACTTATGACTTGGAGGATTCCCCTGGAAAAGAGAACTGGGATTATAGGTGAGAAACATATCCATATTTTCCATGAGATCCTCGTCAATGTTCAAAAGCACTGAATAGAAAAGCAAGCTCCTCCCACACAATGTTTTGGCGGACAATAAGACGAAATACAAATGATTTCACATAATATGCAAATAGATTTCTCTAAGAGGCCTGGCTTACAGGTGCATCAGGTCTTGATTCTGAGTCCAAACAATGTCCAGTAAAAGTACGTATTGTTCTCTGTAGGAAAACACCCCTTTTGGCATGGCTAGCCTCCAAATTCTGCCTGGTTTCTGGCGTGATTTCCACTGAAAGTGCACTGGGTTCCTTCTTACCAGGTCCCCAATTCCAGAGCTCTTTCCCAAAACTGCAAAGTTCTCCACAATTGTCACACTCTTAGCACCCACTGTAAGTCCCAAACAAATGTTGCAGCGTTATCCCCAAGCTTTTTGCTTTCTTCCTCCTTTTTGTTTAAGATCTATTTTATTTTGCTGCCTTATTTTCTCTGTGCACTTTACCACTGCTAACCAGTGATAAGGAGCAAGTGCTTCCTGTGTAAATTGTATTGGTGATTGGTTCATCCATGATTGGCATATTTGATTTACTGATAAGTCCCTAGTAAATGCACTGGAGGTGCCCAGGGCCTGTAAATCAAATGCTACTAGTGGGAGTACAACACTGATTGTGCCACCACAGGAGTAGCCCTGTAAACATGTCTCGCCTGGCACTGCAGTGTCTGTGTGTGGTTTTGCACTGCCAGTTCAACCTGGCAAGTGTACCCACTTGCCAAGCCCAAACCTTCCATTTTATTACATGTAGGTCACCCCTGAGGTAGGCCATTGGTAGCCTCATGGGCAGGGTGCTGTGTATTTAAAAGGTAGGACATGTACTGGTGTGATTTACATGTTCTATTAGTGAATTACTGTTAAATTAGTTTTTCACTATTGCAAGGCCTATCTCGCCCATAGGTTAACATGGGGACTGCCTTTAAGTATCTTTTAAGTGCAGTTTCCCAATGGGAGCAGATAGAGATAGGGAGTTTGGGGTCTCTGAACTCAGAAGTTAAAAATACATCTTTTAGTTGAGTTGGTTTTTAAATAGTATATTTGAGAAAAGCCACTTTTAGAAAGTGGACATTTTCTTGCTTAACCATCCTGTGCCTCTGCCTGCCAGACTGACAGTTGGGCTGTTTGTGAATTCCCTCTAGACAGTGACACCAAGGAAGTTCAGGTGTGTCCTGCATTTCCTGATGAGTCTCCTGGGCTAGAGTGTGGAGGGAGGAGCTGACACCTGCACTTGAAAGGGCTGTGCCTCTCCACGCACAGTGTAGTCTCAAAACCCCTGGAGTGTCTGTAGAGAGGCCTGGGCAAGGCAGGATCTTGTGAACAATAGAGACTTTTTGTTGAAGTATGCCTACTTTAAAGACAGCAATGAGTGCAAGTAGTGGACCCAAAACCCCAGACTTTTAGAACACTTCTCGATCAAGAGGAACCTCTGCCAGGGGGGAGAGATGGAGGAGGAGTGCTGCCCCTTTGCTGTGTGTCCTTTGCTGGGTTGGCCTGCAGCTGCTGCTTCTGCCTTAAAGAGGGCAAAGACTGGACTTTGCTGTGTATCCTGCATGTGAAGTTTCTCCAGGGGCTTGAAGTAGAGCTTGCCTCCTGTTGGAAGTTTCAGGGATATCAAAGACATCAGGTTAATCTGACGACAGCACTGGGAACTGTCTGTTTTGTGCTGCAACAGAAGAAAAACCAGTACGAAGCCGTCCACGCCGCTGCTGCCTGCACAGTGACCCGATGTCCCACGGAGTCATGCCCCGCTTCGCACTGCAACCATGATCTCACTGATGCTGACACCGTTCACCAAGCTGCTGCTTACACCATGACCTGTGGGCCCCACACTGCATCACCTTGCTCACACCGCAACCTTGGTATCCCCAATGACGACTCCCTATGCGGACACAGACACCACTGCCTGCACCATGGCCTGAGGGCACAGCTTGTGAGGTACACAAAGCACCGTCTCATCCCACACCACAGCCCCGGTCCACTAACACCAGCGCCATCAACTCCAGCATCACCAACAGACTCCCTTGTCTGCACCACCACCCGTGGGTGCTGCACAGAGCACGCCTTGCGTCGCATCGCTGCCTTGGGCCTACAGACAACAGCACTTCAGCAACGACGACAACGCTGCCTGCACAGCAACCTGGAAACACTGCACATCGCACTATCCCACTTCACACAGCAGCCCTGGTCTCACCGATGCTACAGGACACCGTCACTGAGCCACTGCCTGCACCGTGACATGTGGGCACCACACGCCGCATCTTCACACCGCAGCCTGACGCCAGCATTCCTGACTTCATGTTCAGCCTAGAGTTCAATCTGCAACACGTGTGACTTCAGGGGTCCGAAGACCCCTGCACCAACCTCTGGAACCGATGACCACGACTGCATTCTTGATCTCATTGCGAGGAAGACAACACCCCACATTTCCAAGATACTGTTTGCGGGCCTTCCCAACACCATAGCTGGCCTGTGACTCAGTGGTCAGCCTGCACTGTTGGATTTGTTGCTCACGATGCCGTGATAGCCCCAGATGGAGCTATCGACTTCAAAGAACTGTATTTTTAAGTTAATTCTTGCAAAATTCATCTCTTCATTACTGTATGTTGGATTTTTCTCATTTTGGTTTTGTTTACACAGATAAATATTGGCTATTTTTCTAAAACTGGTGTGATGTCCTTTTGTAGTGTTTTCACTGTGTTACTGTGTTTTATGTGCAAATGCTTTTACACATTGCTTCTGAGATAAGCCTGACTGCTTGTGCCAAGCTACCATGGGTATGAACAGGGGTTATCTGAGCTGGGCTTCTCCCTTGCACTGACTAGAGTGAGGGTCCCTACATGGACAGGGTGTAAACTGACTGCCAACTATAGACCCCACTTCTAATAGTACCTCTGGTATCTTATGTCTGGGGTATTAAAGAAGGTCCCTGAGGAATGCAGCACCAGTTGTGCCACCCCCAGGGGCTCCTCACCAAACCCACACAATGCTGCCATCACAGACTTTGTGTGGTGATGCAAGTAAAATTGAAAATTCGACCTATGACATACCCCAGTGTGCCAGGTTCCCTATCACTACATATTCCCAGTGTGTCACCCCGAAGGCAGGGTGCATCAGGAGACGTGAGGGCATATATGAATGAGCAGAGATGCCCCAGCTCTGTCTGTCAATTCTGAGACCTAGTAAGTGAACAGAGAAGCCTTTTTAAATGCATGTGCTGGACACTGGTCGTTACGAGAACCAAAGCTACATGATGGCTTCTCTGAACTCTGGGATGTTTGATATCAAACATCTCTGAATAATAAACATTCCTTGATTCCATTGATGGATCTATTAATAGGTGTTCCCAGAGGGCACCTCAGAGGTTCCCCCTGAAAACCTACCAGCTACAAGTGTGTTGAAAGACTGGTCTTGACCAGTTCAGCCACCATAGAAATGTTTCTGCCCCTGCACCCTGCCCCCCACCCAAGTGAGAGCAAAAAGAAGAGATGATGGACAGAATGCTGGACATTGCAAACATTCATCTCCAGTTGCGAAGAGCTTCCCCAGCGCTCTCAAGGGCCAGAGACAAAAGGCTGCACTAGGTGGGGGTGATACAACCTTGTAGGAGGCTGGCTCGATATATGTTGTACACCTATAGGTGGGGCACCCTGATTTGCATATGGCTGGGTCCAAACTGGAATGGCACGGTGAGCAGAAAAAATGATGGATTCAACCCAGATCTGTGACGGGGGGTGAATGTTTGATTTGGTCTACATTCCGTCCATCAACTGTTCTTTCTGCCTTTGTCGTCCCAAGTGGGAAGGCTATGCCCAGACATGGGTCCGTTGCTTATTATGCTACCAGACTCAAGCTAGCCTTGCTGAATAGGGGCCCTAGGATGCTTGTTTTTGGTCCAGGGAGGACCTGGCCTGGCAGTTTGGGCTGGACAGGTCCCATGAGGATCAGGGTCAAGACTGATTTGCATATGTCTGGGTCCGAACTGGAATGGCACATGGTGAGCAAAAAAAACTCAAGCAACAGGAGGGCAGAAACCTGGCTGGAAGGTGGCAGTAGCTTGGCGTGCCTGGAAAACCCTCAGACGGCTGTAATGGGAATACTGGGGGTCCTCTAAGGAGCCCTCAGGGTAAATGGAATCATCCACCAATGCTTGCAAAAGCCTTGGGGTATGATTCCAACATGTTTGATACCAAACATGCCTATGTTCCGAGATACCATTATGTAGCTGGACATAGGTAGTGACCTTTGTCCAGTACACGTGTAAAATGGCGTCCCCATACTCACGAAGTATGGGAAAATGGACTGGAGTTCGTGGGGCACCTCTGCTAGTGCAGGGGTGCCCTCACACACAGGTACTTTGCACCTTGCCCTCTGGGCTGGAGTGCTTGCCAAATAGGGGCGACTTATAAGTGACCTGGTGCAGTGAGAATGTCAGTGAAAGGGTGTTTGCCATTGCAGCCTGCGTGAAAAGGTGTAGCCCTGCCGAAGTGTTTGCATGGGCTCCCTACAGGTGGCAAAATGTGCTGCAGCCCTTAGGAATCCCCTGGAACCCCAGTGCCCTGGGTACTTAGGTACCATATACTAAGGACTTATCAGTGTGACAATTGTGGGTGAAATACAAAGTTTTGGGGGAGAGCGCATAAGCACTGGGGTCCTGGTTAGCAGGATCCCAGTGAACACAGTCAAGCACACTGACAGGCAGAAAAAAAGGGTACCCATGGCAAGAAAGAGGGTACTTTCCTACAGGTTCTAAACCCATTTTTTTTCTTCCGCTCTCTATTTCTAGGATCCTCTCCTCCAGGGCAATTCTCCAAGCCAGTTTCTCTAAAAGCATCTCTTGTTCAGAGAGTCTAACTCTGGATTTGGGAGAACTTGTACCATCCTCTTTAGAGGGGTGTCTCATGGACACTCTGGGTGCAGGTTCTAATCATTCATTTGGAGGGAGATCTGGATCCACTTCTTCCTCCCTTCCTTGAGTTAACATATCAGTGGCCTCCGCAGAAGGATTGGCTAGGTCATACTCTTCCAGAAACTCCTGGATTTGGTCACTGGTAGGGTGTGAACCTGTTTTGATCAGTTTTGTTTTACAGAGGACCCTCAGATCTGTGTCTGAAAGCTGAAGTTAGGGGGTGAGGTTCAGTGCCCACAACCCTGTCCCCTGAGGTACTCTTTTTTTTTTTTTCACCAAAGTTGGGACCTTTTTGAGTAAGGAAAAGAAAACCCTAAGCCAGGTTTTGCAGTCCCAACTATAGTAAGTTTTTAAACACTGTTAAACTACAGGGACCTAACTAGGGACCTAACTAGGGCCCAAACAATGACTTTTAGGAATTTGGAAGGAAAAAAACAATTTAAAAAATGCAAACAAAACTAAAAGGAATTTTTTGATTTATTTGTGTTTTCACCTATTGACTAAGTGGTATCAGGAAGTGCAAAGTTGCAGACCCCACCACTGTTCCACCAATGTAGGAAACAGGTTCTCTATATGGTGCCCTGAAATCACCAAAGGGGCAGAGGCGGAAATAGATGGGTCTAAACCCCTCTTTGAGATAGTGTGGGCGAGCAGTTAGGGTTAGTTGTATTAAGCATCTGATAGAGACTTCAAGTTGCAGGTTCCTTACCTTAGAATTTCCCCCAGGCGTCAGACTGGATCCGTTGATTTTTCTTCGAGCAATACCCTTGCACGTTGCTAGGTGGTGTCGTTCGACTATACTGGCGTCGTGGTCGCCGTGATGACGTCAGGAGTAGTACATAGATGCCGCCCTCACGCAGTGACGTCAGTTCTTTTCTTTCCGCTCCACGTGCTGATCTGGAGAAGAGCTACCCTGGCTATTTTTTGGACGAATTCAACCGTTTTGTCTGTGAACATTTGGTGTGTTGAGAATGTCCCCGAAGACCGGGTTCAAGCCGTGCGAGGACTGTCATCGTACGATGTCGGTGACAGATCCTCATCAGGTTTGTCTGTAGTGTCTCGGGTGCAACCACGACCCGAAGTCGTGGTCCAAGTGCCGGGCCATGCGCCCGAAGGCTTTGAGGGAGCGGTCCCTCAAGCTCATGGTGGCCCGGCACTCGACTCCATGTAAGTCCCGGTCTCGTTCGAGAGGAAGGTCTCGATCGGTCGCGGAGTCATCACCACTCGTCGTCTTCAAAATCATCAGGTCAAGGTAAGAAGAAGTCGGAGAAGTCCCATTGCTCTCCAACTAGGCCCGCCGTTCGGCCGACGTGACGCGGGAGGAGCGTCCACGCACAAGGCCTCAGTTCTCAGAGCCTGCGTCTGGGGTGGCTCTGCGCTTCCCCGACTTTCCCGGAGCCAGAGCGACCCCCGCCCAGCTTAAAGAGTTTTATGAGGCCTCATCTTTGGGAGGTCCGATCCCGATACGGCGCCTTCGGGCCCTAGGGGTTCGGCTGAGGGGCCTACGGGTTCCGTGCCGATGGCTTCGGCTCTGGCCACCGAGGTCACCTTGCGGATTCTCACCGATGCCGGTCGCACCCTTGAGACCTTGCTCGGGACGTTTGTCGACGCTCCGACGTCAGTAGTGTCCACTATCGACTTCGACCCAGTTCTTATCCCCAACGACTCAGTCGGAGCGGCGTCAGCCGACTTCGATTTCGATGGGGCCTATTCGTCCCAGGTCTGATTCGTACCCTTTTTCTTATGGGTACGAATATGGGGAGGGATTGGAGGGGTCCTTAGACCCTGATGAATACCAGGATGACCCTTCTATGGACTGGGCTCAGGAATTGGGTGAAGCCAGTGGTCTGGATACTTCTCCTGATGCTGGCATGCTGTCTCCTCCTAGCGTGGCTACGGTGGAGGGAGCAACTTATAGTATGGTGATCATTAGGGCAGCTGAGGTCCTTGGTCTTGAGCTTCCTACTGTTGAGGTCAGGTCAAATCTCCTGACGGGGGTGCGTCAGCCTGGGGCTTTTACTTCAGAACCCCTTTTCTATTTAATGAAGCCCTCACTGATGACCTTTTGGGTACCTGGTCCAAACCCAACACAGGGGCTCCTGTGAATAGGACTATCGCACGCCGCTATTGGCCCGCTTCAAACGACCCTAAATTCCTGTCCCAGCACCCCACGCCTGAGAGTCTTGTTATCCAGGCCTCCTCTTCTTCAGGCGCATTCCCTTCCGCACCCCTGGATAGGGAATCCAAAAGGCTGGAACAGTTTGGCAAGAAGTTGTTTTCTTCTTTTTGTCTCGCGCTGCGGTCTGTGAACACCGCATGCCTTTTGGGCCGCTATACCACTCTTTGTGGGATAAGGGTGCGCAGGTCCTGCCACAGATACCAGAGGAGGCTCTTGCTATTGTCTTCCAAGCTGTGAACGATGGGAGAGATGCAACAAAGTTCACAATCTGTTGTGGACTGGACACAACCGACTCTTAGGACAGATCAGTTGCTACGACGGTGGCCTTACGACACCACACCTGGTTGCGTACTTCTGGTTTTTCTGGGGATGGCCAACAGTCACTCATGGACATGCCCTTTGATGGCTCCGGTCTTGTCAGAGACAGTGGACTCGGCCTTGGATAGTTCAAGGATTCCCGGGCTATGGCTCGGTCCCTAGGTCTTTCCACTGCCCCTCACCTCCCACAGTCTGCTTTTCACCCCTTTCGTGGCCACGGAAGGGGCTCCCTGTCGTGTCCTCCACCCAGCCACCGTGCCGCCCACGGTGTTCAGCCTCTGCATGGCCAGTTACGCGGAATCCCACGTGGCCGTGGTACAGGGAACCAGAGGTCTGCCCAGTCCACCTCTGCCCCCGCTGCAGCCTCCAAACCCTCCTACTCCGCCCTCTCACTCCTGTCCAGTTGGTGGCAGGATTCGCCATCACCTGCCCCACTGGGAAAACATCACCACGGACAGTTCGAAAGGGCTACTCCCTCCTTTTCAAATCTGCTCCACCAACCATGCCACCATCCTTACGTCACCTTCCAGAGGATCATTTGGCACTTATCCGCCAGGAAGTCGCAGCTCTCTTGGCCAAGGGAGCTATAGAAAAGGTCCCTGTGCCAGAAGTAGGTTGTGGTTGTTATTCCCGCTACTTTCTGATACCAAAATAGGACAAGAGCTTGCGTCCTATCCTAGACCTTCAGGACCTAAACTACTTCCTCAAGAAAGAGAAATTCTAAATGTTCACCCTTGCTCAGGTTCTGTCTACCTTGGACCCAGGAGACTGGATGGTAGCGTTGGACTTGCAAGACGCTTATTTCCACATCCCCATCTCCATCCTGCCTGCCCTCAGATGTTACCTACGATTCGTGGTAGGTCACGAGCACTTTCAGTTTACCGCTCCCCTTCAGCCTTACCAGTGCCCCTTGGGTGTTCACAAAAGTGATGGCGGTGGTTGCAGCTCATCTGCGCAGGTTAGGGGGTCTCGGTCTTCCCCTACCTCGACGACTGGCTGTTGAAGGCGGACTCGCCCCAGAAAGTCGTCACCCACCTTCAGACTACGGCAAACCTCCTGCATCCCTGGGGTTCACTATTAACGTGCCGAAGTCACACCTGACTCCCTCTCAGACGCTCCCTTTCATCAGAGCAGTTCTGGACACAGTGCAGTTTCAGACTTATCCTCCCGAAAAGCGAGTCCAAGACTGTAGGAAGTTGGCTCTGTATGTACTATTTCAAAGTAAGAAATAGCATGCACAGAGTCCAAGGGTTCCCCTTAGAGGTAAGATAGTGGCAAAAAGAGATCAATCTAATGCTCTATTTTGTGGTAGTGTGGTCGAGCAGTAGGCTTATCAGAGGGTAATGTTAAGCATTTGTTGTGCACACACAGGCAATAAATGAGGAACACACACTCAGACAATTCCAGGCCAATAGGTTTTTGTATAGAAAAATATCTTTTCTTAGTTTATTTTAAGAACCACAGGTTCAAGATTTACAAGTAATGCTTTAAATGAAAGGTACTTCACTTAGGAACTTTATGAACTTTGAATTAGCAAAATAGCATATACAGCTTTCACATAAATGACATATAGCTATTTTAAAACTAGACACTTAGTGCAATTTTCAACAGTTCCTGGGGGAGGTAAGTGTTTTAGTTTTGCAGGTAAGTAAACCACCTACGGGGTTCAAAATTGGGTCCAAGGTAGCCCACCGTTGGGGGTTCAGGGTAACCCTAAAGTTACCACACCAGCAGCTCAGGGCCGGTCAGGTGCAGAGGTCAAAGTGGTGCCCAAAACGCATAGGCTTCAATGGAGAAGGGGGTGCCCCGGTTCCAGTCTGCCAGCAGGTAAGTACCCGCGTCTTCGGAGGGCAGACCAGGGGGGTTTTGCAGGGCACCGGGGGGGACACAAGTCCACACAGAAAGTACACCCTCAGCGGCACGGGGGCGGCCGGGTGCAGTGTGCAAACAAGCGTCAGGTTCGCAATAGGATTCAATGGGAGACCAAGGGGTCTCTTCAGCGATGAGGGCAAGGGGTGGGCTCCTCAGGGTAGCCACCACCTGGGCAAGGAAGAGGGCCACATGGGGGTCGCTCCTGCACTGGAGGTCCGATCCTTCAGGTCCTGGGGTCTTTACCAGGTGTTGGGTCTTTGAAGCAGGCAGTTGCAGTCAGGGGAGCCTCGTGATTCCCTCTGCAAGCGTCGCTGTGAGGGCTCAGGTGGATCAACTCTGGCTACTCAGTCTTGTAGTCGCCGGGGAGTCCTCCCTGTGGTGTTTGTTCTCCACAAGTCGAGCCGGGAGCGTCGGGTGCAGAGTGCAAAGTCTCACGCTTCCGGCGGGAAACGTGTGTTGGTTCAAAGTTGCTTCTTTGTTGCAAAGTTGCAGTCTTTGTGGAACAGAGCCACTGTCCTCAGGAATTCTTGGTCCATCTACATGCAGGGCAGTCCTCTGAGGCTTCAGCGGTCGCCGTTCCCTGTGGAACGCTTCACTGGAGTAGTTCTTTAGAAGTGGGGAGACAGGCCGGTAGAGCTGGGGCCAAAGCAGTTGGTGTCTCCGTCTTCTCTGCAGGTTTTCAGTTCAGCAGTCCGCTTCTTCTTAGGTTGCAGGAATCTATCTTGCTGTGTTCTGGGAGCCCCTAAATACAGAATTTAGGGGTGTGTTTAGGTCTGGGAGGGCAGCAGCCACTGGCTACTGTCCTTGAGGGTGGCTACACCCTCTTTGTGCCTCCTCCCTGAGGGGAGGGGGGCACATTCCTATCCCTATTGGGGGAATCCTCCATCTGCAAGATGGAGGATTTCTAAAAGTCAGAGTCACCTCAGCTCAGGACACCTTAGGCGCTGTCCAGACTGGCCAGTGACTCCTGGTTTTTCTCATTATCTCCTCCAGCCTTGCCGCCAAAAGTGGGTCCGTGGCATGAGGGGGCGGGCAACTCCACTAGCTGGAGTGCCCTGGGGTGCTGTAACAAAGGGGGCGAGCCTTTGAGGCTCACCGCCAGCTGTTACAGTTCCTGCAGGGGGAGGTGATAAGCATCTCCACCCAGTACAGGCTTTGTTACTAGCCACAGCGTGACAAAGGCACTCTCCCCATGTGGCCAGCAACATCTCTGGTGTGTGGCAGGCTGCTAAAACCAGTCAGCCTACACGGGTAGTCGGTTAAGGTTTCAGGGAGCACCTCTAAGGTGCCCTCTGGGGTGTATGTTACAATAAAATTTACACTGGCATCAGTGTGCATTTATTGTGCTGAGAAGTTTGATACCAAACTTCCCAGTTTTCAGTGTAGCCATTATGGTGCTGTGGAGTTCGTGCATGACAGATTCCCAGACATATACTCTTATGGCTACCCTCCACTTACAATGTCTAAGGTTTTGCTTAGACACTGTAGGGGCATAGTGCTCATGCACCTATTCCCTCACCTATGGTATAGTGCACCCTGCCTTAGGGCTGTAAGGCCTGCTAGAGGGGTGACTTATCTATGCCATGGGCAGTGTGAGGTTGACATGGCACCCTGAGGGGAGTGCCATGTCGACTTAATCATTTTCTCCCCACCAGCACACACCAGCTGGCAAGCAGTGTGTCTGTGCTGAGTGAGGGGTCCCCAGGGTGGCATAAGGCCATCTGCATTGGCATGGGCAGTCCCAGGTCTGTGTTCCACTATAAAGTCCATTCCCTGTAGGGAGATGGACCACCTCAACAGTTTTGGATTTTCACCTTTCATTTGCATTAGCCATCTGAGAGATCTGTGATCAGTTTGAACTACAAAGTGAGTACCAAAGAGGTATGGTCTCAGCTTCTTCAGGGACCAAACCACAGCAAAGGCCTCCCTCTCAATGGCACTCCAACGCTGCTCCCTGGGGAGTTACCTCCTCCTAATGAAAGCAACAGGCTGGTCAATGCCATCATCATTTGTTTGGGACACAACTGCCCCTATCCCATGTTTAGAGGCATCAGTCTGCACAATGAACTGCTTGGAGTAATCTGGAGCTTTTAGAACTGGTGCTGTGCACATAGCTTATTTCAGGGTTTCAAAGTCCTGTTGGCATTCTACAGTCCAGTTTACTTTCTTGGGCATTTTCTTGGAGGTAAGTTCTGTGAGGGGTGTCATTATTGATCCATATCCCTTCACAAACCTCCTGTAGTACCCAGTCAAGCCAAGGAATGCCCTGACTTGAGTCTGGGTTTTTGGAGCTACCCAGTCCAGAATAGCCTGGATCTTGGGTTGGAGTGGCTGTACTTGGCCACCACCTAGGTGTCCCAAGTAAACCACAGTTCCCTGCCCTATCTGACATTTGGATGCCTTGATAGAGAGGCCTGTGCTTGCAGGGCCTTAAAAACCTTCTTCAGGTGGACCAGGTGATCCTGCCAGCTGGAGCTAAAGACAGCAATATCGTCAAGATAAGCTGCACTAAAGGACTCCAAGCCAGTAAGGACTTGATTCACCAACCTTTGGAAGGTGGCAGGGGCATTCGTTAAGCCAAAGGGCTTAACAGTAAACTGATAATGCCAATCAGGTATGGTTGAATGCTGTCTTTTCTTTTGTTCCTGGTGCCATTTTGATTTGCCAGTACCCTGCTGTCACATCAAAGGTACTTAAGTATCTGGCAGCACCTAGTTTGTCAATTAATTAATCTGCCCTTGGAATAGGATGGGCATCTGTCTTGGTGACAGAATTAAGTCCTCTGTAGTCCACCCAAAACCTCATCCCTCTCTTACCATCCTTGGTGTGAGGTTTGGGGACTAAGACCACTGGGCTAGCCCAGGGGCTGTCAGAGTGCTCAATGACTCCCAATTCCAGCATCTTGTGGACTTCCACTTTGATGCTTTCTTTAACTTAGTCAGACTGTCTGAAAATTTTGTTTTTGACAGGCATGCTGTCTCCTGTGTCCACATCATGGGTACACAGGTGTGTCTGACCAGGGGATAGGGAAAAGAGCTCAGCAAAGTGTTGTAAGACTTTCTTACAGTCCGATTGCTGTTGGCCAGTCAGGGTGTCTGAATGGATCACTCCATCTACTGAGCCATCTTTAGGGTCTGTGGAGAGGAGATCAGGGAGAGGTTCACTCTCAGCTTCCTGATCCTCATCTGTTACCGTCAACAGATTCATATCTGCCCTGTCATGAAAGAGTTTGAGGCGGTTCACATGGATCACCCTTTTGGGGGTTGTGCTGGTGCCTAGGTCTACCAGGTAGGTGACCTGTCTTTCTCTCTAGCACTGGGTAATGGCCACTCCATCTGTCCTGAAGTGCCCTGGGAGCCACAGGCTCCAGAACCCAGACTTTCTGCCCTGGCTGAAACTCAACCATAGCAGCCTTTTGGTCATAATACATCATCTGGAGTTGTTGGCTGGCCTCAAGGTTTTTGCTTGCCTTTTCCATGTATTCTGCCATCCTGGAACATAGGCCTAGTACATAGTCCACTATATCTTGTTTAGGCTCATGAAGTGGTCTCGCCCAGCCTTCTTTTACAAGAGCTGGTGGTCCCCTGACAGGATGGCCAAACGGATGTTCAAATGGGGAAAACCCTACTCCCTTCTGAGGAACCTCTCTGTAGGCGAAAAGCAGACATGGCAAGAGGACATCCCATCTCCTTTTGAGCTTTTCAGGGAGCCCCATGATCATGCCTTTCAATGTCTTGTTAAATCTTTCTACATGACCATTGGTTTGTGGATGGTATGGTGTGGTGAATTTGTAAGTTACCCCACACTCATTCCACATATGCTTCAGGTATGCTGACATGACGTTGGTACCCCTGTCAGACACCTCCTCCTTAGGAAATCCCACTCTGGTAAAGATACCAATGAGTGCTTTAGCTACTGCAGGGGCTCTAGTGGACCTAAGGGGAATTGCTTCAGGGTACCTAGTGGCATGATCCACTACCACTAGGATATACTGGTTCCCTGAGGCTGTGGGAGGTTCAAGTGGACCCACTGTGTCCACACCCACTCTTTCAAAGGGGACCCCCACCACTGGAAGTGGAATGAGGGGGGCCTTTGGGTGTCCACCTGTCTTACCACTGGCTTGACAGGTGGCACAGGAGACACAAAACTCCTTTACCTTCTGGGACATGTTGGGCCAATAGAAATAGTTAACTAACCTTTCCCAAGTCTTGATTTGTCCCAAATGCCCAGCAAGTGGAATATCATGAGCTAAGGTTAGAATGAACTTCCTAAACTCCTGAGGCACTACTACTCTCCTAGTGGCACCAGGTTTGGGATCTCTTGCCTCCGTGTAGAGGAGTCCATCTTCCCAATAGACTCTGTGTTCCAGTGATTTTTCCTTTGGTCTCTTCAGCAGCTTGCTGCCTAAGGTCTTCAAGAGAGGGACATGTTTCCTGCCCCTTACATAACTGTTCCCTTGTGGGTCCCCCTGGGCCTAGGAGCTCAACCTGATAAGGTTCCAACTCCATGGGCTCAGTTCCCTCAGAGGGCAGAACGTCTTCCTGGGAAGATAGGTTATTTTTCTTTTGTTGTGTTGAAGCTGGTTCCCCAGTCTTCTTTCCTTTCCTCTTGGAGGGTTGGGCCATTATTCCAGGCTCCAACACCGCTTTTTCACCCTGAGCCTTGCACTGTGCCCTTGTGTTGACACACACCAGTTCAGGGATACCCAGCATGGCTGCATGGGTTTTGAGCTCTACCTCAGCCCATGCTGAGGACTCCAGGTCATTTCCAAGCAAACAGTCTACAGGTATATTTGAGGAGACTACCACCTGTTTCATGCCATTGACCCCTCCCCACTCTAAAGTTACCATAGCCATGGGATGTACTTTAGTCTGATTGTCCGCGTTGGTGACTGGATAAGTTTGTCCAGCCAGGTATTGACCAGGGGAAACCAGTTTCTCTGTCACCATGGTGACACTGGCACCTGTATCCCTCAGGCCTTCTACACTAATCCCATTAATCAAGAGTTGCTGCCTGTATTTTTGCATATTTGGGGGCCAGGCAGCCAGTGTGGCTAAGTCCACCCTCAGAGACTAATGTAGCTTCAGTGTGAACCCTGATTTGCTCTGGGCACACTGTTGATCCCACCTGAAGACTGGCTATTCCATTGCTAACTGGAGTAGAGTTTGAAGTGGAACCTTTCTTGGGACAGGCCTTGTCTCCAGTTTGGTGTCCCTGCTGATTACAACTACGACACCAGCCCTTCTTGGGATCAAAGTTTTTACCCTTGTACCCAAAATTTGATTGTGAAAAGGCTTTGGACCCTCCCTTCTGAGCAGGTTTTTGGGGCCCTATAGAAGACTCTTTACATTTTCCCTTGGATGTCTCAACACTCTTCCCCTGGGGAGTCTTTGTGACCCCTTTCTTTTGGTCACTCCCTGTGGAAGTCTTGGTCACCCTAGTCTTGACCCAATGGTCCGCCTTCTTTCCCAATTCTTGGGGAGAAATTGGACCTAGGTCTACCAGATGCTGATGCAGTTTATCATTGAAACAATTACTTAAAAGGTGTTCTTTCATAAACAGCTTGTAGAGCCCATCATAATCATTTACACCACTGCCTTGAATCCAACCATCCAGTGTTTTCACTGAGAAGTCAACAAAATTAACCCAGGTCTGGCTCGAGGATTTTTGAGCCCTCCTGAACCTAATCCTGTACTCCTCAGTTGAGAATCCAAAGCCCTCAATCAGGGTAGCCTTCATGAGGTCATAGGATTCTGCATCTTTTCCAGAGAGTGTGAGGAGTCTATCCCTACACTTTCTAGTGAACTTTTCCCAAAGCAGAGCACCCCAGTGAGATTTGTTTACTTTTCTGGTTGCACAAGCCCTCTCAAAAGCTGTGAACCATTTGGTGATGTCATCACCATCTTCATATTTAGTTACAATCCCTTTAGGGATTTTTAGCATGTCAGGAGAATCTCTGACCCTATTTATGTTGCTGCCACCATTGATGGGACCAAAGCCCATCTCTTGTCTTTCCCTTTCTATGGCTAGGATCTGTCTTTCCAAAGCCAACCTTTTGGCCAACCTTGCTAGCAGGAGGTCCTCTTCATTGAGGCTTTCCTCAATGCTTGCAGAGTTGCTGGACTCTCCTGTGAGAGAAGCAGCATCTCTGACTATCACATTTGGAGTCAGGGTTGGAGGAACCCTGGTCTCCCTATCTAGGGTTGGAGGTGGGAGTTCCTCCAACTCACTAGTGTCCCCCTATGTGAAGGCATCATCAGAGGGGTTGTTTTTAGCAAAGTCTGCCAAGAGCTCCTGGAGCTGTACTTTGGTAGGTTTTGAACCAGTCTTTATCTTTTTTATTTTACACAGAGACCTTAACTCTGACATCCTAAGATGCAGGTAAGGGGTGAGGTTGAGTTTCATAACATTCTCTTCTGTAGTAGACATTTTGTTTCTAAAAGTTGGAATACTTTTTAAGAATCTAAAACTATCTCTAGAACTTAATTCAAACTTTTACAAAACGTTTAAACTCTAAAAGAAATGCTAATAGGGACGAACACAAGGCCCTAGCAGGACTTTTTGAAAAATTTAGAAAAATAGCTCAAATTTCAATAATCAGTTTCTAATGACAATTTTTGGAATTTAGTCGTGTGATCAGGTATTGGCTGAGTAGTCCAGCAAATGCAAAGTCTTGTACCCCACCGCTGATCCACCAATGTAGGAAGTTGGCTCTGTATGCACTATTTCAAAGTAAGAAATAGCATGCACAGAGTCCAAGGGTTCCCCTTAGAGGTAAGATAGTGGCAAAAAGAGATAATTCTAATTCTCTATTTTGTGGTAGTGTGGCCGAGCAGTAGGCTTATCAGAGGGTAGTGTTAAGCATTTGTTGTACACACACAGGCAATAAATGAGGAACACACACTCAGGCAATTCCAGACCAATAGGTTTTTGTATAGAAAAATATATTTTCTTAGTTTATTTTAAGAACCACAGGTTCAAGATTTACAACCAATACTTCAAATGAAAGGTACTTCACTTAAGTATCATAGGAACTTTGAATCAGTAAAATAGCTTGTACAGTTTTGGCAAAAATGGCAATAAGCTATTTTAAAACTAGACACAGCAAATTCCAACAGTTCCTGGGGGAGGTAAGTATTTGTTAGTTTTGCAGAAAGTAAACAACCTACAGGGTTCAAAGTTGGGTCCAAGGTAGCCCACCGTTGGGGGTTTAAGGCAACCCCAGAGTTACCACACCAGCAGCTCAGGGCCGGTCAGTTGCAGAGGTCAAAATGGTGTCCAAAACGCATGGGCTTCAATTGAGAAGGGGGTGCCCCGGTTCCAGTTTGCCAGCAGGTAAGTACCCGCGACTTCAGAAGGCAGACCAGGGGGTTTTTGTAGGGCACTGGGGGGGGGACACAAGTCAGCACAAAAAGTACCTCAGCAGCACGGGGGCGGCCGGGTGCAGAGTGCAAACAGGCGTCAGGTTTGCAATAGGTTTCAATGGGAGACCGAGGGGTCTCTTCAGCGATGCAGGCAAGGGGGGGGGGGGCTCCTCGGGGTAGCCACCACCTGGGCTAGGAAGAGGGCCGCCTGGGGGTCGTTCCTGCACTGGAGTTCGGATCCTTCAGGTCCTGGGGGCTGCGGGTGCAGTGTGTTTCCCAGGCGTCAGGTTCTTTGAAGCAGACAGTCGCAGTCAGGGGGAGCCTCTGGATTCCCTCTGCAGGCGTCACTGTGTGGGCTCAGGGGGGTCAACTCTGGCTACTCACAGGGTCGCAGTTGCCGGGGAGTCCTCCCTATAGTGTTGGTTCTCCGCAGGTCGAACCGGGGGCGTCGGATGCAGAGTTGAAAGTCTCACGCTTCCGGCGTGAAACGTGTGGTCTTTAAAAGTTCCTTCTTTGTTGCAAAGATGCAGTCTTTGTGGAACAGGGCCGCTGTCCTCGGGAGTTCTTGGTCCTTTTAGATGCAGGGTAGTCCTCTGAGGCGTCAGAGGTCGCTGGACCATGGGGAGCGCGTCGCTGTTGCAGTTTCTCTTGAAGTGGGGAGACAGGACGGTAGGGCTGGGGCCAGAGCAGTTGGTGTCTCCGTCTTCTCTGCAGGGCTTCAGGTCAGCAGTCCTTCTTCATCTTAGGTTGCAGGAATCTATTTTTCCTAGGTTCTGGGGGCCCCTAAATACTCAATTTAGGGGTGTGTTTAGGTCTGGGGGGTTAGTAGCCAATGGCTACTAGCCCTTAGGGTGGCTACACCCTCTTTGTGCCTCCTCCCTGAGGTGAGGGGGGGCACATCCCTAATCCTATTGGGGGAATCCTCCATCTGCAAGATGGAGGATTTCTAAAAGTCAGTCACCTCCGCTCAGGACACCTTAGGGGTTGTCCTGACTGGCCAGTGACTCCTCCTTGTTTTTCTCATTATCTCCTCGGCCTTGCCGCCAAAAGTGGGGCCGTGGCCGGAGGGGGCGGGCATCTCCACTAGCTGGGATGCCCTGTGGCGCTGTAACAAAGGGGGTGAGCCTTTAAGGCTCACCGCCCGGTGTTACAGTTCCTGCAGGGGGAGGTGAGAAGCACCTCCACCCAGTACAGGCTTTGTTCCTGGCCACAGAGTGACAAAGGCACTCTTCCCCATCTGGCCAGCAACATGTCTGGTGTGTGGCAGGCTGGTAAAACTAGTCAGTCCACACTGGAAGTCGGGTATGTTTTCAGGGGGCATCTCTAAGATGCCCTCTGGGGTGTGTTTCACAATAAAATGTACACTGGCATCAGTGTGCGTTTATTGTGCTGAGAAGTTTGATACCAAACTTCCCAGTTTTCAGTGTAGCCATTATGGTAATGTGGAGTTCGTGCATGACAGACTCCCAGACTATATACTCTTATGGCTACCCTGCACTTACAATGTCTAAGGTTTTGCTTAGACACTGTAGGGGCATAGTGCTCATGAACCTATGCCCTCACCTATGGTATAGTGCACCCTGCCTTAGGGCTGTAAGGCCTGCTAGAGGGGTGACTTATCTATGGCATGGGCAGTGTGAGGTTGGCATGGCACCCTGAGGGGAGTATCATGTCAACTTAGTCATTTTCTCCCCACCAGCACACACAGGCTGGAAGCAGTGTGTCTGTGCTGAGTGAGGGGTCCCCAGGGTGGCATAAGACATGCTGCAGCTCTTAGAGACCTTCCCTGGCATCAGGGCCCTTGGTACCAGGAGTACCAGTTACAAGGGACTTACCTGGATGCCAGGGTGTGCCAATTGTGGAAACAAAAGTACAGGTTAGGGAAAGAACACTGGTGATGGGGCCTGGTTAACAGGCCTCAGCACACTTTCAAATCATAACTTGGCATCAGCAAAGGCAAAAAGTCAGGGGGTAACCATGCCAAGGAGGCATTTCCTTACAGGCGGCCACATGGGGGGAGGCGGAGATCAGAGGACTCTGATCTCTGACAGAGTCTGGGCTCCATATCAGTCTTCTGGAGTGCCGGGTCTATCAGGCTTGTGTTGAAAGCATTCCTTCCCTCTCTCAAAGGGAAAGTGGTGCAGGTATTCACGGATAATAGTACCGCCATGTGGTACTGCAACAAACACCCTTTGTCAGGAGGCACTACGCCTCCGGACATGGCTGGAACGTCAGGGCATCGCCCTGATGGTTCAACATCCGGCGGGCTCCCTCAACACCAGAGCGTACAAACTCAGCCGTCAATGCACAGCCAATCACGAATGGCGTCTCCATCCGCGTCTACATTGGTCTCCATCCGGAGGTGGCGCAAGGTCTCTTTCGGCAGTGGGGAGAGCCTTGGTTAGATCTGTTCGCCTCTGCAGAGAACGCGCAAAACAGCTGACATTGCGTGTTGAAGTTTCCAAGGCTGCACTCGCTCAGAGATGCTTTTCGTCTCGAGGGGAACTCCGGCCTCCTTTCCGCCTGTACCTCTTCTGCCCAGAGTTCTCAAGAAAATCAGGAACGACCGGGCCCAAGTCATCTTGGTGGCTCTGGACTGGGCACGGAGGGTATGGTATCCAGAGCTATTGAGCATGTCCATCGATCCTCCACTCAGACTGCCTCTTCGGGCGGATCTTCTGTCGCAGCAACAGGGGACGGTTCTTCATCCAAGCCTGTCCAAACTCCGCCTTCATGGGTGGAGATTGAGCGGCGACTGTTGACGGCTTTTGCCCTTCCACCCGAAGTCTGCGATGTTATCTTGGCAGCCAGGCGTCCATCAACCAAAACTGTATATGCTTGTCGTTACGTCGATCTGAATTAAAGCCACAAACCACTCTGCGCGACGAGCAGCTCCACCGGACTGCCTTCGTGCTCCTGACCCAACCCTCACTGCTGCTGCGAGTCCCTGGTGTCTAGTGGTAGGCGTAAGTATCGTGTGTTAGTCTTGTTATCTTGTGTTTTCTGTGCCCGTTTTCTGTTTTGCTCTGTTTTTGCTGGTTTCTCCCCAGTTTCACCATCCCCACTGCTGCGTTCCCTGCGACCTCGCGCCCCCATTCGTCACATGCTCCCACCTCCCAGCTGTTCCTCCCTCCCACCTCCCCTTCTTAATGGCAGCTGCTGCGCGCTGGCCATAGTGACCCCTGACCTGAATTAAGGCCAGGAACCACTCTTTGAGCGACGAGCAGCTCCACCGGACTACCCTCGTGCTCCTGACCTTGCCCTCGCTGCTGCGAGTTCGAGGCCCTCCACCACCCGCAGTCACCCGCCTGCGCCTCATCCCTGGTGTCTAGTGGTATGCGTAAGTATTGTGTGTTAGTCTTGTTATCTTGTGTTTCCTGTTTTCTGTGCCCGTTTTCTGTTTTGCTCCATTTTTATGTTTTTGCCTTTTTCCTGCTATCTGCCTTTTTTTCTGCCTGTTTTCCCCACCCCCGCCGCTGCATTCTCTTCGGCCCCGACACCAATTGCGCCTCCATTCGTCACACCCTCCCGCCTCCCAGCTGCTCCTCCCTCCCACCTCCCCTTCTTAGTGGCGGCTACTGCGCAGCCACGCGCAGCGAGCGCGCCGGGGGTGCTTAGAGGCAAGACCATCTGCGTCTGGACCGCGCCCAGCACCCGTCCCCCTGGCCCACGCACCTCCCACACCTCAAGACGCCTCTACACCACCTCCGAGCTCAAGGCACTCATCCTCGGCCGGCTCACCGCCTGCACCCAGGCACACCAACTGGCCCATTGCCTGCTGCTCATGCTGATTCTCCTGCAATCAAGCCACCAAGCACCACAACAACGCCAGACACCCCAACCATCTCAGTTGCATCCTCCTCAACACCGCTCCGTCCACAAGCATGCCATCGAGCTCTGGGACCTACTCACGACAGCCTCACCTGACATCACCTTCCTCACTGAAACATGGATGAGCCCCTCATCTGAACCAGACATCGCCATAGCCATCCCAGAGGGCTACAAGATCACCTGAAGAGACCGTATCAACAAACCACGAGGAGGAATCACCATAGTCCACGGAAGTTCCATCAGGATCTCCACCAACACCAGCGACACCCTGGATGCTGCAGAGCACCTACACTGTCAGATACACATAAACGCCAACACCACCCTGAGAGGAACCATCGTTGACATACCACCAGGCCCCCGCCCCCAATTCTGCGACGCCATCGCCAACACAATCCGCTCCCACGCCCTCACCTCCCCGGACTACCTGCTCCTTGGCGACCTAAATTTCCAACTAGAGATTACCAGAGTCTGCAACTCCGCTGCCCTACTGGACAACCTCGCCAACCTTGGCCTTAAGCAACTGGTCACCTCGCCCACCCACTCAGCCGGGCACACGCTTGACACCATCTTCTCCTCCAGCAGCCACATCTCCTTCACTCACACCACCGAACTCTATTGGCCTGACCACCACTGCGTTCATTTTTCCTTCCTAAAGCCCACCAACCACCAGCAACAGTATCCGATCCCTCACCGCAAGTGGAACAAGACCTCCAAGCAACAGCTGATCTCCAACCTCGCAAAACTAACGACCCCCAACACCGCTGCCCTCAACCTCAAACAATGGCTCGATGACTGCGCCAACACCCTCGCTACACTCAAGAAAACCAACAACACCTGCATCAACAAGAAAGCTCCCTGGTTCACCGCAGACCTTCAGGCCTCCAAACGAGAGTGCCGGAAAACTGAGAGAACCTGGCCAAGAAAAATCAGAGAGCAACTTCAATGCCCTCAATTGAGCCATGCGCAAACACTACCAGCTCATCCGGACCACCAAAAGATCCTTCTACAAAGAGCGGATAGACAATAACGCACACAACAGCAAGGAACTATTCAACATCATCAAGGAACTCACCAACCCCAAATCCTGCTCCATCGACCCTCCCCACTCACAAGATCACAGACATACATGGAAGCTTCGCAACGCCGTTCCCCACCACCACCACCACCACTTGCATGGTCAACCCCATCGCACCCTGCTGCACCAACGTACTGAGCGCCTGGACCCCCACCAATAATGAAAAAACCACCAAAACCATGAGCACCATCCACTCCGGCTCTCCCACAGACCCCTGCCGTCTCCACGTCTTCAATAAGGCCAGCCAAATCATCGCTCCCCAGCTCCGGACCATCATCAACAGCTCCTTCGAGACCGCCATTTTCCCGGAAAGCTGTAAACACACCAAAGTTGATGCCTTTCTCAAAAAGCCCAAAGCTGACCCCAAAGACCTAAAAAACTACCGACCTATCTCCCTGCTCCCCTTCCCCGCGAAGATCGCAGAGAAGATAGTCAGCAACCAACTTTCCCGCTTCCTGGAGGACAACAGCCTACTCGACGTCTCCCAGACTGGATTCCGCAAAAACCACAGCACCGAGACCGCCCTCATCGCCTGCACCGACAACATAAGGACCAGGCTAGACAAAGGTGAAACCGTTGCCCTCATCCTACTTGACCCTTCCGCAGCCTTCAACACCGTATGTCAGCAAACCCTTTGCACGCGCCTCTTCGATGCCGGAATTCGCCACATAGCCCTGGACTGGCTCACCTCCTTCCTCTCCGAAAGAACACAGAGTTTGCCTCCCCCGGTTCTGGTCAAAGGCCACCAAGACCATGTGCGGGGTCCCCCAGGGATCCTCACTCAGCCCCTCCCTCTTCAATATCTACATGGGTCCAATCGCCAGCATCGTCCGACCCCCATGGCCTCAACATCATTTCCTACGCTGACGACACCCAGCTCATCCTCTTCCTCATGAGGAACCCTGCAACCACCAAGAACAACCTCCACACCGGTCGTCTCGCCATCGCCAACTGGATGACAGCAAGCCACCTCAAGCTGAACTCAGAAAAAAACAAGATCATCATCTTCGGACCCAACAAGTCAGCATGGGATTACTCCTATTGGCCGGCCACTCTGGGGCTGCCCCCAACACCCACGCACGCAATCTCGGCTTCATACTAGACTCTTCACTTTCCATGACTAGGCAAGTCAACGCCATCTCATCCTCATGCTTCAACACTCTTCGAATGCTCCGCAAGACCTTCCAGTCGATTCCCATGGAAACCAGAAGAACGGTCATCCACGCCCTTGTTAGCAGCAGACTGGACTACGGCAATGCCCTCTACGCAGGATCATCGGCCAAGCTCCAGAAAAACTCCAGCGCATCCAGAACGCCTCAGAGCGCCTCAGCACGTCTCATCCTCAACCTCCCTTGCCACGAACACATATCTGCCCTACACTGGCTACCCTTCAACAAAAGGATTGTCTTCAAAATCCTAATCCACGCTCACAAAGCCCTCCACGACACAGGACCGGCCTACCTCAATGATTGACTTAACTTCCACATCCCAACACGCCAGCTCCGCTCCGTGACCTCGCCCTCGCAACAGTCCCTCGCATTCACTGTACCACAGCCGGCAGCAGGTCCTTCTCCCACCCCGCCGCCAAAACCTGGAACTCCCTCCCCACCAACCTACGTAATACCCAGGACCTCCTGACCTTCAGGAAGTACCTCGAGACCTGGCTCTTTGAGCAGTAGCAGCTCAATCATGTACTTAATTATTTGATGTGTACTCCCTTTGAGCCAATGCATCATTCTCCCTTGCAGCTCCTCACCTTCAAAACTGTCTTTCTTGTTGCAATCAACTCTGCTCGGAGGGTGAGTGAGCTTCAGGCCCTTTCCTCAAAGCCTCCATACTTGTCTGTGCACCCAGACAATGTTACGTTGCGCACTAAGGCTTCTTTTCTTCCTAAGATGGTTACACCCTTTCATGTAGGCCAGTCCATCACTCTGCCTACTTTCTACGCACCCCCACATCCTTCCCGTGAGGAGGAGAGACTCCACCATTTGGACAAAAAAAGAGCATTGGCGTTCTACCTCAATCTTACTAAAGATTTCCGGGTGGACGATCAACTCTTTGTTGGATACGTGGGTGTGAAAAAAGGGAAGGCTGTGCAAAAGTGTACCATTTCTCGATGGGTGCTTCTTTGCATCAAAATATGCTACGCTCTGACCAAGAAGCAACCTCCTGAGGGCTTGCGTGCTCATTCCACCAGAGCAACTGCTGCTTCCACTGTGTTAGCATGCAGAGTTCCTGTCCTGTATATCTGCCAGGCAGCTACGTAGGCGTCCCTACACATGTTTGCTAAGCACTAATGTCTGGACAGTCAGGTCCGTCGGGACGGCTACTTTGATCGGTCGTTCCTGCAGGACTTCCTAGTATGCTAGTGGCAAGACAAGCAGCACTCCAATGGCCCTCCTAATTCCACTACCAGTGGTTGGGGTACCCTTTGTGGGCATAGTTTGGACATTGTTGGACCCTTGGACCCTCCATCTGTCTCTGGGAACAGGTTTATACTGGTGGTGGTGGTGGACCATGCCACCTGGTACTCAGAAGCAATTCCCCTCAGGAAAACTACAACTCTTGCAGTGGCCAAGGTCCTCCTGGGAATCTTTTCCAGGGCAGGTTTTACTAAGGAGGTAGTGTCAGACAGAGGTGCCAACTTCATGACTGCATACCTTAAAAGCCATGTGGAAGGAGTGTGGTGTAACAAAGTCACCACTCCTTATCATCCACAACCAAATGAGAGATTCAACAAAACTCTAAAAGGCATGATCATGGGACTCTGAGAGAAACTCAGGAGGAGATGGGCTATCCTATTGCTTTGTCTCCTCTTCACCTACAGGAAAGTTCCACAGAAAGGAGTGGGCTGTAGCCCCTTTGAGCTTTTGTTTGAACACCCTGTTTGGAGCCCACTTGCCCTTGTGAGGGAAGGTTGTGAACAACCTCTCAAAACCCCCAAACATTACATAGTAGAGTATGTGCTAGGCCGGAGATGCAGAATGGCTGAGTACATGAAGAGGGGATCTAAAAACCTTGAGGCCAGCTAAGAACTGCAAAAGCAATGGCAAGACCATATGACTGTTTACCAGCCAGGCCTAAAAGTGTGGGTCCCGTAGCCTGTGGCTTCTAGGGCACTCCAAGATAAGTGGAGTGGTCCTCACACTATTGGGGAGAAGAAAGGTGAGGTCATCTACTTGGTTGACCTAGGCACTCCCAGAAGCCCCCACAGGGTGCTTCATGTGAATCGCCTGAAGCCTTACTATGACAGGGCTGACATAACTTTGCTCATGGCCGCTGATGAAGGACAGAAAGAAGAGAGTGACCCTCTCCCTGACCTCTTCTCTCAGAACTCAGTAGATGGCTCAGTAGAGGGAAAAGTTCTTGCTGACTGCCTCTCTGACTAGCAAAAGGATGATTATGGCAATCTCCTGGATCAGGTCTCTGAACTGTTTTCCATGACCCCTGGTCAAACCACCTGCTGTGAACACACCGCTGACCCAGGTGACAGTCTGCCTGTAAAAAGCGAAATATATAAGCACCCTGACCATGTCAGAGAATGCATCAGAGCAGAAGTGCAAAAGATGCTCTAATTAGTGAGCCTTCAGACAGCCCTTGGGCTAGTCCTGCAGTCTTGGTACCCAAGCCCCACTCTCAAAATACCAATAAAGAGATGAGGTTCTGTGTTGACTACAGAGTGTTCAATACAGTCAATAAAACTGATACTCATCCAATCCATAGAGCAGATGAGCTGATAGATACTTTGGCTGCTGCCAAGTGTCTCAGTACATTTGATTTGACTGCTGGATACTGGCAGATCAAATTATCCAAGGATTCCAAACCTAAAACAGCATTCTCAACAACTAGTGGGCATTATCACTTTACAGTGATGCCCTTTGGTTTGAAGAATGCCCCTGCAACATTCCAAAGGTTGGTAAACAAAGTTCTCCAAGGCCGGGAAAGCTTTAGTGCAGCATATCTAGACGATGCAGCTCTCTTTAGCTCCACCTGGGAGGATCATCTGGTCCACCTTGGAAATATACTGGAGACCTTGAAAAAGGCAGGCCTCACTATCTGTAGGAGGCTGACCTGGGTTTTAGTGGGTACCTAAGGTACTTAACCCTTATACCAGGTCCAGTTATCCCTTACTAGTGAAATGTAGGCAGTGTCTAGAAGCCAGGCTCTCTAGGGGTAGTGTGGGTGAGCAGCCAAGGCCTACCTAGGAGACATGCAAAGCTCAGGCAATACCACTGTAGTCGCACAGTACTCATACACTTGAAAGAAAATACTCAGTGTTACAAAAATAAAGACTATACTCCCTTAGGAGGTAGGTAATACCCAAATTATACACACTAGAATGCAGAAATAGCTGTAAAAACAGTTGGAAAACAGTACAAATAGTGAAAATCTCAATAGTTAGAAATGGGCTTAGGGGGAACACAAACTATATACTAAGAAAGTGGAATACGAAAGTCTGTTTCCCACCTAGGCAAGTGTTGTGTAGAAGGGCGCTGTAAGTATTAGAAAACACCAAAGGTAAGTGTAAGGAAATGCCTCTTTGGCATGGTTACCCCTTAACTTTTTGCCTTTGCTGATGCTAAGTTTTGATTGAATGTGTGCTGGGATCCTGCTAACCAGGCCCCAGCACCAGAGTTCTTTCCCTAAACTGTACCTTTGCTTCCAAAATTGGCACAGCCCTGGCACTCAGTTAAGTCCCTTGCAACTGGTACCCCTGGTACCAAGGGCCCTGATGCCAGGAAAGGTCTTCAAGGGCAGCAGCATGTGTTATGCCACCCTGGGGACCCCTCACTCCGCACATGCAACTGCCTCGCAGCTTGTGTGTGCTGGTAGGGAGAAAACGACTAAGTCGACATGGCACTCCCCTCAGAGTACCATGCCAACCTCACACTGCCTGTGGCATAGGTAAGCCATCCCTCTAGCAGGCCTTACAGCATTAAGGCAGGGTGCACTATACCACAGGTGAGGGCACATGTGCATGAGCACTATGCCCCTACAGTGTCTAAGCAAAACCTTAGACATTGTAAGTGCAGGGTTGCCATAAGAGTATAGGGTCTGGGAGTTTGTCAAACACGAACTCCACAGTTCCATAATGGCTATACTGAAAACTGGGAAGCTTGGTATCAAACTTCTGAGCACAATAAATGCACACTAATGCCAGTGTGCAATTTATTGTAAAATACACCCAGAGGGCATCTTAGAGATGCCCCCTGAATACCAACCGACTTCTAGTGTAGGCTGACCAGTTTCTGCCAGCTTGCCACACACCAGACATGTTGCTGGCCACATGGGAAGAGTGCCTTTGTCCCTCTGTGGCCAGGAACAAAGCATGTACTGGGTGGAGGTGATTCTCACCTCCCCCTGCAGGAACTGTAACACCTGGCGGTAAGCCTTAAAGGTTCACCCCTTTTGTTACAGTGCCCAGGGCATCCCAGCTAGTGGAGATGCCCGCCCCTGAGGCCACTGCCTCCACTTTTGGTGGCAAGGCTGGAGGAGATAATGAGAAAAACAAGGAGGAGTCACCCATCAGTCAGGACAGCCCCTAAGGTGTCCTAAGCTGAGGTGACCCCTGCCTTTAGAAATCCTCCATCTTAGTTTTGGAGGATTCCACCAATAGGATTAGGGATGTGCCCCCCCCCTCCCCACAGGGAGGAGGCACAAAGAGAGTGTAGCCACCCTCCAGGACAGAAGCCATTGGCTATTGCCCTCCCAGACCTAAACACACCCCTAAATCTAGTATTTAGGGGCCCCCCAGAACCCAGGAAATCATATTCCTGCAACCTGAAGAAACAAGGACTGCTCACCTACAAGCCTGTAGCGAAGACGGAAGACAACAACTGCTTTGGACCCAACCCTACCGGCCTGTCTCCTGATTCGAAAACCTGCAACCAGCGACTCATCCAACAGGGACCAGTGATCTCTGAAGCCTCAGAGGACTCCACTGTACTAAATGACCAAGAAACTCCTGTGAGCAGCAGCCCTGCTCAACACCAGCAACTTATTTGCAACTTTCAAAGACTACACGTTTCCCGCCAGAAGCGTGAGACTTCACACTCTGCACCCGACGCCTCCGGCTTGAGATCCAGAGAACAAACACCACAGGGAGGACTCCCCAGCGACTGCGAGCCCGTGAGTGCCTGAGACAACACCCCTGAGCCCCCACAGCGACACCTGCAGAGAGAATCCAGAGGCTCCCCCTGACCGCAACTGCCTGTAACAAGGGACCCGATGCCTGGAACCAGCACTGCACCCGCAGCCCCCAGGACCTGAAGGAACCGAACCTCAGTGCAGGAGTGACCCCCCAGGTGGCCCTCTACCTAGCCCAGGTGGTGGCTATCCCGAGAAGCCCCCCCCCGTGCCTGCCTGCACCGCAGGAGTGACCCCCGGGTCCCTCTGTTGTTTCCTATCTGAAACCCGACGCCTGCTTTGCACACTGCACCCGGCGGCCCCTGTGCCGCTGAGGGTGTGTTTTGTGTGCCTACTTGTGTGTTTCCCCCCCCCCCCCCCCCCCCAACCGCCCCAGTGCTCTACAAACCCCCCCTGGTCTGCCCCCGAGGATGCGGGTACTTACCTGCTAGCAGACTGGAAACGGAGCACCCCTCTTCTCCATAGGCGCCTATGTGTTTTGGGCACCTCTTTGACCTCTGCACCTGACCAGCCCTGAGCTGCTGGTGTGGTGACTTTGGGGTTGCCTTGAACCCCCAAAGGTGGGCTGCCTATGCCCAGGAACTGAGACTTGTAAGTGTGTTACTTACCTGACAAACTAACCTTTACTTACCTCCCCCAGGAACTGTTGATTTTTGCACTGTCCACTTTTAAAATAGCTTATTGCCATTTTAACAAAGACTGTATATGATATTGCTTTTATTCAAAGTTCCTAACTTACGTGTGTGAGGTACCTTGCATTTTATGTGTTTACTTCAAATCTTGAACCTGTGGTTCTTAAAATAAACTAAGAAAATATATTTTTCTATATAAAAACCTATTGGCCTGGAGTAAGTATTTGAGTGTGTGTTCCTCAATTATTGCCTGTGTGTGTACAGCAAATGCTTAACACTACCCTCTGATAATCCTGCTCGACCACACTGCCACAAAATAGAGCATTAGAATTATCTAATTTTGCCACTATTTTACCTCTAAGGGGAACCCTTGGACTCTGTGCACACTATCTCTTACTTTGAGATAGTATATACAGTGCCAACTTCCTACAGTAAGTAATAGAACCCACCCCAGAGCCCAGGAAATCAGGA
Organism: Pleurodeles waltl; assembly: GCF_031143425.1. Classification (NCBI taxonomy): domain Eukaryota; kingdom Metazoa; phylum Chordata; class Amphibia; order Caudata; family Salamandridae; genus Pleurodeles; species Pleurodeles waltl. Next base: position 1,718,712,821 of record NC_090444.1, on the reverse strand, counting down.
GTAAATCACGGTAACTTTCCTAGAACACACATGAACACGAGAAAGAAGATAATACAAGAACCAGAAGAGACACCAACGATGGATTCCTGGACCTGAAGACCTGTGGAAGAAGGGGACCAAGTCCAAGAAGCACAGAAGAGTCCAGGGAGAACAGGAGCCCCTGCTAATCTGGAAGAAGGTGCAAAAGAACCACCACTGGTAAAGAACAACAGTCCATACTGCACCCAAGAAGTCTGATTCCTGATTGGTGCAGATGATGTCCCATGCCTGATGGATGATTGCAGTCTGGTTTGCATCGCTGGATTCCGCCAACAAGCTTTGGCACACGCAAAGCTCGCGGTTAGCAGAAAATGGAGTTGCCCGGAACCAGGAGAGACCTGGTGGGCTCTTCCCAGGAGGGGGAGGCAGAGGGGGCTATTAGCAACTCAGGGAGCCCTCAGAAGACCAGGCAGGGTGCACAGGAGCACCACAGGACGGGGACAAAGGAGGTGCAAAATGAAGCCCACGCAGCACAGCAATAAAGGATCCCACGCTGCCGGAAAACCACTCAGGAAGCTGTGCGTCACAGGATGGAATGCTGGGGGCCGAAGCTGCACGGTCTACGAAGTACTTCGTGGAAGGATGCCAACAAGCCTTGGCAACTAGAAAAAACGCGGTGCACGAGGGCACTGTCTTGCATGGGGAGGCAACCTCTTATCTCCACCAAAATTGCACAGTGGGACATCCAGACCACTTTAGTCCACCATGTGTGATGCTGGATCCATGCACTTCGTCAGGAGAGGGGACCCACACCACCGGTCATCGCTGCAGAGGGGTGCCTGCTGAAGCAGGGGAGTGACTCCTTCACTCCAAGGGAGATTCCTTCACTCTTATGGTGCAGGCTGAAGACAGGCTGTCCTCTGAAGATGCACGGCCTGGAAAAAGTTGCAGTTCCTGGCAGGAGCTGAAGGTACAAGGATGCAGAAGTCGTCTTTGCTTATTTGTTGCAGTTTGTAGAATTCTTGGAGGGTCCAGAGGCAGTTTCTTCGGTAAGAAGGTGAAGTAAAGGATGCAAAGGATTCCTGCTGGAGTTCTTGGAATCCGAATCTGAAGAACCACCCAAGAGAGATACTCTAAATAGCCCAGAAAGGGGTATTGTGCAGCTACACTGGTAAGCACCTATCAGGGGAGGGCTCAGACGTCACCTGCTGGCACTGGCCACTCAGATGCTCCCAGAATTCCCTGTCCGCTTTGAATCCAAGATAGCAAAACCCAGGGACCCTCTGGAGGAGCTCCGAGGACCACCCCTGGGGTTGTGATGGACATGGGAATGGTCACTCCCCTTTCCTTTGTCCAGTTTTGTGCGAGAGCAGGGACTGGAGATCCCTGAACCGGTGTAGTCTGGATTATGCAAGGACGGCACCATCTGTGCCGTTCAAAGCATTTCCAGTTAGCTTGGGGAGGCTACCCCTCCCATGCCTGTAACACCTATTACCAAAGGGAGAGGGTGTAACACCCCTCTCCCAAAGTAAATGCTTTGTTCTTACTTCTTGGGCTTGAGCTGCTCAAGCAACAGGAAGGCAGAAACCTGTCTGTGAGGTGGCAGCAGCTGGGGCTGCCTGGAAAACCCCAGAAGACTAGTATGGCAGTACTGGGGGTCCACTGGAGCCCCGAGAGTGCATGGCATTGCAAAACCAATACTAGAATCAGTATTGGGGTACAATTCCCAGATGTTGGACACCTTACATGGCCATTTTCTGCGTTACCATTGTGAAGCTGGGCAAAGGTATCAACCTATGTCCAGTGCATGCATAAAATGGCGTCCCTGCACACACGAAGTCCGGGAAAATGGTCCTGGGTGACGTGGGTGCACCTCTGCTAGTGCAGGGGTGCCCTCAAACAGTTATTTTGCACCCAGCCTTCAGAGTTGGAAGGCCTGACATATAGGTGACTTGTAAGTGACCTGGTGCAGTGTAAATGGCATTGAAATGGTGCATGAACCATTTCACGCAGGCTGCAATGGCAGTCCTGTAGAAGCCTTTGCGTGGGCTACCTATGGATGGCAAAAGTAATGCTGCAGCCCATAGGGATCCCCTTGAACCCCAGTGCCCTTGGTATCTAAGTACCATATACTGGGTTACCAGTATGTAATGACAAATTTGAGAGGAGAGCGAGCATAAGCACTGGGGTCTTGGTTAGCAGGATCCCAGTGACACAGACAGACACACTGACATCAGGCAGAAATTGGGGGAAACATGCCAAAAAGAGGGTACTTTCCTACAGTGCGAGATTGGACACATCTCTCAGAGCAGAGCCTTACCTCGATCCTGAGAGAATTAGTGGTATTCAGGATTTGATTCCAATGTCTCAGGCGGGAGCTTGGCTTCCAGCCCAGACGGTCCTAGGCCTGGTAGGTCCTACTGGGTACTCAAGCACCTGGGCACAGCGCCTCCATGGCTTCAACACAGAGATTATCTCATAACAAACATCAGGATCTCCCCAACACTGCACTGGATCGCCAGTTGGGTTAGTGGAGGGGAATCTCGGCTGTGGAAAGTCCTCTTTTCTACTTCTGTCAATGCCCACAGTGATAACAAATGCTTCCACTTTAGGGTGAGGTATTCTTGTTGAGAAGCTCAACATCAGAGAACTTTGATCTCTAGAGTAGACAGGTTCCTGTGTCCCCTTCCTCGAGCTGTGGGCGATTTATCTGGCCTGTGAAGGCCTTTATCCCCTCTCTTTGCAGTTGTTCTGTCCAGAACCTTGTGGACAACACAGCGGTGATTTGGTATGTGAACAAGCAGGTCATGTAGTGCTGTTGATTTCTGTGCCGGGAAACACTGAGGTTTTGGACCCGGCCTCAGGTATATATGATCTGGCTGGTTGACAACCATCTCTAAGGTTCTTTCAATACAAGAGCCAGCCAACTTAATCTCTGTCGTCTAGCTGATCACGAGAGATGTCTACACAGAGACGTTGTAGAGAATCCCTTTCGCTTGATCTTTGCAACTTGTCAAAATGTATTGCTCGCTGTTTTGTCCTCCAGTTTCCGTTAAAAAGAGCTCTTGGGAATGAATTTTGTCCGAACTGGGATTTTCCCCTGCACTATACATTCTGGTCTTTCCCCAATTCCTTTGGTTCTGATGACACTGTTCTTGGACTGGGCACAAAGGTGATTCTGGTACCCAAGACTATCTCCTGCACTAGCCTCCATATGCTTCCCAACCACAGACTCCCCTTCTGGACAAGGCGAAACGTCTCTCAGTAACCCGAGGGGCAAATTATGCACCAAACCTGGGCCTCCTCCTTCATGCTTGAATTTGAGCAAAGCCATTTGAGCTCTTTCCATCTGCCCTTTGAGTTGGTGGACATCCTTCTGTTGTGTTGCTTCTCTACAAACTTGTCTCTGCTGAACAGTTGGGGGATGTATTGCAAGCATGCTGTGCTGTATTAAAAGCTAAAGAAGCAGTTTCCAGACTTGCCATTATGTTGCAGGGGTACCCACAGATTGTTAATATGAGAGCCTACTTACTTAAAGTGCCAATGAAGAAAATGTTCTCCTTTGTGTAGCAGTATTTGTAGGTGGTGTTCTTTCGAATCTGAATCATACAAATCATGCTGGATAGCCATGTGCATGTCAAAATGGCATCTGTTTTTCATAAACGCCGGCACACTGCCTATTTTCTGTATCTTTCCCCATCCCCACTTGCGCCACAATAGAAATTTATATAGGAGGGGTAAAATGAGGTTACCATTGTATTACGCACTCTTCTGTGGTAATTCGGTGATTCCCTTTGACATTCCCAGGACCACCTATATTGAAGTTGTCTGGCCTTTGAACTCTTCGTGCCCATTTGACTTTCCCTGCAGTATTCTATTCGGACCACCATTTGGCTCCATGTAGGGCAGGCATGTGCTTACATATGCAGTAACCTCCTTACCTAAGGCATCATTTTATGTCCTGATGATAATCCCAGCAACTGGTTAAGGGATCGAAACGTCGACTGCAGTACCTTGACTCATTTTCTTTACTATTTTTTGTGTAGACATGAGCATAGGTACTTAACGATTGTAACTTTATTATTGTAATTGCTTTATGTCACTTGAGGAATGCCTGAGTGCCAATTTTGTCGTGATTACTATTGCCTTCTCGTTGTTTTGTTTTCCCACCATTTTTCCTAATTTAATAAATACACAATATTATCCATTTGAAAATTTAAAATAGACTTAATTGCGTTTCTATGCTGTATAGGATTGGAGAATGTGTTTCACTTGAGGGAGCTGTGTTCCTTTTATAAATACCTTGAATACCAGCAGTCAGGCTGCAAAGCAGCGTAATAGGCTACTCCATGTGTGATGAGAGAACAGTGTTATGGCATATGCTCACAAGTAGACACAGGTTACATTTATGCTGACCTTAAGAACATGTTTCAAACTACGGTTAGCAACATTGTTCTACTTGTTTAAAGTGTGTTTTTTATGACTGCAGGGTAATGGGGGAATGGGTGTACTAGTGCGTGCTAATTCCTCACTGGTTCGAGTGTTGTACTGGTTGTCCTTAATTTCATCCTCCTGTATGAACTTGATCTTCTCTGCTCTCTCTCTACGCCCTTTTGCGTTCCCTCCGATAAAATAATTGAGATGCGAAAGGCAGTGTGTGGTTGGGGTGGAGTCTGCGGTTCTGAGGTACCCTGAGGCCCAAAAGTTAATTATTTTCCGTGTAAAATGTTATTGCTGCTTCTGTGGTGCGAGACATCCTGGGAGTCTGGTGAAAGAGTGACTAGAGCGCTTGTAGAGAACAGGTGTTTGGGCAGTTACACTTAACTATTTTTGTGTGAATACAATGCTTGTAATTGATTTTTTTTTCTGAATTGCACTTGAGTGCATTGTCTTATATAGTGTATTTAATTACGCAGAATCTGGCCAAGAATCAGTTGTAAATATGGATTGCCAGACATGAAACGTCCTTGAGCAAGACTTCAGAGGATACAACCACTGCTACAAAGTGAGGTTTTCATGTAACATTGTTCACGAGTAATCTGCCCAACCGTAAACATTTATTAAAAGTGAACAGTAAAATTATCTAGTTTGTGGCTGTAATTTTCACCTTCCATTTGATTTAATGTAACTTTTTGTGAAAATACTATATTCTTCTGCTTCTGTTATAAATGTGTAGCTCTAAATTTATTTTGTAAATGCATAATATGTAAATTGTAATGTTATTTTGAAATAAAGCTCGGAAAGCGTGAGCTGGAAATGGATAACTTACACTTTTACCTACTGTTAATGACTGCGTTGTATGATAAAAGTGCATTGCATGAGCACCTCTGTTTAGACGTGTTCCTTGATTTTGGTTTGGCAAAGTCCACCAGCGTATATCCTATGTGCCTTTTGTTTCTTCCACACACACACAGACCGGTTGCCATAGTCACAGATTCTGTTAAACGACCTCTGTTGTTCAGCATTGGATCACTCTCAGTTTATAATGCCCGAAAAGCATAACAGTTAAAAAAAATCTATTAACGAATTTGTATTTTTATGAAAGAACATTGGTCAACATGACAGTCAGCATAGAGGTTGCTGCCAAAGGTGCAACAAACATAAGTGAGGGAAGACAAAGATCAGCAGTCATAATACAATGTGCCATACATAGTGGGTAAAAAATACAATATACAGCACAACAGAATCGAAGGTGGAGAGGGGGGGGGGGGCAGTAGGATGAGATGCCAGACACCTCGGCACAGCCGCGCGCAACAAATACCTTATTTATGTGACTTGATTACATTCGTCTACAGGGGTAGCTGCAGGTTCTCAGAGTGCATTGTTGTCGGTTTTCTGTAAGAGATACATTTTCAGGGGGTTGCCATGTCTCTGGGTCTGGAGGTGGGGCGGCAGCATAACCGCATATTTGTTTCTTGCAATAGTGGCCCATCTGCCGGCCACTTTACAAACAGCAAAACCAGTGCCAAAAATGTCCATCTCTTTTTACATAGCCAGGAGACCAACACACAGGTCCACAGCAATCACACAGCCAGTCATCTTGGATAAGGCAGTAAAGATCTCTTCCCAGTTCTCATGCACTGAAGGGCATGTACATGCCAGATGGTGGAATCCCACATCCAATCCGTCACACCTCAACCAGCGTTCATCCTGCCGGAAGCCACACCTGTGTAGTTTCATGGGTGTATAATAGGCTTGCTGCCTTTATGTATAATGTGTACATTCTGTACCTAGGAATAAAGCAACTTGTTTCACTCATCATCTTACCTCTACATGCAGGCATCAATCTGGCAAATATTTTTGCACTAACCTCTCATGCCTGCCTCGTAACTGTAGTGGCTAAGCAGCAGGCGGGGGTGGGGGGTATTATATAAGACCCACTCCACTTCTTACTTTTAATTGGTCTCATACACTGCGGTGTAATGGGCTGGATGGAGAAGGGGGTGCCTATAAAAGAATGTAGCGTAGCAGGCGCCATAAAGACTGCTTTCACTGCTAGATGTTGGAGGAAAAGGGTAGGCCGATGCAGTTGAATGCGAAGGGAGCCTGCATGTATATATAATAAAGTCCTAGTTTACGGGGTGGGGGGCTCAAATTTCCCTTTGTTAACCCCATTTGGTACCTTGGACGAGGTGGTCTCGTCCTTGCACACGGTTCCCGTGTACCTGGGACGAGACCACCTCGTCCTGCACCGGGCCCATGGGGGAAGCGCTAGCGCTCCCCCGTGAACCCCTCACCCACACCCAACCCATCCGGGATGAAAGGGTAATCGCTTCCCCTTTCACCCTCACCCCTTAAGCCCCCCCAAGTGATGTCTGATGACGTCAGCAAGCAAATCGCGTGCTGACCTCATCAGAGGTTACCTCAGATTGCCCTGGAGGAGAAATCCTTTTGCCTTTCTCTTCCGACCGGGAGGTGGGGCGGGAGAGACAAGAAAGGAAAGACCTTTCCTTTCTTGTCTCTCACAGCACAGCATTTCTGCTGCACGATCGCAATGCGATCGGGCAGCAGAAATGCCCACTAGACACCAGGGATTTTTAATTTTTGGGAAATGTCAGTAAGGGAAACGGCCCTTTGGGCAAGGGCCGCTCCCAGGGGGACAAATAATTTTTATGCCATTGCAGAAACCACTAGACACCAGAGATTATTTCTTTTATTCATACGTGCGCATATTATTAGGCCGATCTGCCCCCAAGGGGGTAGAAAACCACTAGACACCAGGGATAATTTTTTTTTTTTTTTTGTGTGTGTTTATTTTTATTTTTTTATGTTTGGGGAGCGACTCCTTAGGCAAGGTTGTTCTGCCCACCAGTGGGCAGATTGAGCAATTACCCCCGATCCACACCCCGGGGGGGCAAAGTCTACTAGATACCAGGGAATAAAAAAAATAAAAGAAAATAGTGGGGTGGTGGCTACCAACCAGTATGGGCCTGGTTATGCCCCCACCCAAACTGAAGGGGCTAACAGTCTTTCAGCTCTCCCCGCACACTAAACATCTTATCCCATGGCAAGCAAGAGGACATGTGATTATTTTTGTTTTTTGTTTTACATTTGGGCCATGAGAGCTTGCTAACTCTCAAAATCGTCCCACTTGGAATGGTGAGGGCTGAAGTTTTTTTTTTTTTTTTTTTTTTTTCACTTTGGGACGCTGCCATGTAGAAAAATCCACAGGACCTGGACACATCTGAAAACTAAACATCTGGTTGATTCCAGGGTGGTGTGCCTCACATGCACCCGCACCATTTCCTTACCCACAATGCCCTGCAAACCTGCAACTTTGCTGGAAAGCACACATTTTCCCCACATTTTTGTGTTGGAACCTTCCGGAATCTGCAGGAATCCACAAAATTCCTACCACCCAGCATTGTCTCATCTATACAGATAAAAATTCTGCTGCACTTGTCAGCCTAAAAATGTTTTTTTTTTCAAACTGCCCTTTTGGACCCACTTTGATTCCCCCTCAAGTTTGACATGTTTTTGGTTCTTCCATGTCACAGGCACTTGGCCCACCTACACAAGTGAGGTATAATTTTTACCGGGAGACTGAGGGGAACGTTGGGTGGTAGGAAATTTGTCTCGATGTGGTGATCCCACACAGAAATGTGGGAAAAATTAGATTTTTTTTTTTTTTTTTTAGCATAGGTTTGGTAGGTTTCCCTCGGTGCCGGCTGAGCTAGAGGCCAAAATCCACAGGTAGGCACTTAGCAAAAAACACCTCAGTTTTCTTTGGGAAAATGTGATGTGTCCACGTTGTGTTTTGGGGCATTTCCTGTCACGGGCACTAAGCCTACCCACACAAGTGAAGTGTCATTTTTATCAGGAGACTTGGGGGAACGCTGGGTGGAAGGAAATTTGTGGCTCCTCTCAGATTCCAGAACTTTGACACCGAAATCTGAGGAAAGTGTTTTTTTACCCAAATTTTGAGGTTTGCAAAGGATTCTGGGTAACAGAACTTGGTGAGAGCCCCACAAGTCACCCCATCTTGGATTCCCCTAGGTGTCTACTTTTCAAAAACGCACAGGTTTGGTAGGTTTCTTTAGGTGCCGGCTGAGCCAGAGGCCAAAATCTACAGGTAGGCACTTTGCAAAAAACACTTCAGATTTCAATGTAAAAATATGATGTGTTCATGTTGCGTTTCCTGTCGCGAGCATTAGGCCTACCCACACAAGTGAGGTACCATTTTTATCGGGAGACTTAGAGGAACACTGAATAGCAAAACAAGTGTTATTGCCCCTTGTCTTTCTCTAAATTTTTTCCTTCCAAATGTAAGATAGTGTGTAAAAAAGACACTGTAATTCACATGCTAGTATGGGCACCCCAGTATTCAGAGATGTGCAAATAACCACTGCTTCTCAACACCTTATCTTGTGCCCATTTTGGAAATATAAAGGGTTTCTTGATACCCATTTTTCCCCCTTTATATTTCAGCAAATGAATTGCTGTATACCCGTTATAGAATGAAAAACCATTGCAAGGTGTATATCATTTATTGGCCCTGAGTACCTAGAGTTTTGATGAACCTACAAGCCCTATATATCCCTGCAACGAGAAGAGTCCAGCAGACGTAACGGTATACTGCTTTAAAAAATCTGACATGGAAAAAGTTAAAATAAAACGTGGAGAAAAATTGCTGTTTTTTTCCCCACAATTTCAATAGTCTTTTTTTCAGCTGTTATTTTCTCTAGGAAACCCTTGTAGGATCTACACAAATTACCCATTGCTGAATTCAGAATTTTGTCTAGTTTTCAGAAATCTTTAGCTTTATGGGATACAGGATTGATTTCAAACCCATTTCTGTCACTAACTGGAAGGAGGCTGAAAGCACAACAAATCATAAAAATGGGGTATCTCCCAGTAATATGCCAAAATTGTGTTGAAAAATTGGGTTTTCTGATTCAAGTCTGCCTGTTCCTGAAAGCTGGGAAGCTGGTGACTGTAGCACCGCAAACCCTTTGTTGATGCCATTTTCAGGGGGGGGGAAAAACACAAGCCTTCTTCTGCAGCCCTTTTTTCCTTGTTTTTTTTTTTTTTTTTTTTTTTAAACGACGACGTTTTTGCTGTATTTTGGCTAATTTATTGGTCTCCTTCAGGGCAACCTACAAACTCTGGGTACCTCTAGAATCCCTAGGATGTTGGGAAAAAAGGACGCAAATTTGGTGTGGGTGGCTTATGTGGGCAAAATGTTCAGATAGTCTAAGTGCGAACTGCCCCAAATAGCCAAACAAATGCCTGGCACCTGAGAGGGAAAAGGCCTGGTAGCGAAGTGGTTAAAGGTCTGTGTGCGGGTCCCCTATTGCGTATGAATTAGCAATATGAGCAGTCCGATCACATGAGTGCTTCCCTGGCTGAGTGTCAAGGGTCTGCTTACCACCACCCATCCGAGACACCCAACCTCCGTACATATGCATGCACAGCTTCCCTTGTGTCAAGCATTCCCTCAAATCACAACCCCCCCCCCACCCACATTGTTAGCCCAACCCAATCAGGACAAAGCACCCCCCAGAATACAGCAACCATAAAAAGCATATGCTAAACATAATTGCATGTTCCGAACAGTCATGTTAACTATACTGGGGGTTTACCCATCGGGGAGACAATAGATCCAGAAATCTACCCCTAACTAGTGTCAGGGGCATCAGAATGGTCAGTAGTGTACCCATCAATTGCCAGCAGCCCCCATCAATGGCAGGGCTAGAGATGGGGTCCATAAAGTCTGGAGACTTGCTAATTTGTAGAAAATGTATGAAGGTTCTGCTAGTGCCCGAGGCTTCTCTTCTCGCTTTAAAGACTTGAATCTCTTCTCATGAACTTAACAATTGTCCCTGATTCAGCAGCACAGGGAGCAAGAGTTGTCTTTTGAGCTTGCTGGCAGGTACAATATTGCTGCCACTCACCAGTGGCAATACATTGGTTCCACATCTGTAGTATCTTAGTCTGGGTTGGCCAACGGGGATGAAGTCCTGGACTGTAGGAAATTGGCTCTGTATGCACTATTTCAAAGTCAGAAATAGCATGCACAGAGTCGAAGGGTTCCCCTTAGAGGTAAGATAGTGGCAAAAAGAGAGAATTCTAATGCTCTGTTTTGTGGTAGTGTGGTCGAGCAGTAGGCTTATCAGAGGGTAGTGTTAGGCATTTGTTGTACACACACAGGCAATAAATGAGGAACACACACTCAAGACAATTCCAGACCAATAGGTTTTTGTATAGAAAAATATTTTCTTAGTTTATTTTAAGAACCACAGGTTCAAGATTTACAAGTAATACTTCAAATAAAAGGTATTTCACTTAGGAACTTTAGGAACTTTGAATTAGCAAAATAGCATATACAGTTTTCACACAAATGGCAATAAGCTATTTTAAAACTGGACACTGTGCAATTTTCAACAGTTCCTGGGGGAGGTAAGTGTTTGTTAGTTTTGCAGGTAAGTAAACCACCTACAGGGTTCAAAGTTGGGTCCAAGGTAACCCACCGTTGGGGGTTCAGGGCAACCCAAAGTTACCACACCAGCAGCTCAGGGCCGGTCAGGTGTAGAGGTCAAAGTGGTGCCCAAAACGCATAGGCTTCAATGGAGAAGGGGGTGCCCCGGTTCCAGTCTGCCAGTAGGTAGGTACCCTCGTCTTCGGAGGGCAGACCATGGGGGTTTTGTAGGGCACCGGGGGGGACACAAGTCAGCACAAAAAGTACACCCTCAGAGGCACGGGGGCGGCCGGGTGCAGAGTGCAAACAGGCGTTGGGTTTGCAATGGAGTTCAATGGGAGACCCAGGGGTCTCTTCAGCGAAGCAGGCAGGGGGGGGGGCTCCTCGGGGTAGCCACCACCTGGGCAAGGGAGAGGGCCACCTGGGGGTCGCTTCTGCACTGGATGTCGGATCCTTCAGTTCCTGGGGGCTGCGGGTGCAGTGTCTTTACCAGGCGTCAGGTTCTTAGAAGCAGGCAGTCGCGGTCAGTGGGAGCCTCTGGATTCCCTCTGCAGGCGTCGCTGGGGGGGGGGTCAGGGTGGTCAACTCTGGCTACTCACAAGTTCGCAGTCGCCGGGGAGTCCTCCCTGTAGTGTTGCTTCTCCGTAGGTCGAGCCGGGGGCGTCGGGTGCAGAGTGCAGTCTCACGCTTCTGGCGGGAAACGTGGAGTATTTTTAAAGTTGTTTCTTTGTTGCAAAGTTGTTTCTTCTTTGGAGCAGAGCCGCTGTCCTCGGGAGTTCTTGGTCCTTTTAGATGCAGGGTAGTCCTCTGAGGCTTCAGAGGTCGCTGGACCCTGGGGAACGTGTTGCTGTTGCAGTTTTTCTTGAAGTGGGGAGACAGGCTGGTAGGACTGGGGCCAAAGCAGTTGGTGTCTCCATCTTCTCTGCAGGGCTTCAGGTCAGCAGTCCTTCTTCGTCTTCAGGTTGCAGGAATCCATCTTGCTTGATTATGGGGGCCCCTACATGAGAAGCACCTCTACCCAGTACAGGCTTTGCTACTAGCCACAGAGTGACAAAGGCACTCTCCCCATGTGGCCAGCAACATGTCTGGTGTGTGGCAGGCTGCTAAAACTAGTCAGCCCACACTGGAAGTCGGGTATGTTTTCAGGGGACATCTCTAAGATGCCCTCTGGGGTGTATTTCACAATAAAATGTACACTGGCATCAGTGTGCATTTATTGTGCTGAGAAGTTTGAAACCCAGATGCATGGGGTGAATGAAGTGACCTCGGAAACCCTTTTTGGAGTCCATGGGAGCCTCTGTTGTCTAGCTGCTGTCGCAACCCGTGGACCAGGTCTGTGGAACTCAGAGGTGGATTCCGGACATAAAGAACCTGAAAGAGAAGGGAACAATGTCTAGACCACCCGTAGATGTCTAAGCAGTGCAGGTAGGCAATGCCCACCCTCCTAGAGGTGTTGTTCCTGCAAGTCAGTGAAGGATGAAGTCTAGCTGTGGAGTCCAGGGGATACAGGAAGTTCCTTGGAGTCGCCCACGTGCTGTCCCACGTCGGTCTGCCGGATTTCAGGAGTGTCAGTGGGCAGCAGGACCACCAACAAGCATTGGCAAATGCAAAAACCAAAAACAAAAGTTGTTCCAGGACGTTTGCAGCATTTTGGGAACCAGCAAGGTCCAGGAGACTCGACTCTAGAAGGGGAATCAGGGCTGACTCTCAGCAAGCAGGAAAGCCAGCAGGAATCGTTGGAGCCCACACAAGTGACACACTGGCAGCAGGCACAGGGTGTTGCAGGGAGGCCTCAGCAGCACAACAAAACAGGAGTCCCACATCGCAGGAGTTAGAGTGAAAGCTGTATTTGGAGTTGCAGAGTTCTGGTGGCTGCGGCTTCTTAGAGCTGGAAGAGTCAACAAGCCTTGATAAGAGCAACAGTCGCGGTGCACAGGGGTTCCGTTCCAGTGGCTGCAGCAAGGGTCCACCGTCTCCTAAGTTGGGCTTGGAGAGAACCACCACTTGTGTTGCACAGCCTTTCGATGTCCGTGGGACAGCAGGATCCACCAGCTGGGTATTGTCATCTTATGGTGCCTGTAGATGCAGGCACTCCTTCTTGCTTCTTGGAAGCAAACAGACTCCTTGTGACCCTAGAGGATGCACAGCTGCGGCTATTGCAGAAATCTTGCAGGAGCTGGAGAAACAATGTTGCAGTGGGAGCCCACCCAACTGGATACAGGCTTGTTTTAGTTCCAAAAGGAGGCCAGGAGCAGACGATGTCTTGCAGGGAGTTTGTTGTAGTTTTGTTCAACGAATCTGAGGACCCACCCTCTGGTGATCCCTTAAGTAACCCTAAAAGGGGGTTGTTCACTATCTGCAGTGACCCACCTTTCAGCAGAGGTCAGGGAAGTCATCTACCTGGCCTAACCAGTCAGATGCTCACAGGGACCTCTGCACATCTTCTTTCCAAGATGGCAGAATCAACCGGCCACCTGGCAGAGCTCTGTGGGTGGTCACTCCCCTGTTGTTTGTTTTGTATTGCACCAGAGCGGGAACTAGGAGTTCCTGAAGGAGTTCCTGAACTGGTGCAAACCGGTTTATGCAAGGAGAGTACCAAATGTGCCTTTTAAAGCAGTCTGGTGGCGCTGGGAGGCCATCCCACCCCAGCCCATAGACACCTAGTTCTAAAGGAGAGGTTACACCTCCCTCCTACAGGACACTCTTTGTTCTGTCTTTCCCTTGAATTAGGCTTAGCAGCATGAGGGCAGAACAGTGTTTGGGGATCTGCAACAGCGCAGACTGGCTGGGAAACTCTGCAAGGCTGTATAGGTTGACCTAGGGTATCATCTAAGGAACCACCAGAGTGCATGGTGTTCTGCAACTAACACTGGCATTGGTGTAGTTTCATGATTCCAATACATTTGACAACAAACATGCCTAGAGTCAGAGAAGCCGTTATGTGGTTGGACTACACATGCTGGCCAGTGTCCAGTACATACCTTAAAATGTTTTTCACACACAGACAAGGGAATGGAGCCTGGGGTTTGTAGGAGCATCTCTTCTCATGCCTTGGGCGCAAGGGCCTACCATAGGGGTGACTTACAGTGTCTGTTAGAAATGTGGTCTATAGTTGGCAGAGCTATACACCTTTGCCCTAATATGGACCACAGTCCTAGTCAGGGTAAGTCACAACACAATCCAAATTGTCCTGTGCCCACCCTCTGGTAGCTTGCCACTGAGCAATTAGCCTTAACTTAGAAGGCAATGTGTAAAGTATTTGTGCAATAAATCATCCTGTATCACAGTGAAAACACCACAAAAATACACCACACAGGTTTAGAAAAATGGATATTTACATGAATAAAATAAGGTAAAAACGCCAAAAATCCCAAAAGCGCATGTTGAAATATCACTTAAAAGGTTTAAAAGAGTCTCAGTCCTTAAAAATTAACAGTTGTTTCTTTGTTGCACACAGTACTGGAATGCGTCAAAAATAACGACGCACAGAGACTGCAGAGGAGATGCGTGGAAAAATAAGGTGTTCCATCGGAATTTCCAGCGAAGCACAGACAACGCTGTTTCCTTCCACGCTGCCAGGGTTTGCGTCATTTTTCGGTGCCCAGTCATGGTTCCTGACTGTGATGCGGGAATATTTTGACTCCCAGGGACGATGCTTTGAATTTCCAGTCGGGAAGCCGGTGCTGCATCGTTCTGGTCTGCAGCAATTTCCCAGCCACGATGCCGGCTTTGCGTCGATTTCTGAAGGTTTTGCATCGATTTTCCGCGCACAAGGATTTTCTTGAAGAGGCGAAGTCTTTGTTGGCCCTGAGACTTCAGAAACAGGAGGCAAGCTCAGTCCAAGCTCTTGGATAGCACTTCAGAAGGAAGGCAGAGTCCTTCCAGCAGAGTCAGAACCCAGCAGGCAGCAAACAGGGCAGCAGTCCTTCTCAGCAAAGCAGTCTAGATGAGTCCTTTGGGAAGCCAGGCAGTTCCTCTGACAGAGAGCAGGTGTAGGTCCAGAAATGTCTTATTTGGTGGGGTCAGAGACCCAGTTTATATACCCAAAAATGCCTTTGAAGTGGGGGGAAACTTCAAAGAATGGTTTTGAAGAGCACAAGTTCCCCTTTCCACCCAGTTCTGTCTGCCCCTGTGGAGGGTTATCAGCCTTTGTGTGAGGGCAGGCCACTGATGTTTGAAGTGTGAGCCCCTCCACCCTTCCTGCCCAGGAAGACCCATTTAGTATGCAGATGAATGCAGATGTGACTGATTGCACTGTGTTTATGGTTGTTTGGTTGGAGTGCACAAGGGGAGCTGTCATCCAGCACAGACCAGACGTGAATTGGAGACAGCCTGTAAGGCACAGATGGTGCAGAGAAATGCCCACTTTCTAAAAGTGGCATTTCTAAAACAGTAATATTAAATCCAACTTCACCAGTAAGCAGGATGCTCTATTACCATTCTGACAATAACAAACATGACAGGGCCACTCCTTCCAGATCAGAATGTACCACTCAAAGGTGTATGAGGGTAGGTCTAATGCTAGTCTGGGAGGAGCATGCCTCACAGTAGTGGAACACAAATTTGAGTTTTCCACTACCAGGACATGTAAAACACATAGTACATGTCCTGCCTTTTACCTACATAGCACCCTGCCCTATGGGTTACCTATGGCTTACCTTAGGGGTGACTTATATGTAGATAAAGGTGAGTTTAAGGCTTGGCAAGTAGTTTCAAATGCCAAGTCGGAGTGGCAGTGAAACTGTACACACAGGACTTGCAATGGCAGGCCTGACACCTGGTTAAGGGGCTACTTAAGTGGGTGGCAGAATCAGTGCTGCAGGCCCACTACATTTCATTTACAGGCCCTGGGCACATGTAGTCCACTTTTCAAGGGACTTACAGGTAAGTTAAATATGCCAATTGAGTAGGAACCAATGTTAATATGTTTATGGGAGAGAGCATATGCACTTTAGCACTGGATAGCAGTGGTAAAGTGCAACAGAGTCCTAAAACCACCCTAAGACTGTCGGGTCTAACAGTGTCCAAGTGAAATGACCGCAATATAAGGTAAGCCTTGTGCCTAGAGTGAGAGGTGCATACACCATTCCACTCAGGCTGAAATAGAAGGCCTGGAGTCAGGTTTCTGAACTCTTTTCCTTGACACCCAGTCAGACAACTTGGTGTGCATATGATGTGGACACAGGTGACAATCTGCCTGTGACGAGTAATATCTACAGGCAGCCTGGCCGTGTCAGAGATTGCATCAAGGCAGAGGTCCAAACCTGCTGGAGTTGGGGGTTATTATGTTTTCAGGTAGCCCTTGGGCTAGTCCAGTAGTACTTGTGGAAAAACATCATTCCTAGGGCGGAAAGAGAGTTGAGGTTTTGAGTAGACTTCAGAGGCCTGAATGCATCACTAAGATTGATGCCTATCCTATCCCCGCGGCAGATTAGTTGATGGATACTTTGGCTGCAGCCAGGTATCTCAGTACTTTTGATTTAACTGTAGTCTATCAGCAGATCAGATTGACTGATGCTACTAAGCCTAAAGCAGCATTTTCCACTCCTGGCGGGCATTATCCCTTCACAGCGATGCCCTTTGGTTTGATTAATACACCTGCCACACTCCAAAGATTAGTAAATCAAGTTCTAGCAGGCATGGAAGACTTTAGTGCAGCATGTCTTGATGACATTGCTGTCTTTAGCTCCACCTTGCAAGACCACCTGGTCCTCTTCAGGAGTGTACTTGAGGCCTTGAAAAAGGCAGGCCTCACTATCAAGGCTACCAAATACCAGATAGGGCAGAACAAAGTGGTTTACTTGAGCCACTTGGTAGGTGGAGGCCATGTTCAGCCCTTACAGAGCAAAATCCAAACCAGCATGGATTGGGTTGCTCCAACTACTAATAGTCAGATCAGAACTTTTCTGGGCCTGACTGGGTGTTACAGGAGATTTATAAAAGGGTATGGCTCCATTGTGACACCCCCCCCCCCCCCCCCAACCCCTTGAATGATCTCACTTCCAAAAAATGACTAAAAGGGTAAAATGTACAGTTAGCTGTCAAGCGGCCTTTGGTGCCCTGAAAATGGCCATGTGCTCAGCTCTAATTTTTAAAAGCCCGACTATTCAAACCACTTCATTGTCCAGAAAGATGCTTCAGAATAGGAATAGGAGCAGTACTATCTCCACTTAAGGAAGAGGGCCAGGATCAACATGTAGCTTTTATCAGCAGAAGGTCGACCACCCCCCCAGAGAGAAGCATTGGTCAGCCATAGAGAGGGAGGCCTTTGTTTAGGCCATTCCTGTTTGGCACTCACTTCATTGTTCAAGCCCCTCCTTTGGCTTAAACAGATGAAAGGTTAAAACCGAAAACTTTTGATGCAGTCAAGTTTCCCTACATGGGATGGATTTTTCAGTGAAATATAGACCTGGTAGTAACCGTGCCAACACCGATGGTGTCAGGAAAACTATTCCCAGTGTTGTTAAGTTCTTCCCTCAGCACAAACGATTCCCCTTATCCTTGTACCCACGTTGGTTGCAGCGGCGTCCTCACTCCCGGTGGCTCTTGCGGAGGCTGTTCTTGGAACTATCTTCTGCAGGTTTAACTGCCACTCAAGATGGTGGCCACAAATCATTGTGAGGTCAGTGCTCTAGTGTTTCTACCTTAGTCTCGTGCTGAAGCTTCCCTCCAGCTGTTTCTCTCTGGGAGCCCTGCACTACAACTGTCATCCTGAGGAGAATGAGCAGTGTTTCTGAGGTGCTTCGTTTCATAGAGAATTATTCCAGTTTTGAGTAATTAATTATTTTTCTTGTTATGGTGTGCCCACCAGCTACTTTTTCCCTTTTGAAGAAGCTGAATTTTTGGCTATTGGCTTTCTGAGGAGAATTCCTTTTGGCTTAACAGAACTTCAAGCAACTACAGTAAGGATTTTTTTTAATGATTTCCAGACTCTTTGCTTTTCAGACTTGTCAGTCTTAGAGACAAGCCTCAGTGCTCATACTAATTCCTTGAGACTGTAATTGAGAAAACTGAACCTTGAGAAGGAGGTTTTGTTTCCTGTTAAAAACATTAGTAGTTTGTAAATTTGTGAACCTTTGAATTGCTCTCCAGAGAACCTTGGAAACCTCTGACTCCTGGAGAAAAGAAGTTATTAAGTTAACATTGTTCTCTTAGACAGAGGCTAGTCTCAAAAGATCCAGATTAGGAGAAAAATAGACTTGGGTAAATGTGAATGGCTGAACAGTTGAATGTGCAGTAGGAATATACTTATCTATGCTCTTATCATCTGACTGCAGGTCCTTCCTTTAAAGAAATCCCAATAAGAAGAAAGGTGCAAGTTTTGAGAGACACACACTGAATATCCTATCTTCATGTGGGAAACACAGGCTGAAACTGGATCTGGAGGCAGTCTCTCTTTTTCTATTCCCATTCCCCTTTCCCCCTAGCGGATTCAGGGTTCAGATAATCAGTTAAAGTCTGAGCACTCATCTGTTGGACAGAGTTGGGTAAAAGGCATCTGCTGCTGTGGAAGTTTGATTTAATGGGTATGCTTCTGACATATGAACTTTCCAGATATTTCCACTTAGCTTTTAGAAAATGAAGACTCAACTGGGCAAGGTTAGTCTCATTCCCTTCCGTTTGAGTTGTGGGGGAGGGTTATGTAGTAAAGTAGCATCTTTCTGGCATAGTTATTCCCATTTTCTGCTTGGTGTCAGTGTGTGTAGACCAGTACACTGGGATCCTACTAATCAAGACCCCAGTGTCTGTGCTCTCTCCTCTAAATTTGGTTGTTTTGTAACTTTTACACCCCACAATTGGCATACTGTTGTACCCCTGTAAGTCCCTAGTATATGGTACTTATATATATTTGGAAATAAGATGAGCAGAGGCCCCTGGAAGTGTCTGGTTAGGCCAGGTAGATGATGCCCCTGAACCCTTCTGATAGGTGGGTCACTGCAGATAGTGTCCAGCCCCCTTTTTGGGTTACTTAAGGGCTCCCCAAAGGGTGGGACCCTAGATTTAGCTGCAAAAGCAAGATTTGTCTCCAAAAGCAAGATTTGTTTGCAAGACCCTACAAGACACATCTGCAGTCTGGATACTGGACCTGCTGCTGGAGTTCACCAGGAACCAAGACAATATTGCAACTGGTAGGAGGGCTCCTACTGCAACTTTGCCCTCGTGTATTGCAAGGACTCTGCAACCTAGTGATAGTGCATCCTCCAGAGTCACAAGGACTCTGCCTGCACTTATGACAGCAAGAAGGAATCTCCCTTGGAATGAAGGAGTGTCTCCTACATCCGCAGGCACCTCAACGCTGATGACTGGTTTGTGGATCCTGCTGTCCCATGGACTCTTAAAGGCTCTACAACACAGGTGGATCATCAGAGGTCTAACCTGCCTTCTTTGCAACTGAAAAGTCTGTGGTCCCTCGTTGGAGTTGCTTGGCTAGGACCCCTGGGCACTGTCTGTTTGCCATTCCCAAGGCTTGTTGGCTCTTCAGTTCAAAGACCTCCTAGCTCCAAGAAGCCCCAGCTTCACAGCGCTCCAAGAACGACCTCCTCCTTTCAACCTCTGCTACATGGGCATCCATCTTTGTTGTGCTGCTGAGGCCTCCCTGCGACTCTTTGTGCCTGCTGACAGGTGGTTCTCCTGGTGTCTCCAGCGATTTTTGCTGGCTCTCCTGCTTGCTGATGGCTAGCCCCGACTTACCTACAAAGGTTGAGTCCCTTGGTCCTTGCTGGTCCCCAAATCCTGCAACACTTCATGCAACGCTTGCTTGCCTTTGCCAAGGCTTGTTCGTGGTTCTGCTGGCCACTTACCCCTCTGCAATCCAAAGACTGGCATGGGGCAGCTTGTGGATGACTCCTGGGATCTGCCTGCATCAACTGGACACCACAGGTGCACTTCCACAACAACCGCCTCTCAGGAAAGCATCTCCAAGAAGGGTGGGCATTGCCCTCCTGCACCCCCTGGGCATCACTGGTGGTCTGGACTCTGTCCCTTCTTTTCTTAGGTCCTCTTCGTCTGGAATCCACCTGGGTTCCACCGACCTGGTCCACGGGTCACAACAGCAGCTGGAAAGCTGAGGTCCCAATTGGCTTCAATGAAAGGTTCTGACAAGACTTCGCCCCTATGTACCTTGGCTCCCTGGTGTAGGTACTCCACTTCTCTGGGTATACACAGGTGGGGACACTCTTAAAACTCCCTTGTCCCAACGGGTTTCCTCAGGGTCCTCTGGGAAGGGTCTACAACGCAAAACCTCTAACCACGACTTTCCATGTTATCCAGTGGACACTGACTTGGGATTAGAACATTGCACACGGGCGCCTGGGGAATCCTAGCTACTTACCTTTGGCATTTTATTGCTTCCCCTGTCCTAAGTATATTTTTGTGCGTACAGATTTACAGTTAAAATATATACCATAGTTAGTTCAGTGCCTGTGTTTTAATAAAAAATATATTATTTTTCTAACACTGGTGTGGTTCTTTCTTTTGTGTGTATCACTGACTGAGCTGTGTGGTATTCTAATTGCTTTACACCCTCCTGGATAAGCTTTAGCTGCTCTCCAGAGCTACCCTTTGAGAGCTCTGGTTATCTGGAATCACTTAGACTATCACTAACGGTTGCTTCGATTCAGTACAGGATGCCTCACCTATAAGTGTACACCGTATACTGAGCCAGCCTCCTAGATTGCTGATGCAGTGTTTGAGATAGACTTGACCTCTTGGGCATAGGTGGGTTTCCAGAAGAAACCAGTGCTTACTTAGGTACCTACTGTTATTTTTTTGCAAATCAATATTTTTTTTCTAAATTGTTTGGATTGTGTCAGGGGTTTAGCATAGCTTTTTCTCTAATCCTTTAAAGGTTTAGAACACACGGGTTGTTGTAGGTACACATACACTACGACCATGTATTCATTTGATAGAACTGACTAGACTTAGGAGTCTAAGTACAGTGGCCTTAAGTTCCAGAAACTTAGGACCCTGTGTAGAGCTAGGAAACTGAAGGCAGGTAGTCCCCCTATGTTTTACCTGGCCCTTTTTGCAGGGTCATTACCAAACGCTTTGCCTCCTTCTTCCTATTTTTTCTGAACTGTTGCTGTTGGCTCTAGGACTCTGAGCACTTTTATCACTGCTAATCAGTGGTACAGTGCATGTGCTCTCCCTTCTAAAATTGGTATGATTGGCTTACACCTAATTGGCACATTTAGTGTACTTGTAAGTCCCTTGTACAGTGGTATCCCTATGCTGCTTACTGGTGTAGGTGGATTTTTTATTACCATTATAGAAATGCCACTTCTAGAAAGTGACATTTGTCTGTGCTTATGACTGGTGTTTTGCAGCTTGACTCCAATCCTCATCTGGGTCAGAGTGACAGCTGGGCTTTGTGCATACTTTTCAGACAGCCTGTACACAGGGAGGTGTCACAGAGGTTCATCTGCATTTTGAATGGTCTTCCTGGGCTGAGAGAAGGGGAGGCAGGCACACCTTCATTTGTAAAGGCTGTGCCCTGGCCTCACACAAAGGGCTTGTTTACCCCCAACTGATGTCCAGAGCCTGTGTTGGAGGAGGGAGGGGACACTCCTAGAACCAGTTGTAACTGGTTGGAACCTCTTCTCCCCAACTTTGTGAGTGCTTTGCAAAACTGAGTAGAAGTAGGGATTTTCCCCATGAAAAATGCACAAGGAACAGAATGCTGCTGGAGGAACTCACCAGGAACCGCCTTGGACTCCTGTTGCTGTGCTGACTTGTGACCTGCTGGGTAACTAGGATAAACTGCCACTGACCGCATCCACCTTGTGCATCCCCCTTGTGCTGCCCTGTGCTCCACTTGTGTCCTCCAGGGGCTGGGGGCTGTGGCCCCTGCCCCCTGCTCCACTTGTGTCCTCCAGGGGCTGGGTGCTGTGGCCCCTACATCTACTTACTTTTCAGAACAAAGGAGCGCTCTGCCCTGATTTCAGAGTGCCTGTGGAGCACTTCCCTTTATTACATTACAGTGCCTTGAGAGCACCATGTTATTATTTGCCCAAGCACCTGGAGAGCGATTTCATTGAACCCTGCTGCTGGAAAGTTAACCCCGCAGACCGGCCAAGCTGCATCGTTCGAGCGTGCTTGAAACGCACGTCTCTAGGTGCCCCCGGGGCACGAGAAGGTGAAGGTGGGGGCGACCAGGCTTGTGACAGTGTTCCCAGGGCGAAGCGCGCTCAAGGAGCGCCCTCGGGGCACAAGCAGGCACCTGCTCCTGGTGCACCACTGCCATGGCCTGAAGGAGCTTGCGCACCAGGATCAGGTGCAGTTGTGCGAGGAGGAGGTGAGGTGCTGGGCTCAGGAGTGCTCACGGGGTGCCCCTCTCCCTTCTCTAGAGGAGGAGGAGACTAGGCCTCGGGAGGTCTCCCCTCCCTCCAGAACCAGGAGGCTCTTCTTGAGAGCCGGCCCTCATGTGAGTAGTGGAGCTGCTTTCCTTTCTGGGTGCGGGCTCTCCTTGCCTCTCCCCCGCGCCTGGGACATCATTTGGGGTTTGCCGGAGGAAGCCTTGATTGTGGGGGAATTACCTAGCGGGACGGACAAAGGTCCCATCGGAGGCCCTGTCCTGCTGAGGGCCATTCTTTTGGGCTGCACAGCAATTGGAGCATAGGAGCTCCAGGATCCAGACAGGGACGTCCCCGTTTGCCCTAGGGCATGCTAGCCCTGATAATCTGGTTGGGATGACCTATGCCCATAGAAAAGTTGGATGTCCTAGGTAGCTATGATGGTGCAGCCTGTTCTGTTCCCATGGTAGGGGCGTTCATGGTGGTGTTGTCCCCCTTATGCTAGGGTAACTCTATGCTCACCTGTAAATCCTGCTATTCGCTTTCTTTTCTGATGTTCTTTTTAT
The DNA here is from genome assembly GCF_031143425.1 of Pleurodeles waltl. NCBI lineage: Eukaryota > Metazoa > Chordata > Amphibia > Caudata > Salamandridae > Pleurodeles > Pleurodeles waltl. The sequence goes on along the minus strand of NC_090444.1, from coordinate 1,718,690,067 downwards.
GGGCATTTATGATGGTGTGTTTGCTAGGACAAGTGCATTTTTAGTGACATGTTTACTATGACCCATGCATGTATGATATGTTTTCGTGACTTGCCATGTGTTTTCTGATGTTCCTTGTATGGCCATTTATGATGATTTTATGACATGCATTACTTTAGTAATTGTATGAAAATGCCACTGTTGGCATGGTTACCCCCTAACTTTTTTGCCTTTTGTTGGTGCCAACGTTGAGAGTGTGCTGGGACCCTGGTAACCAGGCCCCAGCACCAGTGTTCTTTCCCTAAAACTGTACCTTTGTCTCCACAATTGGCACAGCCCTGGCACACAGATAAGTCCCTTGTAAAAGGTACCCCTGGTACTAAGGGCCCTGTGGCCAGGGAAGGTTTTCTAAGGGCTGCAGCATGTATTATGCCACCCTGGGGACCCCTCACCCAGCACATGCACACTGCCGCACAGCTTGTGTGTGCTGGTGGGGGGAAAAGACTGTCGACATGGCACTCCCCTCAGGGTGCCATGCCCACGACCCACTGCCTGTGGCATAGGTAAGTCACCCCTCTACCAGGCCTTACAGCCCTAAGGCAGGGTGCACTATACCACAGGTTAGGGCACAGCTGCATAAGCACTATGCCCCTACAGTGTCTAAGCCAATTCTTAGACATTGTAGTGCAGGGTAGCCATAAAGAGTATATGGTCTGGGAGTTTGTCAAACACAAACTCCACAGTTCCATATTGGCTACACTGAATACTGGGAAGTTTGGTATCAAACTTCTCAGCACAATAAATCCACACTGATGCCAGTGTGGTATTTATTGGGAAATGCACACAGAGGGCATCTTGGGGATGCCCCGTGCATGCCGGCCCAACTGCTAGTGCTAGGCTGACTGGTCTCTGCCAGCCTTCCACTTTCAGACTAGTTTCTGACCTCATAGGGTGAGTGCCTTTGTGCACTCTGTGACCAGGAACAAAGCCTGTCCTGGGTGAAGGTGCTTCCCACCTCTCCCTGCAGAAACTATAACACCTTGCAGTGAGCTTCAAAGGCTCAAGCCTGGTGTTAAAACATCCCCAGGGCACTTCAGCTAGTGGAGATGCCTGCCCCCCAGACACAGCACCCACTTTTGGTGGCAAGTCCAGAGGAGTTAATGAGAAAAACGAGGAGAAGTCACCCTCTAGCCAAGACAGCCCTAAGGTGTCCAGAGCTGAGGTGACCCCTTCCTTAGCAAATCCTCCATCTTGGCATGGAGGATTTAGCCCAATAGGATTAGGGATGTACCCCCTCCCCAAAGGGAAGAGGCACAAGGAGGGTGTAGCCACCCTCAAAGACAGCCATTGGCTACTGCCCTCCAGCTCTAAACACACCCCTAAATCTAGTATTCTGATGGATACAACTACCTGTGGATTCCTCACCTCAATAATTTTTCCCACGCGCCAGCCCTCAACGGAAATTTTCTTCTAGCTCTGCACGTCGACGAAGACATCACAATTGCCCGACTCCACGCAACGCCGTATGACGTCATCCAGGCAACAATAAGCCCTCGTCGACGTGCAGACGTCAGTTCCCTTTTTTCCGTGCCTTCAAGTAACGGTTTTTCTTTAAGGCTACCAGGGAGCTACAGTTTCACTCCGGTGTAACTGTCACAAACGAGGAAGTCTGGTTTTAAACCCTGTAAACCGTGTGAAGGTCGCATGTCGGTCACGGACCCGCATGAGAATTGCTTATGGTGCCTTAGTTCCGACCATGAGGTTGAGTCATGCGGTTCATGCCAACGCATGAATCCTAAGGCCCTGAAAAAACAAGAGGCTAAGTTGTTTATTGCTCGTTCTAAGAAGAGGAAGGAGAAGCATCATCGTAGAGACTCTTCTTCAAGATCCTCGAAGACTCATCTGCGCCATCGGGACTCTCAACGTCGACATGGCTCACGGCGATCGAGCAGAGAACGCTCCCGTTCGAGGTCGCCATCAGCTCGGCGCCGACGGATGTGGGTGATCAGGCTGACTGTCACGCCTCCACCTCCAACGACTCCAGCTTCTCCGACGTCTCCACTGTCAGTGTATGAAGTGGATCTACATCAGGAGCCGAGGGCTTCTCCGGAGCAGGAGATGCCTGGGCCGTCATCGGCTTCACCTCCGGCGCCAGTTCCTCAAGGTTATCTGGTTTTCCCGGCGCCAGGCATGGACCCCGCAGCATTTCTGGATGCTATGTTTAATATTTTTGCCACCATGGCGCCTGGTGGTGGGCATGCGAGTCTGTCAGGTCCTTTGGCCTTTGACTTGGGTGCTGTGGCTCCTTACAAGCCGACTCCCTTTATGCCCTTTCTTCCTTCTGGAAGTACCGCTTCGGCGCCGATGCCTTTGGCGTCGCCCAGAAGACCGGTGACGCCGACGACGTCCACTCTTCCGGTGCCGATGGATTCACCACGGATCCAGTCGACTTTGAAATTGCCTGTGGCGCCGGGGGATCCCACGTCAGATGGTTCCGAGGGTCGGCATCATCCAAGATCTTTGGCCGACGCCTTATCGACGCCGGGGCTCGAGTCCAGGCTCTGATCCAGGAGGTTAGCTCTAAGGCTGCTGGAAGAAGAGGAATATGAGAGGCAGCATTTGGAGGAAGGTGAAATCTTGGAGCCTTCAGGGGACCTGCAAGGCTTGGATACTGCAAGCGGCATAGACACTTCCCCGGAATGGGACCTGGCTTCTCCGGGGGAGTATACGGAAGTAGGCTACTTATTTTCACGCTGTAGTGAGGAAGGCAGCAGACTTTTTGGACCTTCCACTTCCTGCTGTGGAGGTGAAGACAAACCTCCTAACCGAAGTGCTGAATTTAGTGTCAGCTGTGGCAGAGCCTCTTCTTCCTTTCAATGAGTCTCTTTTGGACCCTATTAAAGACATTTGGAAAAAGCCAGTGACTTCAGCGGCTGTGTAACAGGGTGGTGGCGAGATGCTATCGTGTAGCACCAAGCGTCGTGCTCCTCCCATTCTGCTCCTGGTTTGTTACCCGGGGCTCCAGCGTGCAGGTAGTCTAAGAAGGAGGACTAGGCAGCTAAAAAGACCTCTTCTTGCAGCATGTCTTTAAAATCTACCAATGCTACTTGCATTTTGGTTCGTTATATTTATGCCCTTATGGATGAGGCAAAGGGCCACCTGGGTTTATCACAGGAGGTGTTGAACCTTTTGTTGGACACTCAGGCGGTGGCGACCCAGGTAATTCAATCTGGGCTGGACACCTCTGACTCGGTGGCCAGGGCTATGGGCAAATCCATAGCGATGAGACGGCAGGCCTGGCTGCGATCGTCAGGGTTCTCCCCTGATGTTCAGACTACTCTCCTGGACCTGCCATTTGATGGAGACAAACTTTTTGGATCAAAAGCCGACTCTGCTCTAGAATGCTTTAAAGAGAGTAGAGCCACGGCGAGATCCTTGGGTCTACAAGCAGCCACATCCTCAGCTTTGAAGTCTTTTAGGCGGTTTAGAGGTTTTGGTCGTGGCGCTTCCTTTTGTGGCAGGCTCCATGCAGCAGGACAGCAATCTGCAGGAACTCTTCCTTGCAGGGGTAGAGTATGCACTAGAGGTGCCACCCAGCAGCACTCTGCCTCTTCCTCCGGAGGGGTGCAGCAGGGAAAGCAGCCTTAGTCCTCCACCACTCCCTGCTCACACATCTCCTGTAGGGGGGGATACTATCTCACTTTCTTCACATGTGGGAGTCCATAACGTCAGACTCCTGGGTCACTGACATTGTGGGGAAAGGGTATGCTCTTCCCTTTCAGGAGTTTCCTCCTCCCTTACCTCCCCGCCCATCCTTCTGTTCGGATGACCATCTTCTGTTACTGCAACAGGAGGTGATGTCCCTTTTGTCAAAGGGTGCAGTGGAGTTGGTTCCAGAGCAGGAGAGGGGTCAGGGCTGCTATTCAAGATATTTCTTGATCCCCAAAAAGGATGGTCGGTTGGGGCCAATCCTGGACCAGAGGATTTTGAATTGGTTCCTCAAGCAGGAAAAGTTCAAAATGCTGACCCTGTCACAGGTTCTTTTGGCATTGAACGAAGGTGATTGGATGGTGTCTGTCGACTTGCAGGATGCGTACTTCCATATTCCGATCCTAAAGTCGCACAGGAAGTATCTCCGGTTTGTGGTGGGGTCGCAGCACTATCAGTTTGCGGTCCTTCCGTTTGGTCTTACTTCGGCACCTCGAGTCTTCACGAAGGTGATGGCAGTGGTGGCAGCGGAGCTCAGAAGAAAGGGAATAGTAGTATTTCCTTATCTGGACGATTGGTTGATCAAAGCCAAGTCCCCAGAGCTCTTGCGGCATCACCTGCAGTCAACAACTCAGTTGTTGTTCGACCTGGGTTTCTCAGTGAATGTGCCCAAACCTCACCTGGATCCCTCTCAACTCCTCCTGTTCATGGGGGCAGTACTGGACACAGCATTGAATTGGGCCTTTCCTCTGCCGCAGCGGTTTCAGGACATTCAGGCGTGGATTCCAATGCTTCGAAATGGAGCGGTCGTTCCAGTCCTCAAGGTCCTTTGTCTGCTAGGTTTGTTGTCTTCTTGCATTCTGCTGGTCACGCATGCACGCTGGCACATGAGGGCTCTTCAGTGGTGCGTCCGCAGGCAGTGGTTTCAACACAAAGGATATCTCGAGGAATCGATAAGGATCTCCAGAGACGCTGCAGCAGATCTTCGATGGTGGGCTGCGGTCAGCAACCTGTCGCAAGGAAGGCCATTCTCGCTGCCTCTGCCAGTGGCCACAGTTGTAACGGATGCTTCCACTCTAGGGTGGGGAGCTCATCTGGGGGACCTGGAGATCAAAGGTTGTTGGTCTCCAGTGGAACAGAAGTTTCACATCAACCTGTTGGAATTGCGGGCGATACGTCTGGCTCTCAAGGCCTTCCTCCCTTCCCTTCGTGGTCAGTCGGTTCAGGTCCTGACGGACAACACTACCGCGATGTGGTCATTAAACAAGCAAGGAGGAGTAGGGTTGTATCTTCTCTGCAGAGAAGCTCTTCGGCTCTGGTCCTGGCTTCAGGACCACAGGATTTGCTTGGTAGCAAATCATTTGGCCGGAGTTCTGAACGTGCGTGCCGACAGTCTGTCGGCTCATCTCGACCGATCACGAGTGACGTCTTCATCCAGATCTGGTTCTTTACATCTTCCAGATGTGGGGTGTAAGGAAATGCCTCCTTGGCATGGTTACCCCCTGACCTTTTGCCTTTGCTGATGCCAAGCTATGATTTGAAAGTGTGCTGAGGCCTGCTAACCAGGCCCCAGCACCAGTGTTCTTTCCCTAACCTGTACCTTTGTCTCCACAATTGGCACACCCTGGCATCAAGGTAAGTCCCTTGTAACTGGTACCCCTGGTACTAAGGGCCATGATGCCAGGGAAGGTGACTAAGGGATGCAACATGTCTTATGCCACCCTGGGGACCCCTCACTCAGCACAGACACACTGCTTGCCAGCTTGTGTGTGCTGGTGGGGATAAAAAAGACTAAGTCGACATGGCACTCCCCTCAGGGTGCCATGCCAACCTCACACTCCATATGGCATAGATAAGTCACCCCTCTAGCAGGCCTTACAGCCCTAAGGCAGGGTGCACTATACCACAGGTGAAGGCATAGGTGCATGAGCACTATGCCCCTACAGTGCCTAAGCAAAACCTTAGACATTGTAATTGCAGGGTAGCCATAAGAGTATATGGTCTGGGAGTCTGTCAAACACAACTCCACAGCACCATAATGGCTGCACTGAAAACTGGGAAGTTTGGTATCCAACTTCACAGCACAATAAATGCACACTGATGCCAGTGTACATTTTATTGTGAAATATACCCAGAGGGCATCTTAGAGATGCCCCTGAAAACATACCCGACTTCCAGCGTGGGCTGACTAGTTTTACCAGCCTGCCACACACCAGACATGTTGCTGGCCACATGGGGAGAGTGCCTTTGTCACTCTGTGGCCAGGAACAAAGCCTGTACTGGGTGGAGGTGCTTCTCACCTCCCCCTGCAGGAACTCTAACACCTGGCGGTGAGCCTCAAAGGCTCACCCCCTTTGTTACAACGCCACAGGGCATCCCAGCTAGTGGAGATGCCCGCCCCTCTGGCCACAGCCCCCACTTTTGGCGGCAAGGCCGGAAGAGATAATGAGAAGAACAAGGAGTTGTCGCTGGCCAGTCAGGGCAACCCCCTAAGGTGTCCTGAGCTGAGGTGACTCTGACTTTTAGAAATCCTCCATCTTGCAGATGGAGGATTCCCCCAATAGGATTAGGGATGTGACCCCCTCCCCACCGGGAGGAGGCACAAAGATGGTGTAGCCACCCTCAGGGCTAGTAGCCATTGGCTACCAACCTCCCAGACTTAAACACCCCCCTAAATTGAGTATTTAGGGGCCCCCAGAACCTAGGAAGATAGATTCCTGCAACCTGAAGACGAAGAAGGACTGCTGACCTGAAGCCCTGCAGAGAAGACGGAGACACCAACTGCTTTGGCCCCAGCCCTACCGGCCTGTCTCCCCACTTCAAGAAAAGCTGCAACAGCAACGCGTCCCCCAGGGTCCAGCGACCTCTGAAGCCTCAGAGGACTACCCTGCATCTAAAAGGACCAAGAAACTCCCGAGGACAGCGGCCCTGTTCCACAAAGACTGCAACTTTGCAACAAAGAAGCAACTTTTAAAGACCACATGTTTCCCGCCGGAAGCGTGAGAGTTTCCACTCAGCACCCGACACCCCTGGCTCGACCTGCAGAAAACTAACTCTACAGAGAGGACTCCCCGGCGACTGTGAGCCCGTGAGTAGCCAGAGTTGACCCCCCCTGAGCCCACACAGTGACGCCTGCAGAGGGAATCCAGAGGCTCCCCCTGACTGCGACTGTCTGCTTCAAAGAACCCGACGCCTGGGAAACACACTGCACCCGCAGCCCCCAGGACCTGAAGGATCCGAACTCCAGCGCAGGAACGACCCCCAGGCGGCCCTCTTCCTAGCCCAGGAGGTGGCTACTGCGAGGAGCCCCCCCCCCCCCCCTTGCCTGCCTGCATCGCTGAAGAGACCCCTCTGTCTCCCATTGAAACCTATTGCAAACCTGACGCCTGTTTGCACTCTGCACCCGGCCGCCCCCGTGCCGCTGAGGGTGTACTGTTTGTGCTGACTTGTGTCCCCCTCGGTGCCCTACAAAACCCCCCTGGTCTGCCCTCTGAAGTCGCGGGTACTTACCTGCTGGCAGACTGGAACCGGGGCACCCCTATTTCTATTGCAGCCTGTGCGTTTTGGGCACCACTTTGACCTCTGCACCTGACCGGCCCTGAGCTGCTGGTGTGGTAAATTTGGGGTTGCCTTGGACCCCCAACGGTGGGCTACCTTGGACCCCACTTTGAACCTTGTAAGTGCTTTACTTACCTGTGAACCTAACAAATATTTACCTCCCACAGAACTGTTGAAACAACCATACTTAACTTCCCCAGAACTGTTGATTTTTGCTCAGTGTCCAATTTTAAAATAGCTTATTGCCATTTTTGCCAAAACTGCACATGCTATTGTGATGATTCAAAGTTCCTAAGATACCTGAGTGAAATATCTTTCATTTAAGGTATTTTGTAAATCTTGAACCTGTGAAAGAAAAGAGATTTTTCTATATATAAAAACCTATTGGCCTGGAATTGTCTTTGAGTGTGTGTTCCTCATTTATTGCCTGTATGTGTACAACAAATGCTTAACACTACCCTCTGATAAGCCTACTGCTCGACCACACTACCACAAAATAGAGCATTAGAATTATCTCTTTTTGCCACTATCTTACCTCTAAGGGGGAACCCTTGGACTCTGTGCATGCTATTTCTTACTTTGAAATAGTACATACAGAGCCAACTTCCTACATGAGGGTATCCACAGATAGATCTGTTTGCCACTCGGGAGAACACGCACTGCCCGTCGTTTTGCAGCCTCCAGTATCCGGTGCAAGGAGATTTGTGGGATGTGTTTCAGATGTCCTGGAAGGGTCAGTTGCTTTATGCGTTATCCTGCCACCCCACCCCCCCCCCCCACCCCCCCCCCAATATGCCCTGGATTCCTCGGGTTTTGAGGAAGATCCGCCAAGATCAGGCTCAAGTCATCTTAATAGCTCCGGATTGGCCAAGACGGGTATGGTACTCGGATCTTCTCCAACTCTCTCTGTGCCCTCCGCTCCGTCTCCCGTGCAGGGCAGACCTCTTCTCGCAGTCGCAGGGGCAGGTTCTACACCCCCACCTCCAGAGCCTGCACCTTCATGTCTGGAGATTGAATGGGGCAATCTGAGTTCCTTTTCTCTCCCGCCAGAGGTGGTGGAAGTTAGTTTATCGGCCAGGCGACCCTCTACCAAATCGATCTATGCAAGCAGGTGTGCCAGATTTGTCAGTTGGTGTGGAGAGAACCACATTGTTCCCTTGAAGGCCCATTTGTCTGATGTATTGTTGTTTGCTTTATCCTTGGCACAGAAGGGTTGTGCTGTTGCCACAGTTAAGGGCTATTTATCAGCGCTGTTGGCTTTTCTTTGCCTTCCAGACCAACCCTATCTAAGTCACCTCTGGTATTGAGGTTCATTAAGGGTCTCACTAATAAGTTTCCGCCCACTCCTTTTGTTATGCCGTAGTGGGATCCTAATTTAGTATTGACCTTTCTTATGGGACCACCGTTTGAGCAGATGCACTCTTGTCCCTTAAGATTCTTAGTTTTGAGGACTGTTTTTCTTTTGGCCATAACATTGGCTAGAAGAGTGAGTGAGCTCCAGGCTCTTAGTGTAGAGTCCCCATATCTTTCCTTTTTCAGGGACAAAGTGCTGTTAAGGACCAAGGTGGCTTTCCTCCCGAAGGTTGTTAAACCCTTTCATTTGGGGCAGTCTATTACTCTCTCTTCCTTTTACCCTCCAACTCATCCATCCAAGGAGGAAGAGAGGCTTCACCGGTTGGATCCATGAAGAGCGTTGAGCTTCTTTGTCGACAGGACGAGGGAGTTCAGGCAAGACGATCAGCTCTTCGTTGGATACGTGGGGAAGAGGAGAGGCAGAGCTGCCCACAAGAGAACGCTGTCCAGGTGGGTAATTCTCTGTATCAAACTTTGTTATTTTTTTAGCAAAGAAAGATCCCCCTGTAGGGCTCCGAGCCCATTCCACCAGGGCTAAGGCTGCTTCATCGGCCTTGGCCAGGGGTGTTCCTGTGGTTGACATCTGCAAAGCGGCAACTTGGGCATCCCTCCATACTTTTGTCAAAGATTATTGTTTGGACTCTGAGGTCAGGAGGGATGGCCATTTTGGCCGCTCAGTGCTGCAGGATTTCTTGGTTTGACCAATCAGGCACCCGCCTCCGAAAGTGGTACTGCTTTGGGACTCTATTCTTTAGGTGAGGAATCCACAGGTAGTTGTGTCCATCAGAAGAACAAGTTACTTACCTTCGGTAACGCCTTTTCTGGTGGATACATTAGCTACCTGTGGATTCCTCACTGTCCCACCCGCCTCCCCGTTGCCTGATTGGTCTTGCCACAAATTCCTTGGGTGAGCACCGGTATATTTGTATACGATAATGCGATGTGTGTGTGTATATATATATATATATATATATATATATATTTCTTTATATATATATATGGTATATTTCAAGAGAAACATGTTTGGATATATATATATATTTATTTGCATATTTAGTGTGTTTCCATTAGTTTCGTTTCATATTATTGTAATAAAAGTGGGTATATAAGTTTACTTGATGTGCTTATATCACTCTGTAATGTCAATGTTCACCTGTTCGCCTCAAAGACACGTAAAAAATGGTGATAACTGACGTCTGCACGTCGACGAGGGCTTCTTATTGCCTGGGTGACGTCATACGGCGTCCGTGGAGTCAGGCAATTGTGATGTCGACGTGCAGAGCTAGAAGAAAATTTCCGTCGAGGGCTGGTGCGCGGGGAAAATTCTTTAGGTAAGGAATCCACAGGTAGCTAATGTATCCACCGGAAAAGGCGTTACCAAAGGTAAGTATCTTGTTGTTTAGGTTTAGTGTCTTGTTGGGCCACTTTTCCCTTTTTCATTTGTAGGCGTCTATGGACGCACCATGCTTCACTCTACCTGAATATATATAGTATTCTACGGAAATTCATGATAAATATCTACACTTCCAAAAAGATTGGAGGTATGTGCTACTCTCTCCGGCAACAGGCACTTGCATCCCTTGTCTAATTTCACAACCTTGTATATATTTGTATATCTTCTTTTAAATTCGAACTGGTCACTTTGGGTACCTAACATGCGGCATGTATCAGCACAGGTTAAGCACGGGTCTCTTTCCATCACCACATTCCTTGCATAGGGGCACTGGCACATCGGTGCTCACAACAGTTTTGCATTAAACTACGGAATGTTGCTCACATTCAGGAATAAGTCACATGATTTGTCATCTTGTATACATGTCACAATTTTGGCAATTCACCAACCTGTAGCATAAGGCCTCTGTTTCTTACCTACTTTTCTCACCATTTTGCATAACAGACATCGCATTAGTTGATTTTACATGCTATATTCGCAGTACATATAATTGATGCTTTCCATCTGTATGCTATTATGTTCACAGCATTGAAAAAGTCACTTCGTGACGAAACACATGTCGGCTGTTGTTCTTTACTGATTTTGAGAAATATGTTGGCCTAGTGACATCACGCCCACTTGTCTTACTGGGCTATGGAGTGTCTTTTCTGTTACTGCACCAAAGAATAAACAGACTTATCTACAATTTGCCGTGATTTTTCCTTTGTCTACAAACGGACTATGGCCTCCTCAAGGTTATAGTCCATGCACGCTGTGGCTGGGTGTTACACCACTAGAACACTCCTCGCAATATTAGAGACTTGATCATCTATGTTTTTTGCTTACCCATGCCAGCCTAACTTTTTGAAGTGCGCACCATCTCTACACAGCCACAACTCCTTCTTCATCAGTGTATATATACTTCTGATGGATACAACTACCTGTGGATTCCTCACCTTATGAATTCGTCCTTGCGCCATCATCCGACTGAAAGTTTTCTTCCTAGCTGTCCACGTCGACGAGGACGTCATAATGGCACGGCTCCACGTGACTCCGTCTGACGTCAACGTGCCAATAAGAGGTCCTCGTCGGCGTACTGACGTCAGTTTTCCTTTTTTCCGTGCCTTCGACGCCAACAGTTTCTCTTCCTGGCTCGTTCATTACTGTTGCGTTTCTTGGTGGCTACAATGTCGCCTCCAAAGAAGTCCGGTTTCAAGCCATGTAGAGAATGTGGGGGGTCGGATGTCCGTGACCGACCCTCATTCAGATTGTATTTGGTGCCTTAGTTCTGAGCATGATGTTGAAGGATGCTCTTCGTGCCAGAGTATGAATCCTAAGGCTCTAAAAGAGTGTGAGGCGAAGCTTTTTCTGGCGAAAACGAAGAAAGGCCATAAGAGGGATTCCTCCCATGCTTCACTCAAAAAGCATAAGAAGCGGCGTCATCATGATTCACGGCGCCGTCATGACTCTCGGCGCCGGTCGGAGCGGAGCCGATCCGATCGAGGTCTCGGTCTTCTCGACGCCAGAAGACATGGGAGATGAGCCCTACTGTGACGCCTCAGCCCAGGAGTCCAGAGTTGGCGCCGGCTGTCTTTGAGGTTGCTAATCATAGCCCTCAATTTTCGCCAGCGTCAAGGGAGCCTGGTGTACAGCAGCCCTCTACTCAGCAATACCCTGCTTTCCCGGCTCCAGGGGCGAATCCGGCTGCATTTTTTAATGCAGTGTATGCTGCTTTTCAATCTATGGCCCCTTCTGGTGCACCGGCGGGTCCCACGGGCCATTGGCATTTGATTTGGGCTCTCCGGCGCCGTATAAGGAGGCTGCATTCATGCCCTTTTGTCCTGCGGAGAGTGTCGGATTGGCGCCGAGGGTATCTCCTTGTGGGAGTTCACCACCTGTGACGGTGGCTCCACCATCGCGTCAGCCGACGCCATCGCCGCGCCATTCGACGTCGATGATGTCTCCTTCCAGACCGGCTTCATCGCCTTCTTGCCAACCAACTCCGTGGAGGTCATCGTTGGACTCCGTGCCGGCGCCCGGTGAGGCTAGGAGTCACCCATCTCTTCCTGGGCCTTTCCGAGGTTCGAAGTCTTCGGCGTCGATGAATCCATCGACGCTGGCTTTGAAAACACATCTTCAGTCCCATAGGAAGGCTTTAAGACTTTTGGAGGAGGAAGAATACAGACAGCTGGAGGAAGGTGAGATTGAGCCTTCGGATGAATTCCAAGTTCTGGCCACTGCAAGTGGGCTGGATACTTCCCCGGAGTGGGACATTGCATCTTCGGGGGAGTTTACAGAGTAGGCCGCATCCTTCCATACGGTGGTAAGGAAGGCAGCAGAGTTTCTGGACTTGCCTTTATCTGTGGTGGAGGTGAAAACTAACCTGCTCACAGAGGTGTTGCATCCTTCTGCCTCCAGTGCTGATCCTTTGCTGCCTTTCAATGAGGCTTTAACTGAGCCTATATTGGACTTGTGGAGGAAGCCAGTTACGACTCCTGCAGTGAACAGGGCAGTGGCGAGGAGACATAGGGGCGCACCAGGAGATCCAGTTTTCCTGTCACGACATCCGACTCCGGAAAGTTTAGTAGTCCAGGCGTCTTGCTCCGCGAAGTCTGCTCCTGGAACATTCTCTGGAGTCCCAACTGAAGTCCAAGAGGAGGAACAGTCTTCAAAGAAGATCTTTTCATCCTGTAGTATGGTGCTCAAGGCTACTAATTCTACCTATGTGCTAGACAGGTATGTCCACGCCCTTATGGACTCTGCTAAAGAGATGGCCAAGGATCTGCCACAGGAGGTGCAAAGGTCATTTGGGTCTCTTTTTATGGATGCGCAGGCGGCTGCACAACAAATTATACAGTCTGGCCTGGACACAACTAATTCGGTAGCCAGGGCCATGGGAACATCTGTGGCTACTAGGAGGCATGCCTGGTTAAGGTCCTCTGGATTTTCATCGGACGTTCAATCCACCTTAATGGATCTACCATTCGATGGGGAAAAGCTGTTTGGAGACAAGGCGGATTCTGCCCTTGAACGGTTTAAGGACTGTCGGGCAACAGCTAAGTCTTTAGGCTTACAGACCTCTGCTGCAGCATCTTATAGACCTTTTCGCAGGTTTAGGGGGTTTACACGTGGCTCTGCCTTTCAGAGGTCTCAATACTTGGCCCAGCAACCTGCCAATCCGTGCCTTTAGAGGGCAGGGTAGGGGTAGAGCTAGAGGGCCTGCCCAGCAGCCTTCATCTTCACCCTCCTCCTCCGGTGGACAACAGCAGAAGCAGCCCTAGTTTTCCCCACTTTATCGTCCATACTTCTCCTGTAGGGGGAAGATTTAGTCTTTTTCTCCAAAAGTGGGAGTCGATTACAACGGACTCGTGGGTGTTAAGAATTGTGGAAAAAGGTTATGCTCTTCACTTTCAGGAGTCCCCTCGTCCCTTCCCCCCCCCCCCCCATCCCTCATTTTGTTCAGAAGACCATCTTCCGTTGTTGCAACAGGAGGTTATGACCATGTTGTCAAAGGGCGCAATAGAGTTGGTGCCGTTGCAGGAAAGGGGTCAGGGGTGTTATTCAAGATATTTCCTGATTCCCAAAGTGGACGGTCGTCTAAGACCGATTCTAGACTTGAGGATTTTGAATTTGTTCCTCAAACAGGAGAAATTCAAAATGATGGCCCTAGCGCAGGTACTATTGGCGTTGAACGAAGGAGACTGGATGGTGTCTGTCGACTTGCAAGATGCGTACTTTCATATTCCAATAATCAAGTCGCACAGGAAGTATCTCCGGTTTGTGGTCGGGACGCAACACTACCAGTTTGCGGTCCTTCCGTTTGGACTTACTTCAGCACCTCAGGTTTTTACGCAGGTGATGGCGGTTGTTGCAGCACATCTCAGAAGGAGGGAAGTAGCGGTTTTTCCCTACCTGGACGATTGGTTGATCAAAGCAAAGACTCCAGAGCTTGTGTTGTCTCATCTGCGAATGACAACCCAGTTGTTGTTCGATCTGGGTTTTTCAGTAAATGTACCCAAATCTCACCTGGAGCCCTCTCAAAGCCTCCTGTTCATAGGGGCAGTACTGGACACAACATTGTTCTGATGGATACAACTACCTGTGGATTCCTCACCTCATGAATACTCCCATTGGCGCCAGCATTCTACGGAAATCTTCTTACTAGTCTCTGCACGTCGACGAGGACGTCACTGTCTCGCACGCGACGCCGTCTGACGTCATACAGGCAATAAGAGGTCCTCGACGACATGCGGACGTCAGTTCCCTTTTTTCCGTGCATTCGAAACGGTTATCTTCGAGGGAGCAACTGTTACTCTTGCGGTTACAGTGTATATCTTGCTGCGTACTCTTTCTCTGTGGAAATAATGTCGCAGAGAAAGTCTGGATTTAAGCCTTGTCGTGAGTGTGGAGGCAAGATGTCGGTGACGGATCCTCATTCCGATTGCCTTTGGTGTTTGAGCTCCGACCACGACGTCTCGACTTGTGATTCATGTCAGCACATGAATCCGAAGGCCCTTAAAGAACGTGAGGCGAAGCTGTTTATGGCCAAGTCAAAGGAGAAGCATCACAAGAAGTCTTCTCCAAAACATCGGCGTCATCGAGACTCCCGGCGCCGTAGAGAATCTCGGCGTCATTCAAGGGAGGCTCGTTCCAGGTCTCCGGATCGGCGCCGAAAGACATGGGAGGTCAGCCCCACGGTGACACCGCATCCTTCGACGCCGTTGCCCTCTCCGGCGTCACCAACTTCGCCTGGACAGGCGTCGGTGATTGAGGTATTGGAGCCTCAAGTGTTTTCTCCGGCGCAGACGCCGAGGCCGGAGTCGGGGTCGCCTCCGAGACAGGCACCCCAGTACCCGGCTTTTCCCACCCCTGGAGCCGATAGTTCCGCATTCTTGAATGCGATGTATGCCATCTTCCAACAGATGGCTCCAGGGGGTGCTCCGGCTGGGCCTTTGGCCTTTTCTTTGGGTGATCCTGCGCCTCTTCGGCCGGCACCCTTTATGCCCTTTCTCCCGTTTGGGAACGTGGGCTCGGCGCCAGTGTCGGCGCCGGTGGCCGCTCCGGTGGCTTCGGAGGGATTGGCCCCAGGGATTTCCATCCCGTCGACGTCGAGATTTCGGCCTGTGACTCCGGTGGGTCCATCTGTTTCAGCTGCTCTTCAGTCGGCGCCGAAGTTACCCGTGGCGCCGGATGCGGCGTCGGTGGCTTCGGAAGATCGGCGCCGATCTCCGACTTCGGCGGAGGCATTGTCGACTCCGCGGATTGAGCAACGACTGCATTCAAGGAGGCGTGCTCTCCGGGTACTAGAAGAGCAGGAGTACCAACGAGCCCTAGAGGAAGGAGAGCTAGAGGACTCGGGTGATGGGCTGCGTGGACTGGAGTCGGCCAGTGGGCTGGACACTTCCCCTGAGTGGGACCTTTCGTCCCCGGGGGAATATACTGAGGAAGCTGCTTCCTTTCATACAGTGGTACGGAAGGCAGCTAGTTTTTTGGACCTGCCTTTGCCGGTGGTGGAGGCAAAACAAAACCTTTTGACGGAGGTGTTGCATCCGGCCTCAGCCGCGGCGGAGCCTCTGTTACCTTTTAATGACGCTCTGCTGGATCCGGTTTTAGAGGTGTGGAAGAGGCCGGCATCTTCCCCAGCAGTTCACAGAGCCGTGGCCAGGAGGTATCGGACGGCTCCAACTGATCCTGGTTTCCTATCTAGGCACCCTACGCCGGAGAGCTTGGTAGTGCAGGCCTCCTGTTCGTCCAAGTCAGCGCCTGGTTCTTTCCCGATTGTGCCTGGGGACAGAGACTCAAAAAAGCTAGAGGCGCAGTCGAAGAAGATTTTTTCGTCCTGCAGTCTGGCGTTAAAGGCCACTAATGCGACCTGTATCCTGGGGAGGTATATTCATGCTCTGATGGATGACATCTCCTCTTCGTTTACAGAGCTTCCCCAGGGTCTTTTGGATCTTGTCTCTGATGCCCAGGCTGCTGCGACCCAAATTATTCAGACGGGACTGGATACCACCGACTCGGTAGCCAGAGCAATGGGCACAACTGTGGTGGAAAGGAGACAGGCCTGGCTCCGTAACTCGGGCTTTTCGGCAGATGTACAGTCCACATTGTTGGATCTCCCGTTTGATGGGGACAAACTGTTTGGGGCTAAGGCTGATTCGGCCTTGGAACGTTTTAAGGAGAGCAGGGCCACGGCTAAGTCGTTGGGACTCCAAGCTCCTTCTTCCACGGCCTCTTCCAGATTCTTCAGGAGGTTTCGTGGATTTGGGCGTGGCTCTTCCTCCTCTTCCTTTCGGGGAAGATATCAGCAACCTGCCTCTTCCCACCCCTATAGATCTTTTAGGGGGAGGGGTAGGGTCCGCACCAGGGGAGCCTCTCAGCAGCACTCTGCCTCTTCCTCATCCTCTGGCGGGGTGCAGCAGGGGAAGCAGCCTTAGGCTTCCACCATTTCCCACTCACTCCTCTCCTGTAGGGGGAAGATTACAGCATTTTCTCACCAAATGGGAGACTGTTACGTCGGACACTTGGGTTCTCAGTGTTGTGGGAAAAGGCTACACCCTTCCCTTTCGGGAGTTTCCGCCCCTCATCCCGCCCCGCCCTTCGTATTGTTCACAAGAACACCTCCGGTTGCTAGAACAGGAGGTAGAAGTCCTCCTTTTAAAGGGCGCGGTGGAGTTGGTCCCGGAGCAGGAAAGGGGTCAAGGAGTTTACTCAAGGTATTTCCTGATTCCCAAGAAGGATGGTCGTTTGAGACCAATTCTGGACCTGAGGATCTTGAATTGGTTCCTCAAGCAGGAAAAGTTCAAGATGCTGACCCTAGCACAGGTGCTTTTGGCGTTGAACATGGAAGACTGGATGGTGTCTGTCGACTTGCAGGATGCTTACTTTCATATCCCGATACTCAAGTCACACAGGAAGTATCTCCGGTTTGTGGTGGGATCGCAACACTACCAGTTTGCGGTCCTTCCGTTTGGTCTTACTTCAGCACCTCGAGTCTTCACGAAGGTGATGTCGGTGGTTGCGGCAGAGCTCAGAAGGAAGGGGATAGCAGTATTCCCTTACTTGGACGATTGGTTGATCAAAGCCAAGTCCCCGGAGCTTGTGTTGCGTCATCTGCAGTCAACAACCCAGTTGTTGTTCGACCTGGGCTTTTCGGTGAACGAGCCCAAATCTCACCTGGAGCCCTCTCAGCGCCTCCTGTTCATAGGGGCAGTACTGGATACAACATTGGGTCGGGCCTTTCCTCCGCCTCAGCGGATTCAAGATATTCAGGATTTGGTTCCAATGTTTCGAAATGGAGCGGTAGTTCCAGTCCTCAAGGTCCTTCGTCTGCTCGGTCTTTTTGCCTCCTGCATTCTGTTGGTCACGCATGCTCGCTGGCACATGAGGGCTCTTCAGTGGTGCCTCCGAAGGCAGTGGTCTCAACACAGAGGGGATCTAGAGGGTACTGTCAAGATCTCCAGAGATGCTGCTGTGGATTTGAAGTGGTGGATTGCAAGCAACAATCTTTCACAAGGAAAGCCGTTCCAGCAGTCGCCACCAGTGGCCACAGTCATAACGGATGCTTCCACTCTAGGGTGGGGAGCTCATCTGGGGGATCTGGAGATCAAAGGTCTTTGGTCTCCAGAGGAACAGATTTTTCACATCAATCTGTTAGAGTTACGGGCTGTACGTCTGGCTCTCAAGGCCTTCCTCCCTTCCCTTCGTGGTCATTCGGTACAGGTCCTAACGGACAATACTACCACGATGTGGTACATAAACAAGCAGGGAGGAGTGGGGTCGTACCTTCTCTGCAGAGAAGCTCTTCGACTATGGTCCTGGGCAAAGGACCATCGGATTTGCTTGATAGCAAACCATCTGGCCGGAGTCTTGAACGTGCGTGCGGACAGTCTCAGTCGCCACTTCTCGGCAGACCACGAGTGGCGTCTCCATCCAGATCAAATCCGTTTAATCTTCCAGAAGTGGGGGTTTCCTCGGGTAGATCTGTTCGCCACTCGAGAGAACGCGCATTGTCCGTTGTTCTGCAGCTTTCAGTATCCAATGCAGGAAGCGTTGGGGGACGCGTTTCAAATGACCTGGTGCGGCCAGTTGCTTTACGCGTTTCCTCCCATACCCTTGATTCCTCGAGTATTGAGGAAGATTCGCCAAGACCGGGCTCTAGTAATCTTAATAGCTCCGGATTGGCCAAGGAGGGTGTGGTACTCCGACCTTCTCCAACTCTCAACGTGCCCGCCGCTCCGTCTCCCTTTCAGGGCAGACCTCCTCTCACAGTCGCAGGGGCAGGTTCTACACCCCAGCCTCCAGAGTCTGCACCTACATGCCTGGAGATTGAACGGGGCAACCTGAGTTCCTTCTCTCTCCCGCCTGAGGTAGTGGATGTTATATTAGCGGCCAGGCGACACTCCACTAAATCTATCTACGCTAATAGGTGGTCTAAATTTGTTGCGTGGTGTGGAGAGAGGCAGATTGATCCTTTACATGCTCATCTATCGGACGTTTTGTCTTTTGCTCTATCTCTGGCGCAGAAAGGTTGTGCAGTGGCTACCATTAAAGGTTATTTATCGGCCTTGTCAGCCTTCATATGTCTTCCAGACCAACCATCTTTATTTAAATCCCCTATTGTTATCAGATTCTTGAAAGGTCTTCTAAATCAATATCCTCCAAAGCCATTCGTTATGCCGCAATGGGATTTGTCCTTAGTCCTGACTTTCCTTATGGGGTCCCCTTTTGAACCTATGCATTCTTGCCCCTTGAGGTATTTGGTTTTAAAAACAGTCTTCCTGATAGCTATAACATCAGCAAGGAGAGTGAGTGAGTTGCAGGCCTTATCAGTAAAACCCCCTTATACAACTTTTTATGGGGATAAGGTGGTGTTGAGGACCAAGGCTGCTTTCCTCCCGAAGGTTGTTTCACCCTTCCATTTGGCTCAGGCAATTACTTTGTCCACGTTCTATCCTCCGCCTCATCCTTCCAAAGAGGAAGAAAGACTGCACCGTCTGGACCCAAAGAGAGCGTTGAGCTTCTTTATCGATAGAACAAAGGATTTCAGGCTGGAGGATCAGCTGTTTATTGGATACGTGGGCAAGAGGAGAGGAAAGGCAGTCCACAAGAGAACACTATCCAGGTGGGTTGTTCTTTGCATTAAAATATGTTACTCTTTGGCAAAGAAGGATCCTCCTGAGGGCATTAGAGCTCATTCCACCAGAGCTAAGTCGGCCACTTCGGCCTTAGCCAGAGGTGTTCCTGTGGTCGACATCTGCAAGGCCGCAACTTGGTCGTCCCTTCACACTTTTGCAAAACATTACTGTTTAGATTCTGAGGTTAGAAGGGACGGCCATTTTGCACGGTCAGTGCTGCAGGATTTCTTGGTTTGACCATTTAGGCACCCACCGCCGGGCGTGGTACTGCTTTGGGACTCTATTCATGAGGTGAGGAATCCACAGGTAGTTGTATCCATCAGAAGAACGAGTTACTTACCTTCGGTAACGACTTTTCTGGTGGATACATTAGCTACCTGTGGATTCCTCACGGTCCCACCCGCCTCCCCGTTGCCTTTATGGTCTTGCCAAGTAATCCTTGAGTGTGCTCCTCTTGGTCTTTGAGGGTGCAATAGATGTATATATATATATAATATATTTATATATATATGGGTATATGTGTATATATCTTTATGTATATACTTGGTGTGTGTATATATTTTAAAAGAGAGTTTTATATATATATATATATATATGTACATAAAAAGATTTACAGTTATTCATACAATGTGGTGTATTTTTACAATATAATGGATGTTGCTTTGTTCTTTCATTGCATTGCCTGGTTGTTCTCATGCACGTAAAAAATGATTGGTACTGACGTCCGCACGTCGTCGAGGACCTCTTATTGCCTGTATGACGTCAGACGGCGTCGCGTGCGAGACAGTGACGTCCTCGTCGACGTGCAGAGACTAGTAAGAAGATTTCCGTAGAATGCTGGCGCCATGGGAGTATTCATGAGGTGAGGAATCCACAGGTAGCTATTGTATCCACCAGAAAAGTCGTTACCGAAGGTAAGTAACTCGTTCTTTCGGGCCTACCCCCCGCCTCAGCGGGTTCGGGACATTCAGGCCCTGATTCCAATGTTTCAAATTGGAGTGGCAGTTCCAGTCCTCAAGGTCTTACGCCTGCTAGGTCTGTTTGCTTCTTGCATTCTGTTGGTCACTCACGCTCGCTGGCATATGAGGGCTCTTCAGTGGTGCCTCCTCAGGCAGTGGTTCCAGCACAAAGGAGATCTCAGGGATTCAGTAAAGATCTCCAAGGACGCTGTAGCGGATCTTCATTGGTGGACAGTGGACGGCAACCTTTCCCAATGAAAACCGTTTTCACTACCACCTCCTTTGGCCACAGTAATTTTGGATGCTTCCACTCTAGGGTGGGGAGCTCATCTGGGGGACCTGGAGATCAAGGGTCATTGGTCTCCAGCGGAACAGATGTTGCATATCAATCTGTTGGAGTTGCGGGCAGTACGTTTGGTGCTCAAGGCCTTCCTCCCTTCCCTTCGCGGTCAGTCAGTTCAGGTCTTGACAGACAACACTACCGCGATGTGGTATATAAACAAGCAGGGATGAGTAGGGTCGTACCTTCTCTGCAGAGAAGCTCTGCGGCTCTGTTCCCGGGTTCAGGACCATCAGATTTGCTTAATAGCAAATCATTTGGCCGGAGTTCTGAATGTGCGTGCGGACGGTCTCAGTCGTCACTTATCAGTAGATCACGAGTGGCGTCTCCATCCAGACCTGGTCCTCTACATCTTCGGGATGTGGGGTACGCCTCAGGTGGATTTATTCGCCACTCAAGAGAACGCGCATTGCCCGTTGTTCTGCAGCCTCCAGTATCCGTTGCAAGGAGCGTTGGGGGATGCGTTTCAGATGTCCTGGAGCGGCCAGTTGCTTTATGCGTTTCCCCCCCATACCCTTGATTCCTCGGGTTCCGAGGAAGGTTGGTCAAGACCGGGCCCAAGTCATCTTGGTGGCACCGGACTGGCCGAGAAGGGTATGGTATACAGACCTGCTTCAACTCTCTCAGTGCCCTCCGCTCCGTCTCCCGCTCAGGGCAGACCTCCTCTCACAGTCGCAGGGGCAGGTTCTACACCTCCACCTCCAGAGCCTGCACCTTCATGCCTGGAGCTTGAACGGGGCAACCTGAGTTCCTTTACTCTCCCACCGGATGTAGTGGATGTTATTCTATCGTCCAGGCACCACTCCACTAAATCCATTTATGCCGGCAGGTGGGCAAAATTTGTGGTTTGGTGTGGAGAGAATCAAAAAGATCCATTAAAGGCCCACCTTTCAGATATTCTTTTGTTTGCTCTTGATTTAGCAAGGAAAGGCTGTACGGTAGCTACGGTTAAAGGTTATTTGGCGCCTTTGTTGGCTTTTCTTTGCCTTCCGGACAAGCCTTCTTTATTTAAATCTCCGATTGTAAATAGGTTCATTAAGGGTTTAGTTAATACGTTTCCTCCCACGCCCTTTCACATGCCTCAGTGGGACTTGAATATGGTATTGATGTTTCTGATGGGTTCGCCTTTCGAGCCTATGCATTCATGTCCGTTGAGATACTTGGTCTTAAAGACTGTTTTCTTGATAGCGATTACTTCTGCTTGGAGGGTTGGGGAGCTTCAAGCCCTTTCTGTTAAACCTCCTTTTACCATGTTTTTCCCTGATAAAGTGGTGTTGAAAACCAGGGTGGCTTTTCTGCCAAAGGTTGTCACTCCTTTTCATATAGCGCAGGCTATTACCCTTCCCTCGTTCTACCCTCCTCCCCACCCCTCTAAGGATGAAGAGAGGCTCCATCGGTTGGAGTTTCTACCTGGAGAGGACAAAAGACTTAGGTCTGGATGATCAGCTGTTCGTAGGGTATGTTGGACAGCGGAAGGGCAGAGCGGTCCAGAAACTAACAATCTCCAGGTGGGTCATCCTGTGTATAAAAGTTTGTTACTCTCTGGCGAAGTAAGTTCATCCTGAAGGTATCAGGGCCAATTCTACTAGGGCTAAGTCCGCTTCTTCGGCCCTAGCGAGAGGAGTTCCATTAGTAGACATTTGTAAAGCGGCAACTTGGGCGTCCCTCCATACCTTCGTAAAACATTATTGTTTGGTCTCTGAAGTGAGGAGGGACGGTCATTTTGCTCGCTCGGTATTACAAGATTTCTTGGTGTAATCAAGCGGGCACCTACCACCGAGTGCGGTACAGCTTTGGGACTCTATTCATAAGGTGAGAAATCCACAGGTAGTTGTATCCATCAGAAGAACAAGTTACTTACCTTCGGTAACGCTTTTTCTGGTGGATACACTAGCTACCTGTGGATTCCTCACAGTCCCTCCCGCCTCCCCGTTGCCTGCCTGATTTCACAGTTATCTTGTAATGGTTGATTTTTGCTTATCTGGAGATATATGTGTGTGTGTGTATATATATATATATATATATATATATATGTATATATGTATGTATTTATGTAAATATATGCGTTTAATGGGAAATGTTATTGTGTATATATATTTTTCTTTACGGTTTTTGATGGGTCGGTTCTCACCTGTTCGCCTCAAAGGCACGTAAAAAATGAGGTGAAACTGACGTCAATACGGCGACGAGGACCTCTTATTGGTACGTTGACGTCAGACGGAGTCACGTGGAGCCGTGCCATTATGAC